>NC_090923.1:13410872-13725082 GCF_040938575.1 Ambystoma mexicanum | reverse complement strand
CTACATACTCACTCGCAGGATTGGCCACATTCCTTATCCAATGACTTAACCTTCCTTGAGGGGGTGTCAGGGAAAGGCTTAAGGTAGGGCTTATGTTTTATTTGTTTGTTTGTTTATTTATTTGTAACACGCTCCAGACCCAAAGGTATCAGGGCACGAAGACAAGGACATTTTCAGTTTACATGGGTACAAGGTATGATACAAAATATAGCATAGCTTACAAAGTTACAAGTTATTACATTGATATACAAGGATAAGATACAGTAAAAAGTACCAAGTTGGTCACAATAGGGGTCACCACTGGCGTGTGATGCCCATTGTAGGATAACAGGTACAGGGACGGGGGCAGCACGAGGGAGGGGTAGCAGATATGTACTGTTGTAGCTTTAAGTATAACATTTAAGCTAGGTTGTTTAAGTGGGGAGAGGGGTTGCACGGAGATGACTAGTCTGGGATTAAGCATTATTGGTTTTAAACCAGTTGATGATATTTTGCCTGAAATGTGTGTAGGTTTGGTCCGCCCTGAGGGAGGGTGGAAGGGAGTTCCAGAGTTGGGCAGCTTTGACAGGGAAGCTGTTCCCGCCGATTGTCATCCGTTTGAACTAGGGGTCTGTCAGACAATTGGTGTAGGCCTCTCTAGTGGGTCGGGGAGTAAGTCTTCTATTGAACCTCTCTATCAAATATCGAGGTGCTGGGTTATTAAGGTGTTAGGCAGGATTATATGCAGTACCCTTTGGGAACACCACACACAATTAAGACTACAAGTGACAGTACATATTCACATTTGGTACAAGCCTGTACTACATAGTAAAGTGGTAGCGATGGCTGAGCAGCCAGACTTATCTCAAGAGCAAGTGAGCAGTATCAAATAGTTACACAAAGTACAGCAATTACTATGATTCAAACAAACACTGACTCAAGGTTTCCAAGTAAAAGAATGTACATTTATTTACTTATCAGTTATATAAACTTTTACTAAAATAAAGCAGTTTTAAAAATCACACTCTTAATGCACCACACCACTCCCAATAAGTTCCAGACAAGTTAAGCTCACAAAATGAAGTGGGACGAAAATGGCACTCCAGCAATTTAAAAGGGAGGGAAAGACAACGTTAATAGAAATTGAACCACACCAATAGGTAAGTACCCAGGGCAATTGAGCAAGTGGAACTGCAGTGATAGAATCAGGTAGAAAAGGCTTAGGGCCAAAGTCAATAGGCCAAAATTCTTTCGCTCAAGATCACATTGTTCAGGGTAGTTTGCGGTAATGTTCGTGCGACTGGTTCCGGATGAGGTTGGTTGGCAGAAAAGTTAAGTAAAAGAGAAGAGAAGGACAAGCCCTCGGATTGGTGAAAGATTTCAAACACTTTCACCACGGCTGAACGAAACGAGCAACCGGATTTGCACAGTACCTTAAAACGGAGAAGAAGCTGCAGCTGAGGCAGACGTTCCTAGTAGTTCCAGCAGGCTCACGGTTCCTGAAGCGACTGTCGGACTGACATGAAGTAGGAAGACTGGAGGGTCCTGCACTACCCAGGGAAGAAACCAGCAGCAGAACAAATCAACGAATAAAAGGTGCGCTCCTTAAAACCCAAGCAGGGTCTGACCTTCCTGGCTATCTGGCCCACTGTAGCTTTGTACAGTGAATTCGACCAGAGGAGGGGTCCTGGCTTGAAGTTTGGGCGAACTGGTTGGTCCCACAAGCTCAAGGGAAGAAGTTTCCTGGAGGATCTTCGCTGTTGTCGGATTCTGAAGATTCGGACCTGCAGCAAGGCTTCACCAGGCGGTTAAGTCGTTGTAGAGGTCCTCTTCCATCAGCTCCTCGTTGGTTCTTTCGTTCCAGTGGCGACTCTGCCTTTCCAGTGCCAGAGACCTGCTTTTTATGCAGTTTTCCCCTATTCATACATCCTGGCGGTCAATCACACAGCAGGGTGGCTGTCCTGACAAGGACAGTCACCCAGCCAATCAAACAGGAGTGCGACTTGGGTTACCAAGGGAACCCATGGCAGGAGTCCTAAGACCCCTCCCGCACATCTTGCCTACCCAGACTTTCAGGCGCCTTAAGGAGGGCTTCTCTGCAGAAGCCCGCAAAAAGACAACAAACAAAGGGACCAGACCTGGTTTGGCGCGCAGAGTGAAACACGAGAAACACTTTAACATAAAGAAATGGTGAATAAACCCATCCGGAGCCGAAATAAAATATATTTGGTCAAGCGGGTTTATGTTCCAGGCTTATAAAATAGCCTAAAACAATACCATGGTTATTTAAGATAACCGCGGTATAGAAAATGGGGTAGTTACCACTGCCACCAGCCAAGTCTTGATGCAAAGGGAGAGAAACAGTGCTCCAAGAGAAACAGACAAAAGGGATAAGAATTAACCCTTTCCAATACACCATGTAAGATGGGGTGTACAGGGTCGGAAGTTTAAAGAGACTACATAGAGTTAATGGCAACTTTACATGTTTCTGGGAGACATTAGTCAGTCCCAGAAAAATGGAGTCAGTGGGAAGTCTAAAAGACAACCCTGTGTCACTGCACTGAAGGTGCTGTGTAACACACCAAAAAATATTGCTCATGTTGTAGGTGAGGCTCCAGAGCCCAAGATCACACAAATGGTAAGGACACACACAGTAGAACACATATAAGAGTGGAAACAAGGCTCACACTCTAACCAGGTGAAAAAAATAAACCCTAGAAATCCAGCAAAGCTGCTGAGGGACTCATTAGTTAAGGGACATTAGCCATTTATGAGAATTCTCCCTAACATAAGGCATTTGAATGTTAGTGAGTCAGTTTTAAGTCTGATTTTGTCGATGGTAGAGATCCAGTTCGCTTGTCTCCTTGCTGTTGATATATGATCTCTTTTGGTCATTCCTAACGCTGCTCTCAGGGCATTGTTTTGGAGTATTTGGATTTTCCTGGTGATGTGTTTGTTGGATCAAATATAGAGGGCATTTGCAGTAGTCCAACTTAGACAGCACACGTGCTCTTGCCAGTGTGGTGCAGCTGCTCATTGAGAGGAATGGTTTAGCAGATCTAACCAGTTTACATGTGTAAGCCGTAGATGATGCCATAGCATTCACTTGTTTTGTCATAGTAAGGCTGTAGTCAAGGTCAAAACCTAAGGTTTTCAGCTCCTTAGCAACCTTAATCGTATTGCCATCTATATCAAAGGATGTATAGTTATTGCCCAGTTTGTTAATGTTGGTTGTGGTCCCCAGGATGATAAGTTCCGTTTTGTCATTATTCAGGCATAGACCACGGAGTGCCATCCATGCCTGGATGATGAGGTATATCCTATTCACCAAGGCCAAATCCTGATTGTAATCCCCTGTAAGGATGAGGATCTGGGTGCCATCTGCATAGTTAGTGTAGGTGACACCGAGACAGTCTAGATAATCAAAGAGGGGCTTAGTAAATATCTTATACATAGTAGGGGAGACGCAAGACCTCTGGGGAACACCACACGTAATAGGAATGGGATCAGCTGCTTCTGATGTGGAGAAGACTCTCATAGTTCTTTCGCTTAGGAAAGATTGAATCCAAGCTATAGCCTGCTGCGAGAAATGCACTGCTGTCTCTAGGTGGTTACAGAGGACATTATGGTCCACCAGGTCAAACGCTGCTGAGAGATCCAGGAGAAGTAGTAGTGCACATTTTCCCTGATCTCTCAACTCGCCATCCTGGGCCTTAAGGTCAATGACTGCTGTTTCAGTCCCATGCTGTGGTCTGAAACCTGATGGCCAGGTGCCGAGGAGTTGGTTCTGCTCCAAGAGGTTCTGAATCAGTAGGTAATGCATTTTTGAGGTTATCAGAAAGGATCATGGAGAGGTCCTCCTCAAAGGAGCCAATGGGGCCAGGAGGTCTGTATATAAGATGTATAGTGATAGTTTGGGAGTCTGAGATAGGCACCTTGACTGTGAGGGATTCACAGGAGTTGCCATATAGTGGTACTACTGATCTCATTGCAAGTCTAGATTTAGCTATAATTGCTATACCTCCTCCACGGGAGTCAGCTCTATCGTCTCTAAGGATGGTATAGTTAGCTGGTTCAGCAAGCATCAAGACGGGCCTGGTGTTGCCACGATTCAGTGATGGCTAAGAAGTGGTATTTTTCCGTTTCTATCAAGTCTGCAATTTCTGTAGCATACGCTACTAGTGACCTTGCGTTAATGAGTGCTCCTTTGAGCAGGGGGAGCTGTGGATATAGTTGGCTGGGCCTTGCTATAGAGGTGATACGTTATGGTTAGATGTTTATTAGGTTTAGAAATTCTCGGATTCAGATTGTGGGTGGCACTAGCGTATGTGCAGTTTCTCTTTTTGAGGGTAATGTCATATTTATTACTATGATAGGTGCGTGTGGTGGCATGACTGGCAGGCAGTTCAAATAATTTGGATAGTCTCGAGCGTAGTTTAATGTTCCTGTGCGTAAGGTTGCACAGGATGTTAGTTCTAGGGGAGTTAGGTATAACGCTAGAGTTGAGAGGTTTTGCCGAAATATAAGTATTACTGGTCATGGTGTTTGGTGACATATTTTGGAGTAGCGGGGACAATGTGATCAGGAGAACTTTTAGGTAATAGGTGGTGGCATACATTATGTACTGTGGTACTCGGATACAATGATGAAGGGGATGGGCCCACTCTCTGAGCAAATCAAAATAGGCTAGATTTGAATTTTCGGCAAGTATAAAGCAAGATAGGCTAGTTTGGTAAACCCTGCCCCTTCTCCACGGATGTGGGTTGACTGCATAGTGGGTATGAACATTCCCATAGTCTATAGGGGGCTTCTAATATCAATTTCTGGTGAGCTAGTAAACTTTTACCCACCCTGTCTTCATGGAGGGCATGGTTTCTCCCTACAGCCCCTGCTGGATTAGTGGGATTAAGGGGTTCATTGTGAAGACCTTTGTTTCCTGGATAAATCCCTAGTTGTACAGTGGGTTCATAGTGCGAGCTCCAACCAACACAGTCATCTGGAAGCCCGTGTGGCCCACAGCTGATGGGGCTGCTCTGCTGCCATGAGGCGTCAATTCTCAGAGTGCTGACTTCACCCTCACATAGGATGGGAGGCCAGCTTCCCCTACCCGGTTTGCCCCACAAGGCTTTGCTATGCTCCAGGTGTTGTGGCTTTGGGTCCTGGTTTCAGTGCTGATGCTGTATCGGGTAAGGACGTGTTAGGCAGGGGCCTGCCCGCACCCAAGCACCAGGAGCTGGGCCGGCTTGCATATTAAGGAGCGGGATTGTGATATTTAATGAAAATAAGTTGTTACAGGAATTCTGGGTGGATAAGGGAACACTTAGGTAATCCTATTTCAAGGGAGATAGAAGAAGACGTCTAAAATTCTATCCGGAATATTAATATAGAGGATAAACATGGTCAGGACAGTGGAATGTGATGTCTTAAACTCTGTACGGGGTAATACAATTCTGTACCGCTCACCTGGTATCCACGGGGACGTCACTCAGCCTGTTCTGACCTCTTACGACCTCGAACCTTTCCCTGGAGTCTACTCGACTGGAGACTGGGCCTGAAACACAGGATTGGTAGAGTTTAACTCCCTATTGTCTCTGTGTGCTTGAACCCCTTCTTCCCCGGGGTCCAACCCTTCCCTTTGATCCACAGCTCACATTGTTTTCTTGGAATGTGTGTTCTCCGTCCTGCTTTAAGTGCAGGGGCGCGTTGATTGATGCGGGCTCGTTGCTGCCTAGGTACTTCACTGGCAAGAGTCTGACAGGTAAGTATAATGAGTCTTTTGAACAGTTCTCTAACTTTGTTCCTTTCCTTCCTTAGATGATGGCCGGCGTCCGGGGATGGCGACGTGCTGCTGAGAGGAGTAGCGCTGAAGGTGAGTAAGAGTGCGATGCACAATGCAACCCTTTCGTATTTGTATTGAACTGAGTTCTTTTTCTGTGTCTTTTAGGTGCCGCAACGTTTTCAGCGTGGATGCCGGTTATGAAGAAGAAATGCGATGGGTAAGCGCGGTATGCAGCGCCTCTAGATGTTTCCACGCTAACCTGTAGTGTCTTTTCCCTCTTGCAGATGGATGAGAAGTTCCGGAGACAGAGTTCCCCCAGAGCGGCTCGGATTCAGGTAAGCGTTTGAAGCTTGTACAGTCTTTAAAAATAAGCGATTTGCTGAATGCTTACTAATGCCTTTTTTCTGTTCTTTTCCCTTTTCCTTAGGAAGCAACGTGCTGGGATGGGAATGACACCGCCAAAGATGCCCGCAGAACAGAAGGAGCGATGAATGATGGCCAGAAGCGCCGCAAGGTAAGGCTGTTCCTAACAGTGTTCTTGTTCTTGCAGGAGCTGAGCGCAGAAGAAAGATGCAGGCCTACTGGAGACCGATCCGAACACGGTGAGTGTCACGCTGCAGGTGCAGAAAACACAAAGCATGTTTCTTAGCCTGGGTGTGGCCTAATTAGTCTCTGGGTATCCCAGGTGTCTCTAGGCTGAATCACACCCAAAACACTAGACTGCACATGCAGTTCTGGAAACCAAAATATGTGGGGGCATCCATCTTGTCCCCATTAATGCACCACAAGTCCAATCTCCAATGTTATCCTATGGGAGTGAGTGAGTCTGTTGCCACAAGCGCCAAGTCTGACGCCAAGTGGGTCTTTGGAGGGATGGAGAGGCCCTTGAGGGCCATGAAGGTGATCGTGGCCTGGCTCCAGCCTGACATCTTGGAGGGCTGGGGACATGAGGGCCAGGAATCATGACAAATTCGAGGGAAAGTAAGAATACCTCTTACTATAAATATTATACAGAAAAGAGAAGTGGATCACAGGGTTTGTTTTGAATGTGTACTGTGTTATTATTTTAATTGTTATTTGATGTATGAAGTTCTGAAAAGTGATAAATTGTGAAATTTCTTTTGAGTGAAGTGTAGTAAACCATTGGCGCCAGTCAGAAGAATGATCGGATGTTCAAACAAAAGAGGATTGAGCGGAGATTGATAGTGATTGCTCATATTTATTGTTTTAAGATTAAAAGAGTTGAGCAATAAACTTTGAGATAAGTAGAGATTTATTAAAATATAACAAGATAATGATCTGGTAAGTATCAACAGTTAATTGTGACTTGTGAATTATGGAGGACATTCTGCTTATGCACCTTTGTAAAACATTACCACGACATGCACCCAAGCTCAAGCAGAGGGTGCCACAGGTGCCAGGACTGAACCCAGACAGCCCCTAGCAGGGGTTGCTGGGTTTTCTCAAGGCGACATGATGCCTGCTCCCGGGGCTGATGGACGTGGTCTGGATGCCCGGGGGTATGCAGCATGACAGGAAGCCAAGTTAGTTCAGAAGAAACTTTAAACATTTTCTATAGAAGGGGCACTATTGACAAGTGGAGAAAGAGGAGTGAACTGGATTATCTCCAAACAGCCCTTTAAGATGAGTAGCAGTACCCTCGAGATAGATGGGAATGCAGATTCATGCAAAAGCATCAAATAATTAAGACAACTCAATAGTTTGGCAGAGTGAGTCAGTTTAATGACAAGTTCTTAAAACGGGGAGTACAACGAACATCACCAATCGCTCGATCTTCTAGCTCTCTTTACTTTCAGAAACACAATATATATATAGCAAAAATGTGTCATTGCTGACGTACAACCTGCGCATGTACTAACGTCATTCTACGTGGCAATCTTAAAAACCTAATATTCAATGTGATTGGTTATAGGAAGGTAATTTAACATAGGTTTAACATAGGTACTATATATGTATATGGTAACGGAGAGAGGGGATTGGATAATCAATGTCAGGTGGGGCAACAAAGCCTTCCCTTCAAAATGGCCACAATGAACATCACTAAAAGTACAACGTCCCATTGGCTCTCCTCAATATAGGACCCTAGATTATATGTACTACAAAAAGGAAAAACTCCAGGATTCAGCGCCATTGCGTATATGTATGCTTGATTTTAATGGTCAATCAAACAAGTTTATTAGCCCTCTTTTGTTTGATTACATGTGTTTCGTCTCACTTGAGCCCTTTTTCAAATCAGGGCCGTGGATAATGTGAAAGATCCATACGATGGTTGTCAGGTAAGTAATAGTGGGGTCAAATCCCCAAGTCCAAAAATCCTTTTGCTCTAGAATTGCACGCGTCGTCTGGACCCTAGATTATATGGTCCACTGTGATTGGGTTGGCATCAACCCCACTCATACTTTTCCACCTATGTCTAGCAGCATGCAGAAAGAACATCCAGGTGCAGAGAAGCTCATCTGCACCCCAGTTTCCCACCAATTATGCTACAATCAATCATCGCCTCAGTAGTCATGCGTCAATTCTTTGTAGTTTGGCCTTGAGACTGCTCTCCGCTCTGAGAACTTTTAAGGAGTAGAGGCATGGCGGGGATTCATGCGTAGCTGTGAAATTTTCACCCTTCCAGCCCGCCTTTGTCATGTGACTGGACACAGTGAAATCGGCTTTTCGCAGTGTATTTTATTGGTATATCTGATTTAATTCTACCAGTTCTCTGATGTCTGTGGATTATCTTGACCTTTCTGAACAGTATCATGTGTTCTCTTCTCTCCTTAATTGTATCAGATGTTGGCTTATTCCAGACAGATAAGACCATGGCTTCTTGGCATGATCATCCTTAGCTGAGTTTTGTTCTATCTTGATTCTCGATTTTCTTGCTGCGACACACTCCATTTGAGGCCTTTTGTAACCTTTGTTCAATTCTTCTCATATGCGTAGTGGACTTGCATCCATACATAAAGTGCTTCTTGAGGTATCTATTTGTAATCTTTGGCGCTTGCCGCAATCTATTGACTATTTAGCATGAGCAATCTTCACGATTTCTTTGCCTCTTGCAGTTACCTGCATTTGTACATGTTTAAATTAACTAAATATCTTCATTATGTATGTGGCATAAGTTTCTTCATCTTGACATCAACTTCTCCACCTTGGGCTGAAGATGTCACTTATCCATGGTATCTTCTCTATATTTCATTTCTTGTCAGTATTCTCAGGTCATTATACCTTCTATAGGATCGTCAGTCCGATTTCTTATTATGACGTCACCATTCATCTTCCTTCATTATCTTCTTTGCCTCTTTGGGTATTTTATTCAAACAACCGTCATATTGTTTAGAATGTAGGTATGGCTTTTTAATGGATACCTCACTGTCCCGGTTTTCTTAGGTGTTGGTATGTTAATAGGGTCTGTCACAGTGATAGGTACTGGGCAGAGTCCATATGCTGCTCTTTGCTGATTCAACTGTTCTTCGTACATCACATACTTTGGTGTGAACTCAGAAGGCAATGGGAGGGGGTAAACTGGAGTGGGGATGATACTCAACACTTCCTGTTCACACCCCCTCTGGGCAATTCATCGACCACTCTCACTTAATTCTTTGCATCCACTTTTTCTTCATCCTTCACTTTCATTTCGTCCTCTGGATCCAGACATTTTGGTCTGAAGAGATGCCTCCTTGGGGTCCATACCTTTATTACTCCTTTCAAGCATCCTGCTGTTCCCACATGCTCATCCTTGCTCCATGTCATCAGTTGGCATTCTCCACTTGGACTACAATAGATCGACCTTCCCACATATTTTCTATGATCTCTTGGATACAGAAACTTGGTTCCCTCTGGTGCATAAATGCTGGCCTTCACAAAGTCTCTTATTTCTTCATCAGTCAGGTCTTTGGGCTTCCATCCTGACTCAACATCAATCATGATCTTCATCCCTAGGGCTTTCTTTGCAGTCTTCTGGCTTTGGGAGATTATTAATTTGATCATACAGAATCCAAGTAATATCCTCACCAGCAGGGCTCCTAGGAACTTGAATGCATCTGCCATCCTTTGTCGAATCCATGAAAACAGCACTCCAAACCAACTGTCATCATCAACTTCATCAACTTCATATATTGTCTATTTCTATTATTTTTTCAGCATATCTATGGCCTCTGTTAAGATTCCATCTCATCGTCGTGTGATGGTATAAATGTGCAACATGATTCTCTGATTTTTGCACAAACACCTCCATCCATAGCTGTGCAATTATCTTCATCCCTTCAATATACCAACTAGGCATGAAAATGTCTCTTATAATTTCTGTCTGTGTCTTCCCTCCAGGTACTGCCCTGATATCATGTCTCGCAGGATCAGGCGTGCTTGCAGGTGTTGTCTCTATTTGCTTATTCTTTAATGCTTATTTTCTCTTTAAAAGTTCAGCTTTCTCCATTTGTCTCTCAACTTCTCTTGGTGTAAATCTTCTCATCGTTGTTAGTCCAGACTACCCCCATTATCTGGAATGTGGTTCTGAAATCATTGACACTAGACCAGGTGTGTTTGTACTCATTATCTGGGTAGGTGTAACTTTCACCAATCCCTTGTCTGGTTTACTTTGCCGACCCTATCTCTGGTGTTTCAACACATTTGCTAAAACAAGTGTTGTGTGTGTGTCATTGCTTATCACATCTATCTCAAGCTCACTCACTCTATCATTCTTTCTTGTAACAGGAATGAACATATAAGTTCTTGCCACTCTTGTGGGTATCAGGCGTACATCCTCAGGTGGATGCACAGGAACAACACTTTGTGCACCTATAGAAACTGCAGTTCTGATCGTTAATGGCAGTAATATGATTATGAATATAATGCATGCATAGATAATGCATCTATATGTCATTTTACAGCATTTGTTTCTTGGCGAATATGAATGTCTCTCCTCCTGAGGGAGAACAATGCTACTGTAATGACTGCTGCCCATCTCAGTCATCTAAGGAAGCAAAAACTGGTTCTTTAATACATTTTTATTATCATCACTTCCTTCTGGGTTCTACTGTCTCTGCTTCACAGATCAATAGGTCTGGACCAGTTGTCCTCTGTGTCTGGATAATAGGCTGTCTCTTTCTCTGGAAACTGTTCTGTTTGCAATGTAATGTTCCAAAAATGAACAATGACCTCGGCAAGTCTATAATACGTGTTCCCTATAGACTAGTTCCCAGTCTATACCTCGAATCTGCTTCACTCCAGATGACATGTTACTTCCCTTTTAGCAAAAAGTGTATTTCTTGTCAACACTTCCACGATCTGTCCCTCAAATGAAAGTCTCTACACTCTTCTGTGATTTTGATGATCAGAAAGTGAAACCTGTATTAATATGCCATGTAGAAGCATACTCAAGTTTGTAGTGTTAGCTGGATCACGGATAAATGTGAGCACATCAACATTAGCATGTCTCCCAACAAGGTCTGGAAAATCCTCAATTAAACGAAAGAACACTGCATTTGCAAGTCTATGATTTTCTGGTTATAGGGACCTTTATCTTGTCCTCGCTGTACTCTGGAAGCAAAAGAAACTGTTCTGTGATCACTGTGAGCAAGTTTGATATTATCTTTTCGTTAACAGGATCTTGCAAAAACTCTGTTATGCTTGTAAGTCTCCCCACCAACAACGGGTAGGTCCTCAATACCAATTCGAAATAGGTCAATATGTTCCTAGTCAGGTCACTATTGTGTGACACCATAAGTAAGTCCAAACAAAGACTCTGTATTGAATGACTCGAGATACTGTATTCTCTTCCAGTTTATATAATCCTCGATCAAAATTCGGCATATCTTTTCTTATCAAGGCTTCAATGTGCCTCAGTCCAAAGTCAACAAGCTACTTGTGACTCAATAAATGCAATTCTCTTCTCTTACCCTGCAACTAACGTGCACAGAGTGTTCGTAATTGTTTCCTTTTTCATTTATTTTGCTCAAAGGAAATGTCTTATAACTGGGCTACAACCTTAACACAAAGGTTCCTTGCTTTTTTCACTTGACTGGTCATGCGTCCTTCTTCCTCGGCATAGATCTCGTTTGCACGTGCTGTGGTTCTTCCCTGTTGTCTGTAGTCTCTCTGGGTTGGGGTGCAGGCAGAGGGGTCTCTCCAATATAAGGCTTGATGACACCAAGGACGATCCAAGCTCTTCTTCCCTGTAACTTGACTGCAGATGGTGTTATGTCTTCCACAATAAAAGGGCCGTGGAACCTTGGCTCGCCCCACCTTTTCCTTGTGTGATTCTGAACTAGGACGGTATCCCCAGGGTATAGTTGAGGTACATGTAACTGTCATGACCACTGGGAGGGGGCACAAGTTGTGCCACAGGCAGGCTCCCACCAGACCTGAGGGCCTTAAAACCACTGCAAAAGAGCTCATGGAACCAGTCCTGTCGCCTTTGGTACCAGGCCCAGATGTAGGAAGGAAGGGCTGTTCAAACTAGGTCCCATTTATATACATGGGCCTTTAACTCCAACATGGAAGCACCCACGCAGTCTAGTTCTAGAACCAAGCCATGCGGTCTAGTGTTTTGGGTGTGGCAGGCCTGGAACTACTTTCCCTGGTACTACTTTACCTGGGCTAAATAAACCACACCCTGACTGCAGAACATGCTTCGGGTTATTCTGCAACCAGCTCCTGGTCTTCAGAATCTTCCTGTAATCCTGCAAGAACAAAGCAAGATTATTCTGTCCTGAGAAAACACCATCCAGCACTCAGCATCTCAACTGGGCTGCAATCTGTGGAAACCGAGAGAAAAAGAAACATCACTCACCTGTGAGTACTAGCCTAAGGCCTTCCGGTGAACCACTACCACAGCTGCCGTTCGAACATTGCGACCTACAATAATGAGAAAGGGAAAAACAATATTAGAACGCGTGCTTCCAAAACATCGAATTCCAAAAGTCTTACCTGAATTCCATCGCGCTACGCCACGCTTCCATCCGGAGCACCACAGCAACATCTGCAAAGGAAAAGAGACATATTGAGGTTTTCTTTCAATATTAAACAACCGCACAGCGCTGTACTTACCTTAACGGATTCCGGGGGCCTGTTTTTCATTGCGTTCTCATCCACTCGCAGTACCACAGCGGCCTGTGAGGAGAAGAAGAAGAAAACACAGGTTAGCTTTAAAAGACAATAAAGGCGCTGCGCTTCACACTTTCTCTTACCTAGAAAACCTGCCTCTCCATCCGGCACGCCAGAATCAAGACCTTCGCACCTGAAAATAAGGAGATAAAGACATTAACCAATTCCCATCATAAACAGAACAAAGACTTACAATTAAGAAACCTACCTGCCTACCAGCAGATTCGGGGTCACAGAAGGCCTGGGCCCAAGGAAGGCGAACTGCACCAGTGAAGCAACTCGGGCAGCTCGCCAACAAATGTCAAGTGCCCCTGCACATGAAACGCAGGACGGACACCCTACAAATAACTAAGATTCATTATTCAACACTGGGCAACTACGCATCCAGGGTTCCAGATCTCACAGCCTCCAAGACGCCCCCGAGGATATCAGGTGAGCGTAACTGAACTCGACGCCTCTCAACCTTATCCACCCGGGCATCATGGAGACATCTGAAACTGAGATCAGTTAGCCCAGCTTTTGGGACAATTACGTGCCGAGGTACATGCAGCCCGGCAGGAAACCAATGCCTTAATAGTCACAAAAAAACATACTGATGAACTAAGCAAACAGCTACTACAAACACAGACGGGGCAGGCTCGATTGCCCAGATTCGCCCCATCCATTGCTACACCATCATCAGTCAATCAAGTACGGATAACGTTACCGGGAGCAGTACCCCTGGCACCACAAGAATGGTTTAATGGAGCCCCAGAAGGTACGCAACATTCATGAACCAGTGCCACTTCCATTTTCTTTGTAGGCCTAGGGCTTTCCCAAATGACCAGACGAGGGTGGCCTTCGTGTTATCATATTTGAGTAGAAGTGCCACAGACTGGTCGGTACTTTTAGTGAGCCGGGATGACCCATTACTGCTGAACTTCAGGGGTTTTCAACAGGAGATGGGAAAGCTATTTGCTCAACACTTGCATGGACAAGCTCTTGATAACGAACTCCTGTCTCTCCGCCAAGCGAATCAAGATTTGATGGCCTATATTGCCACCTTTAATAGACTGGTTGTAGAAGCAGAGTGGCCAGAAGATAAAAGAACCACGTTGTTTCATCGGGGCCTACGAGAAGACCTGAAGGATGTCCTTGCTCAAGTGGTAGATCCACCTAAAGACTGTGCAGAATTTATCAACCTGGTAGTTCAGTTGGACCACATATTACAGGATCGAAGAACAGAAAGAAGTAGACTCGAAAATCGTGCCATGCATGTATGTTCAAAAGATAATGTTCAACGTCCATCAGAAAATACCACAGATCCTATGCAGATTGGAGGAGTACGACCCCCTTTAACCAAAGGTGAAAGAGACAAGAGGAGACAGCTACAGTTATGCTTATACTTCGGTAAATCAGGTCCCTACCTCAAAGAATGCCCAGTGAAACTTCCAAGGAAGGTCGTAGGCACTACAGAGAAAGAAGATGATGGAAAGGAATCAGAAAACAACCAGGCCCAGCAAGCGTAGAGGTCTGCTTGTCAAGCGAAAAGGATGAGTCACAGACCTCACATTTCACCCTACCAGTAACCTTGATCAATCACCAACAACCATAACGGATTCATGCCATAGAGGCATATATAGACAGCGGAGCAGTTAGTAATTACATAGATCGAGATCTGGCAACAGAAATGGGACTTCCCTTATGCACAAAACCAACAACTGAAAAGGTAACTACTGTTGACGGTACAGAAATTGCTTCGGGACCAGTAACCCAATGCACAACAGAATTAACCCTTCTGTGTCAGGATGGACATCAAGAAGCAATCACGTTTGACCTCATCAAAGCCCCTCAGTTCCGGTTGATCTTAGGGATACCATGGTTAGTAACTAACAATCCCTATATAGACCGGCGTGCAAAGAGACTGACCTTTTCAGATGAATGCACCCACGCTTGCTACCTGAAATCTATACCACAGCCAAACCTGAAATCTGTTCAAGGAATAGCATCGGGGATCGCGGAACCAATGGACACCTTACCAAAAGAATATCAGGATTATCAAGATGTTTCTCAGAAGGAACAGACCAACACATTACCCCCACATAGGCCCTATGACTGTCAGATCGACCTGATACCTGGCGCAGAGGTTCCTTGTGGTCGAATTTATGCACTTACAGAAACCGAAAATCTCCACTTGAAGTCCTATCTGGATCAATACCTGGCTAATGGGTTTATCCGCCCATCAAAGTCACCGGCAGCCTCTCCCTTATTCTTCGTACCCAAGAAGCAAGGAGATTTGAGGACTTGCATCGATTACCGTGCACTTAATCAAATCACAGTAAAAAAACACTACCCTTTGCCCCTTATCCCGGAACTGTTGGACCAAGTCAAGGATGCCCGAATCTACACCAAACTAGACCTCAGAGGAGCATACCACCTTGTACGTGTTAAGAAAAGGGGATGAATGGAAAACCGCGTTTGGCTCCAAGTATGGCCTGTATGAATATCAGGTAATGCCTTTCGGGCTGTGCAACGCTCCTGTGGCATTCCAATACTTCATGAATGATGTATTACGGGAATTAATCGATGTCTGTACCCTGGTCAATATTGACGACATCCTGGTGTATTCCCCCTCTGAAAGAGATCATGTGGAAGATGTTCGCGCAGTCCTTGCAAAGCTTTGCCAGCACAAACTGTACGCTAAACTCGAGAAATGCTCCTTCCATGTCATCGAAGTTGAGTTCCTTGGTTTTGTTATCTTGCCAAAGGGAGTCAAGATGGATTTACACAAAGTAGATGCTATCCTTAATTGGCTGTCACCTTCTTCACTTAAAGGAACCCAAATCATGCTCGGCTTTGCAATTTTTTATCGCCGATTTATTCCAGATTTGTCATGGATAGTCCACCCAATCACATCGTTACTGAGAAAAAACAACAAAAAATTCCAATGGACTGAAGAGGCGGAACAGGCCTTTCAAGAACTCAAGAAAAGATTCACCTCTGCGCCAACTTTACGGCATCCTCACCCTGATCTCCCCTATGTAGTGGAAACTGATGCTTCCAGCGTAGCTATGGGAGCATTTCTCTCTCAAAGAGATCCAGAGACAGGCCAATTACACCCGTGGCCTTTTGGCCACGTAAATTCTCACCACCAGAACTTAACTATGCAATTACAGACAAAGAATTGTTGGCAATAAAATCAGCCTTCAAAGCCTGGCGACAGTATCTATTCGGTGCCAGACATACCATCACAGTAATCACAGATCACAGAAACCTTCAATACCTAAAGTCAACAAAAGCCCAATCGTCATGATAGTTGCGGTGGGCTCTATTCTTCGTAGAATCTTATTACGTAATAATATACCGACCGGGAGTTCAGAATGGGAAGGCCGATGCCTTGTCTCGTATGGGTGTTGAAGAGAAAACTAACAGTACCCTGGACCCTGTTGCCATCATCCCAAGTGGTAAACTACTGGGACTCACCACCACATTGACTCTGAGTGAACTTCAAGATAAGATTCGAACCTTAATGAACCCCGAGATCTTGCAGAAATGGAATTCCCAAAATGAACAGCACAAGGTTCTGGACGTATTACCCTACTTCAGGGAATGACTATATATACCAAGTAAGGATCTACAAGAATTGGTCATGTCTGGTTATCACGATTCCCTGATCGAAGGCCATCCTGGAATTGCTAAGACTCCAGCCAAGGTTAAACAGAATTATTGGTGGCCAACCTGGCGTAAGGGCATTGCTCAATTTGTTCTATCCTGTGGGAAATGTGCACAGAATAAATCACAAAAACAGAAACCAGCTGGCCTCCTACAACCACTGGATATTCCACTGGCTCCCTGGCATACTCTTTCTCTTGATTTTATTACTGGCTTACCTCCCTGTCAAGGTTTTAATACCATTCTGGTGGTTGTAGACCTATTCTCTAAAATGGCACATTTCATTCCATTCAAAGGACTTCCTAACGCTACCGGTTTGGCAAAAGCATTTCTTGAACAGATTATAAAACTGCATGGTTTCCCCTTAGTCCTAATCTCAGATCGTGGAAGCCAATTTGTATCCAACTTCTGGAGGAAATGGTGTAACATAGCACAAATCGATGTTCGATTATCCACTAGCCATCACCCCCAAACGGATGGACAAACAGAAAGAACAAACCAGACATTAGAACAGTATCTACGTTGCATGCTGCATCAAGTGGAAGAGAATTGGAAATACTTGTTATGGATATCGGAATACGCATACAATAACTCCATACACACCAGCACGGGACAAAGCCCGTTCTACACAATATACGGAAGACATCCACGTACCTCTGAACAAGACTCCCCCATGACCTTATGTTACGCTCACCTGGTATCCACAGGGACGCCACCCAGTGGTCTGCGGGGAAGGTTCTGCCTGAAAATACAGGAGGACTGTGTTCAAGACTGACTGACTGGGGTAAGTATCCTCCCTCCACCCCCGTATGCTTTCAGTCCCTCTGGCGCCCTCTCCTCACCTTGTGGTAGAATTAGGAGTGCTCTCCATCCTCCCGTCTTTGCAGGGGCGCGTTGTCTTTCATTGGTGAGTGCGGTCCAGTTACTTCACTGATGCCGGCCCGTTTGATATTGTTCAGGTAGGTCTTATTGATGTTCTTTAGTTTTGTTGCTATCCTGCATGCCTTTCTTTGTTTAAAATGTCTCTTTTTTCTCCCTTAGGTATGCGGAGCTTCAGCGCGGCGAACTGGCTTGGTTGAGCCCCGTTGGTAAATGATGGCGCATTAAGAGCGCCATGATGCGGTAAGTAAGCGCTATGCGCAGCGCTGCAAAGTCTTGCCTTTGCTAACCTGTGTTTTCCTTCCTTGTAGGTCGCAGTGTTCTTTAGCGCGAGTGGAATGTCCAGAGTGGTGCCAGCCTAGATTCGACCAGCCAGGTAAGCCTTTTGAGCAGTTCGTAATTTGTAAATGTCTCTACAGCTTTCTTTAATGTTGCCTCTATCTTCCTCTTTCAGGTCGTTCTGTCTGGGAGGCGTGCAGATTCGAGGAAGCTGTTCTCAGTAGCTGCAAGTGTTTAAAGATGAAGAATGCAGGTAAGATGCTGCTGCTAATGATGTTCCTTTTGTCTCCTTGCAGGTTCTGCTTCTCCGAGGTTCGAGGGAATAGCTGGACACGGTGAGGGTCACGTTGTAAGATGCAAAGTAACACGAAGCATGTTCTGCAGTCAGGGTGTGGTTTATATAGCCCAGGTAAAGTAGTACCAGGGAAAGTAGTTCCAGGCCTTCCACACCCAAAACACTAGACCGCATAGCTTGGTTCTTAGGAACCAAGCTATGTGGATGCCTCCATGTTGGCTGACAATACAATAAAGTAGTTCCCAAGCACATTGTTGTTCATGGTGTATGAGCCTGGCACCTATGGTGCCAGGACTGGCCCCATGAGGGCTTTTGAAGAGGATGCCAGACTCTCGAGGCCCGAGTCCCGACTCCACCTGGCCAATGGGTTTGCCAGAGGGGGTTTTGGGCGAGGGTCGTGACACCTTTGAAATCCCAGTTGTAAAGAATCAACACACAAGCATAACCCAAGCCTTCAAAAGGGCAAATGAACATTTACTTCAAGCCAAAGACAGACAAAAAACATTCTTGGACCGGCATCAAAAGAAAGCTCCCGATTACCAAGTTGGAGATGAAGTCTGGTCGGCATCAAAACATGTGCCCATAAAAAGTACCCGGACCTTTCGTCCAAGATATCTAGGACCCTATACCATCGAATCAGTGATAAATCTGGTGGCCGTCAAGTTAGCCTTACCACCAAGCATGCAAATTCATCCGATGTTCCATGTGTCACTTTTAAAACCTGTACAACCAGGAACCCGAGTCTTACCACCACCAAAATCTGTGCTTGTTGATGGAGAGCCTGAATTTGAAGTTATAAACATCCTGGATTCGAAACGTACCAGATCCAAGCTATACTATTTAGTGGACTGGAAAGAGTACGGGCCTCAAGACATAACTTGGGAGCCAAGTGAACATATTCACGCACCACATCTGATTAAGAGATTTCACCTGGATAAACCCACCAAACCCGGACTGGACAGGAAGGATACAGTGAGAGGGGCCTTGGGGGGAGTGCTGTCATGACCACTGTGAGGGGGCACAAGTTGTGCCACAAGGAGGATCCCACCAGCACCTTGGGGGCCTTAAAACCACTGCAAAAGGGCTCCTGGAGCCTTTGGCACCAGGCTCATATGTAGGAAGGAAGGGCTGTCCAAACTAGGTCCCATTTATATACATGGGCCTTTAAATCCAACATGGAAGCACCCACACAGTCTAGTTCTAAGAACCAAGCCATGCGGTCTAGTGTTTTGGGTGTGGCAGGCCTGGAACTACTTTCCCCTGGTACTACTTTACCGGGGCTATATAAACCACACCCTGACTGCAGAACACGCTTCGAGTTATTCTGACACTCAACGTGTCCATCTCCTGGTCTTCAGCATCTTCCTGTAATCCTGCAAGAACAAGATTATTCTGTGTTACCTGAGAAAACACCATCCAGCACTCAGGATCTCAACTGGGCTGAAATCTGTGGAAACCGAGAGAAGAAGAAACATCACTCACCTGTGAGTACTAGCCTAAGGACTTCCGGCGAACCGCTACCACAGCTGCTGTTCAAACATTGCGACCTTCAATAACGAGAAAGGGAAAAACAATATTAGAACGTGCGCTTCCAAAACATTGAATTCCATTAGTCTTACTTGAATTTCATCGCGCTACACCATGCTTCCACCGGGAGCACCACAGCAACATCTGCAAAGGAAAAGAGACATATTCAGGTTCGCTTTCAATATTAAACAACCGCACAGCGCTATACTTACCTTAACGGATTCCAGGGGCCTGTTTTTCATTGCGCTCTCATCCACTCGCAGCACCACAGCGGCCTGTGAGGAGAAGAAGAGAAAAACACAGGTTAGCTTTAAAAGACAATAAAGGCGTTGCGCTTCGCGCTTTCTCTTACCTAGAAAACCTGCCTCTCCATCCGGCACGCCAGCATCAAGACCTTCGCTCCTGAAAAGAAGGAGATAAAGACATTACCAAATTCCCACCATAAACAGAACAAAGACTTACAATTAAGAAACCTACCTGCCTACCAGCAGATTCGGGCTCATAGTAGGCCTGGGCCCAAGGAAGGCAAACTGCACCAGTGAAGCAACTCGGGCAGCTCGCCAACAAACGTCAAGCGCCCCTGCACAAGAAACGCAGGACGGATAGCTCTCCCTACAAATAACTAAGATTCATTATTCAGCACTGGGCAACTACGCATCCAGGGTTCAAGATCTCAGAGCCTTCCAGATGCCCCCATGGATATCAGGTGAGAGTAACTGTAACTCCGGAACCTTGGGCCTCATTACACGGTAGGAGGTAACCATGGCGCAATTAGCACCATGGCTACCCCCTGCTGCCTTCTGGGTCCGGGTAGGCAGTACGAGGACTCAACGGGTCATTCAGATCCTTGAGGACCCAGTAAGTCCCCATGCCAATTGTCATTCCCCATTCCCATTCGAGCCCCCATAGGGCTCAATGGGAATGGGGAAAGAGCTAATAACGGTACCGCTATTAGCGGTACCGTTATTTGCTCTGAAGTCCCTCAGCCGGTCCCTTCCTTAACGTGTGGTCTGACCACAAGTTAAGGACGGGACCCGCTGAGGGACCTCATAGTAGGGTGGTAGGGGATTACCGGCACCAGTGCCCTTACCGGTGCCGGTAATCCCCTACCGCCTACCGTGTAATGAGGCCCCTTGTCTTTTGTAGTGTCTCCTTATGTGTTCTGTACTGCCCTACACCCTCGTTGTCGATGCAGCTGTCCTGAAATTTCGAAAAAACTGAAAGTCATACCGTTCAGGTAGTTTTGCAATTCCAATCCTAGCACATCTCATGTTGGCTGTGTGTCACATCTAGCTCTAGTTCGAGACATTAAAGGCATCCGCATTTTTCTGCCCGTCACAATTTCATGTGGCCTAAGATGGTGGTCAGAACCAGGCTGGTTTCTGAGTGCATACAATGCCAGGGGAAGGCAGTGCAACATTCCTTTCTTCAGAGTAACCTTCAATTTGGCTATCATTTCCTTTAACAAGTCATTGAGCTTCTCTCAAAGGCCATTCCCTTGCGGATGATACACCGACGAAAACTTGTGCTTTATACCAAGCAACAAGCTGATCTGTTCAAATACTGCGTTAACAAACTGAGGACCGTTATCCAACCTCATCACTTCACAAACTCCCCATCTGGGAAACACTTCTCTCACCAAGAATCTGGCCGCACAGTCTGGTGTGTACATGGACTTGCTTCTATCCATCCGGAGAATGGACACACCACAACAATAAGATACCTGTACCCGTTACATATTTGAATCATATCGACATAGTCGATGTGCAAGTGCTGAAAAGGACCATTAGATGTGTAAGTGTAGAAAAGGAGTCATAACTAGGCCTTGGGATGACTCCTCTGATCACACGTAGTGTATGCCCAGCTGTACATTTCTAACAGACTATGCAATGTATTATAAAAAATACAACATGCTCTTTTAGGTTTGGTACAAACCAGTCTTCGGCAATGGTTGCTCCTAGATTCTCTCTTGTTATATACTCTGGATAGTGTAACTTTTCCAGTGCTATTTTTAGTAGGGCTATAGGCATTACTGGTTTACCAGTGCTGTCCTGTCACCACAAAGCCTCAGAGCGGTTTAAAGAACACTCTCTTTGCTTCCAAAGGTTCTTTTCTTCCTGTGGTGCCTCCCATAGGGCTCCATGAACTGTGTATTTGATATGTTACTGTAGCCTTCCGGCTCACTCCTCACAACAATCAATTTGTCATGCACATCAGGTATTCCCACATCCATCATTATTTCATCTTCAGTTGCCACACGCTTGCTTTAGCGGCTGCTGCTTGATTTCCATGTGAGATAAAATCTGTCCTTTTCGTGTGGGCTGCACATTTCACGACCGCTATGCCCACTGGGAGTTGTAGGGTCTTAATGAGCCTGTCCAATAAGGCAGCATGCTGTACTGGTGTGCTGCCCACTCGGATGTAGCCCCTCCTTTCCAAGCGCGCTAAGCATGCCTGCACTGTCGACGTCTCATAGGTAGAGTCACTGTACACCGTTACTTCCTGGTCTGCGTGATTCTCAAGCGCAAGTATCAACACCAATAATTCTGCAGCCTGTACTCAGTAATGAGAGGCTAAACGTGCACTAATAAGTACTCAAAATTCCCCATGTGCCGTGTTCTTCAAGACAGCAGCACCTGCATATCTTTGTCTGCCATTTTGATCGATCCTAGAAGAATCTTCAATGAAGACGATTTCTCCTTCTGCCAATGCATTCTCTTTTACTCTGGGGATCTCATCATAGAATTCTTCATAGTTTGCGCAATCATGTATTGGCTCTCCTTCAGTAACTGGCTCTGCTATAAACATAGCTGAATTCACTATTCTGCATCAAACTATTTTAATTGCTGGATTTGATATGACCACTTCATAAGCAGAAGCTCTTTGTGATGTCAATGTGCCCTTTGGTTTCTCTAAAATGGCAAATAATGCATGCTCAATGAATAACGTCATTGGTCACCCCATTACAATAGTTGTAGCTTTCTCTATGTAGAATGCAGCGGCAGCTGACTTTGTTCGCATGGGAAATTACCTCTCATTACTGGGTCTAAAATCCCACTGTAGTATGCCGGGGGCTTGTACCCCAACTTGGTTTTCTGTGTAGGGACTGCTGTCATAACAGTACCATCTGTTTGTGAAAACAGGTAGATTTCCTCTGCTTAATTGGGTATCCCTAAAACTGGTGCCGTGCAAATGTCCTTTTTTTAGTTCATCAAACCCTTCATCCATGACCCTAGTCCAAACGATGTTTTCTTTTGCTGCCTGTGCTTTCTTTAAGGCTTGTAGTAAGGGCCCGGTATAAGAGCTGTAGTCAAAGACCTATGCCCTGACGTAATTACATAATCCTAGAAAACTTTGCGTTTGCTTTACTATGTGTGGCTTAGCTGTTTTCAAAATAGCTTCAGCTCTTTCAGGAGTGACCTTCTTTCCCTCATGTGAAATCAATTGGCCTATGTACAACACCTCTTGTTGACAATACTGTAACTTCTCTTTATCAACTTGATATCCTTTTTCAGCAAGTGTAGTCAATAACTAAATGGAATCATGTATGCGCTCTTCCTCTGTTGTGTTGCAAACTAGAATGTCATCCACGTATTGCAAAACAACACTCTCTAATGCAATGTTGCAGAAGTCCATCTGCAGGACTCTATTGAAAATCGAAGAGGACTCACAATAACCTTGAGGCAGCATTGTGCTTTTCAGACAAACTTGTCTGAACGTGAAAGATGTCAAATCTTGTGAGTCTTTGTGCAACGGGATTGAGAAAAATGCATTTTTCATGTCAATCACAGTGAAATAATGTGTCCCAACAGGTATGTTACATAGAATTGAAGACGGGTTAGGGACTAGAGGGAACTCTGCCTCTACTATCTGATTTATCAGCCTTAAATCTTGTATTAAATGCCAAGACCCTCCATTTGATTTTTTGATCAGATAAACCAAAGTATTGCATGACGACTCTGATGTCACTAAGATGCCTTGATCCATCATGGCAGTAATTGTCTTGAAAATCCCTTCATCTGTCTCCCTAGACATGGGATATTGTTGTGCTCTTGGTAAAATTGTTCCAGGTTTCAATTTAATCTTCACTTCTCCAACTCCTTTCAGTAGGGCTACGTCATACGGGCATGTAGTCCATACTGAGACAGGCACCTTTGCCATGTCGTCATCAAAATATTCAGGACGTTTTTGTGCCAGCATCATCCTCTGGGGCACCTCTCTTTTAATAATAATTTTCACCCAATAAATGAGGTTTACCTCAAATTTCATGTCATCCTCACCTAGTTGTTCTCCAAACAGATCGTCATCAGTGACGTCAGTCAGTCTGTAACCTTCCAAATGGCGATTGTTGCGCACCATTGTCTGCCTTCATCATCACAGCCATCAAGCAAAGCCATCTCTTCTCGCACTATGGTTGCTTGTATTGTTAAGGGAAACACTTGTCCCTTTAATTCATGCATAGATATTCTTGGTCTGAACAGAAACTCATTTGGGATTCTCATTGTTCGGTTTGCAAGGCCTAGTAGCCATGATATTAATATGCGCACTCCATATGCGAATATCTCACGTTCTAATGGAATAGCTCTCATAGACATTCATCCTGTGTATGCTCTGATCATTTCGCACATGTTTAAATAGTGCATTCCTGGAGTTGACCACACTATGCCCTCTTCGGTGAACGAGATTGTCATATTTAACTTTGTAATCAAATCTCGTTCCAATATATTGACAGGTGTCTGTCTCGAATACTGTAGTGGCCCTTTCATGCCACATTCTCCTATAGAAACTGGAAGTTCTTTTGTGAAAGGAATACGGCTTGTGGCTCCAGTAAAACCTTAGGTATTCATGGCATCACCAGACAAAGAAAACTTGCCTTCACGTATACACATGCGTGTTGCACCCGTGTCCACTAGGAACGAATAGTCTTTATCCCCTATAGTGACATCTACCTTTGGTTCTTCGTGAGGGTTTGGTGTCACTGATAGGATGATAGGCCCTCACCATTACGCACAGATGCATATCTCAGTCTGCAAGCACAATCTCACAGACCTAAACGTGACCAATATTCACACCAACTTACAATCCCTACCTATAACAGTGCCAAAGCGGGGTGGGGGGTCCAGCTTCGAAGTGCTAGCACCAAAAGCCTGGAACTCACTACCACTCAAACTCAGAAAAGAAACCTCACTTATGGCTTTCAGAAAAGCCTTGACAACTAAGCTATTCAACTGAAACTGCTCCTCACTGCTGTTCCACTGTAACCATGGAACACAAATACTTTTTTTGTCTCACAATATCTGTATCACTCCATTGAGAGTTGTATTTATGTAACATGTACCTAAGTGAATACTCTGCAACAGCGCCACAATGCCCTAGGGCTGCTATGCGCTTTCTAAATGGAAATAAATAAATAAACTAAATAGGATGGAACACATCAGGTCTCCCAATGAGCTGTCCTAGTCCATGTACAATTTCGTCCAACAGTTAGTAAATGGATTTCCTCCATCACCAGTGGCATTTCAATACCTTTCCTGTGCCTGTAGTCTGTAGAAGTTGCATCAGGGACTGTTCAGACTGCCTTTGAGGAAAATTGCAAGTTTTGCTGCACTCTCGGCGCTTGCTGCTGTACAGTTTGATTCTGCGCAGATCCATCTCCACCCTGCTGCGAGAACGCAGGTGGATTCCTCATCCCCACTCTTGTAAATTGATCATTTTGCACCGTCCCTTGACTTCTGCACATATGCGCTAGATGCCCTGTCATCCCACACGTTCAACACGTCGGCAGCGGTTTGATCATTGGCCCATTTTGCATATTGTGATTTCCACCTTGCATATTCTGAAAGCTTCCCTGATTATTTTGCCATCCCCTTCCTCTGTAGCCTCTTCCTCTATTTTGATCGAACTGTCTTTGGTTATTGACCTGATGTGCATTAGATCTATCTGTTCTAGTTAACATTGCCCCTTCATTGGCATATTTCAACAATTTTTTCTGCACTAAATTGGCCTCTTCGCCTTTCCTTGCATCATTCTTCTTGCGATTTTTCTCTTGAAGGAGCCTGCAATAATGCGCAATGGTCAGGTGTATTTCTGACCATGGCTTAGCTTCAATTCCTACCAACTTCGTGAGCTGCTTCTGCACCTGTTATGGCAGCCCTTGACATAATATATGGTAAAACACAGGTATACATTTCCCCCAAGATTTACGAGTTTCCAGTACCCATGCATCTTGAAACGTCTGAATGTAAAGCAACAGATCATCTCCCTCTTTCATCTTACGCGTCATTATAGCTCCCATGTCAGAAGTATCCGGGTATAGCACTCAAAGCGCTTTCCATACCATGGTTCTGCAGTTGTTAAACGGCACTCTGTCATGCGTGGTATTAACTGTACTCACACCAGGGTAACCTGCATGTGCCCAAACATCGTGACCTATGTCACCAAGTATGGCAATCAAAAGACCCTTGATATCCCCTATAGCCAACATATCACCTCCCGTCATTTTTTCTAACTCGTGTATCCATTTCCCAGCTCCAGGTGACAACATTGGGAGCTTCTTTTTTAGATTCTCTCTATCCATTTGTGGCCATGGTATATACTGTGGCCTTGTCCCTCCCTTCTCTAATAAGGGAAACTGTGACGCACTGAACTCCTTTTCTTCTCTCATCATTTGACTGTCTACCGCAGGGGTAATATTCCCACATCGCCGTCTGCCTGGCAATGTCCTTAACCTGCTTGCATATGGCAGGGGAGACACCCCCCTCTGACCGTGTGGCAGTCCTTCATGCCGATCTGACTGTGTCACTGACTCTGGTACTTTAGATGCGGAAGCGGTTGAATTCGACCATCTTAAACCCCTACCCCTGGAGAGACGTCTCAGGCGACCTCGCTCTGTGTCTCTTTCTTCTCTTCTTCTCTTTCTTCTCTTTCACAGGCTCCCCTTTCTTCATCCGATATTGCCTGTGCCAAACTTGTGCAGCTTCTCTCCTCTTCCTCATTTCTATTTAGTGTCAGCCTATCTAATGACAGCTCCCTATGTCTGCTGCGGCGTGAAGCGTCCTCAGTATCATACAACTGAGTGCTTTCAAGGCACTCATCCTTTCCCTTTCCTTGGGGTACTTTTTCTAGTCTCATCTCATCATTCTATCGATTGTCTCTACAATACTTCCCGTGCCGAAGTCATCTTCTAGATTTATTCTAGACTTGCTTGGTACTGAATCGTACTCAGGAAATAATTCTTCTATATCGTCCCATTCTACCACTGGATTGGGTTTTCTAACTTCCCTTTCCAGATACTCGAGATGACGCATTCTCTGTCTTCACTTGCTTTCTATGTCGTCATCAAATTCTCTACGCTTCCTCGCTTCCTCTCTAACCCTCTCTTCCTCCTTTTTCCTAGTTTATTTGTCCTTCATATTTCCTCATCTTTCCGTCTTTTTATTCGCTTCTCTCGTATCCTTTGCTCTTATTCTTCTATTCTCCTTTGTTCTATTCTTTCCTGATCATCAGTTGTTCTCTGCTTATTATCGCGTTTTCTCTGTTCTTCCACCTTTTTTTGTTTTCTGGCCTGTTCATCATGGTATAACTGCTCTTGTTTCTGCCTATTCTTTTTTCTCATCCCTTCATCTCTCAACGTCCTTTCTCCTTATCTTTTCTCTCTTGTTCGTCTCGTTCACCCCTTTGTCTGATGTCCTCAATGCCTTTATCATCGAGCTTCAATAAAATCTGACCTCCCATTTATTCGTTCTGTGTGAATGCCATCGCATCAGTTCTATCCTCATCTCCTTTCCATCTCTTTTTTTTTGCATTTTTAAAGTGCTCACACAGCCCGCGGGCATTGAGGCGCTGTTACAGGAACAGTTGCGTATTTATAACGTGCTTAATACCCAGATGTTTCTAAGCGTGCACCCGGGCTACGAACCTGTGTTTCTTCGTGTCATCTTGTTTCCAAGGTGAACACGTTGCTGCTGAGCTATCTTCCTGTGTCCTCTCTTCCTCTACCCCGAGATGTACTTGCTTTTGCTTGATCACTTTTTTCCTTTTTGCGTCTCTCCTTGTCCCTCCAGACTTTGGAGGTAACATTGCTTTCCCTGTCCTTCTCTGGGCCTTCGTCACTACTTTGCATAGGTGACTCATATGACGGTTTGCTATATCCTGTTGCAGCTTTAAGTTCTCTTAGTGTGTACAATCCTTCGTCTTTATTATCTTTGTTTTTTATTTCAGACAGGGCAGGTGGCGCAGCAGTCTCTTCACCCCCATCTTTGCATATATTCCATAACCAATCTAACGGCAGCTCCCCCTCCCTTTCTTCCGGTACATCTTACAAGGTTCTAAACTAGCCAGGCGCTTGTCTAAAATGTTTCCAGTGTACGTGGCATGTAAATATGTCGTCATGTGCTGCAGGACCGTTTTAGATCGCGATCCGCCTTGGGGCCACGTCATAAAAATGTTGTCCGCGGTCCCTTTAACCCATTCCGCACTTTACTGTTTAAGCTTAGGTGCGTGTTTCGGCAACTGTTTGTACATGTGTATTAACGGAGTGATATCTTCCATGTTTAACTCGTGTATCCCTTTTTCATATAACACTTGCTTATTTTTTCACTATACACTTTATTACAATTGTGTCTCAAAAAGCAACAATATGAGCAAGCGCCAATCGCCCTCTGCAACCTATCCAGAACAGGACTGCAAGACTTGTCCTTGTGCTCAAGCCCAGGGATGGTATCTCTCCAGGACTGAAATCTCTGCACTGGCTCCCAGTGACCTCGAGGATTACGTTCAAAACCCTCTACATCATCCACAAGGCATTCTGGGGCCGGGGGCCTCAATACCTTCAACTCTCTCTCCCTAAATATCTTCAATCTCGAGCTCTCCACTCATCCGCCTCCAAATCCCTCTGGAACAACCTCCCTACCTCCCTTAAAATTGAGGAGAACCATCTCCGGTTCCGGAAGCACCTCAAAACCTTTCTCTTTGCTTCTGATTCTTCTCTTCCTCTCCTCTGATAACCTCCTGGCTTCAACTGGAACTGCACGCACTGACCACCTGGACACCCTCTGTTCTCAGGCCCAGGCCCAACCCGTTTTAGTAAGCCAGAGTCACACACCAGCACTGCGCACGTGGCAACCCCCTCACTTGTGGACTGTTTCTGTATCCCTACAGTCCCCCCTACCAGCCTTTGATACCTGATGTCTTCACTTACCCAGGCACTTGCTACTAGCTAGCCGCTACTTATTTGTTATCTTTCCAATGTACTGCACTGTCCCTGCCCCCCACCCATGCACTTGCATGATCCAAATGACACCTGGCCTAGCAAGAGCCTTCTCTGTCCTCCCGTTGTTCCCCTCCTTTGCCTCGTTGCACCCTGAAACACTTGTGTATAGGCGCGTTATAAGTGCCATATCATATCATATAATTATCTTATTTGCTTCTTCTGGTATTTTATCCAAAAACCGTCATATTGTTTATAATGTAGGTATGGCTTTTTTAATGGATACCTTACTGTTCAGGTTTTCTTAGGTGTTGGTATATTAATAGGTGCTGTCATAATGCAAGGCACTGGGCAGAGCTCATATGCTGCTCTTTGCTGATTCAACTGTTCTTCATAAGTCACATACTTTGGTGTGAACTCAACAAGCAATGGGAGGGGGGGCAACTGGAGTGGGGACGATACTCGACATTTCCTCTTCAGGAGGAAGGCAAGAAACAACATTTGCCTGGCAGGTGAAAATGTAAACCCAGTGGACCCAGTGGATCAAAGTAGGTATGGGATTTGGCTATGTGGTAGAGGTGGAGGATTCAGAGGAAGAGGAGGTGGATTTCAGAATGCCCAGGGTGGAAGTCAGAACATTCAGGGAGGATATAATGGTGGGTTTGCCAGATAGCCATCCTCATTGTGCTGGAATTGCGGACTAGCAGGTCATGTTGCGCGTGTATGTAGAAGCTGAGGAAACATGCAACAGAATAGACAAAACTCAAGAGGGTGGACAGATTATCCACCGCCATAAAGAACACAAACACAAGAGGGCTGTGCCCAGGATCACACAGCCAATCAAACACAGGCACCAAAAGCATAGCAGGTACAACAGCAGGGCCAGTGCCTATGCATCCAGCACAAGGGAAGGCACAACAAGCACCTATGTAGACACAACAGAATGTGAACACAGGGCAACCACTAACAACTAGGGTAGGGGGTGTCACTGTGGTAGGAAGGATCCCTTTTACAGGGATGATGTGTACCCTCAAAGGACAACTCATAGGGTGACTTGATGTGTTCAGTACTATCAGTAACATCAGAACCCCAAGAGGAACCAAGGGTCGATGTGACGATAGGAGGCAAATCTTTTCCTTGTAGACACTGGGGCGACTCGCTCTTGTATAATGGAGGGAAAATACCCAATTCTAGGTATTGCCATGAATGTTCAAGGGTTCTTTGGAGCTATGAATTTAGTTCCTTTTACTGATAAATTAGCTGTTTCTAAAGGGGAATGTGACATGTCTGTCCCCTTGTTATATTCACGACACATGCCGTTTAACATTCTGGGTAGAGATTTGATGACAAAACTTAACATGACGATTTCATTCACTGATCAAAGAATAATGTGCTCCACTCTGGGAATACACTATTTAAATGTAGGAGAGTTTATACTAACATTTACAGGACAAGTGGCTCTACGAGGGTTTCCGGTAGATCCAGAAGTCTTCATGCATGGGGTGAGCATTTTATTAATTTGGGCTACCTGGATTTTTAGGGAGAATTGTGGGGATGCCTGATGAATTTTTATTTAGACCATCAGTACCTATGGATGAGGAAGAAGGACCGATTATTCCCATAGAATTGGAAGCAGCTATATTTTGAGGGAGGGGAAATAAAAATTCTTGAATGAGTAGATGATGAAGGCAGAGCATGGAGAACAGTGATGGCTCTTGAGGAGGTATACAGATTGACTGATATAACAGATGAAGATATGCTCAGAGATGAATGTATAGATGATGAGGTAGTGTTTTTTTTAATATGATTTACATATTGGATAAAAATTGAAAAAAGGGAAGTGAATGGCAATGATGCAGGAAGATATAGAAAAGGTGTCAAATGTCCTTTGGACTATGGCCCATATGAAGTTGGCCTATTGAAGGGAATAAAACTCAGGCCAGGAGCAATTTTACTCCAAGAAGAACAGTACCCCATGTCTCGAGAAGCTGATGAAGGCATATTTCAGACTCTCAGCATTGATGAAACAGGGGATATTAGTGCCATTGGATTCCTCATGCAATACTGCAGTGTATCAGATTTAAAAATCAAAAGGGGGATCATGGAGATTTATCCAGTACTTGCGCCCCCTTAAACAGATTGTAGAAGCAGAATTTGCATTAGTTCAGAATCCTGAAACAATATTGTGTATTATCCCAGTTTAAGCTAAATATTTCATGGTGTTTGATTTGAAAAATGTGTTTTTCTCGATCATGTTGCACAAAGACTCACAAGATCTTACTTCCTTTGCGTTCAGACAAAAAAAGACTAAAGCATACTCGTTTGCCTTAGGGGTACTGTGAGTCCCCGTTGATTTTCAAAAGGGTCCTACAGATGTTTTTAGCTAATATTTAACTCAACAGTGCAGTAATTCATTATGTGGATGACACAATGATGTGCAGTGAAACAGAGGATGCATGTAGGAAGGACTCTGTCCAGTTAATGATTGTATTGGCAGACAAGGGATATAAAGCAGATAAGGAGAAACTACAGTTTTGCCAGGAAGAGGGGTTGTACATAGGACAGTTAATTTCACATGAAGGAAACAAAGTGACACCTGAGAGAGATGCGGTTATCATGAAAACACTAAATCCAAATACAGTGAGGCAAATGCAGACATTTCTGGGCCTATGCAATCATTGTAAGACCTGGTTGTTCGTCTACAGCACATACACAATATCACTTTTGCAAGCACTTAAGAAAGCAAAGGTTGGTAAGACAAGCTCCAGTTTTGGGAATCCCCAATTATAGTGAAGAATTGGATTTGTTTTCACTCACCAATGGATCAGTAAGGACAGCAATACACACACAAAGAACAGCACTAGTGTATAAACCTATGGATTGTTACAGTGGGATTTTAGATCCAGTTATGAGAGGACAATTTCCATGCAAACAATCTTTGGCTGCTGCCGCATTTGCAATTGAGAAGTCTACCAGTATTACCATGGGCTGTGCAATGATGCTATATGTGCAGCATGCCTTATTTGCCATTTTAGAGAAACCCAAAGGTGCAATGATGACACAAGAACTTCTGCATATGAAGTCATGATCTCTAATCTAGCGATTAAAATTGTGATGTGGAAAATAGTGAACCCAGCAACATTTGTAGCTGATCCTATAGAGGAAGGTGATCATGTACATAATTGGGCTAACTTTGTTGAATTTGATGATGCTATACCCTGTGTGAAAGAAAATGCTTCAGCGGGAGGGGATATTCTCTGTATTGATGGCTTGTCAAAAATTGATCAAACAAGTGGGGAGAGGAATTCAGGGTCCGCAGTTGTAAGATACAGATCAAATGGTGAATTTGAGATAGTGGCGAGTGCAAAACTACCATCCCATTTTTCAGCACAGGCAACAGAATTGGTAGCACTTATTTTTGCACTCGAGAAAAACACAAAGATCAGGAAGTGACGGTGTACAATGACTCTGCCTATGTGTCATCAACCGTACACACAGGGCTGTCACATTGGAAAAGCAGGGGTTATCTCTGGGCATACGACACTCCAGTGCAACATGCATCTTTATTGAACAGGCTCATTAAGGCACTACAAATCCCAATGGCCATAGCAGTCGTAAAATGTGCAGCACATACTAAGCCAACAGACTGAATTTCTCACCGAAATTAAGCCGCAGATTTAGAAGCCAAAAAGGTTGTACATTCTTCAGAAATGTTGAGTTTAGAAACTGAAAATGTCAAAACAATATCTACTAGAAGCATGTTAGTACAAGAGTGGTTTAATATCCTGTCAATTACGGAACTAATAGAGATTCAGGGTAGAGCCCAACAAGAAGAGCCGGAGCTATGATAACGTAGGGGGTGTTCTTTATCTCCCATGGAAGCACTATCACTAAAGGAAAGCACTGGAAAGCCAGTGATGACATCAGCATTACTGAAAGTTGCACCTGAGCAGTTGCATTACCCCAGGCATATGACCTGAGAAAGTCTTGTTGCCACTATTGTAGAGGACTGGTTTGTTCCAATCTATTGGAAAATGTTGCACAGTTCATTGTGAATTGCATCGTGTGTCAGAAGTTTACAGCTGGGTATACACTAAGAACAATCAGAGGAGTAACTGTGCAAATGGCCTATTTCATTATTTGCATATTGATTACATAGATATGCTGCAGACTATGGATATAGGTATCTATTGGTGGTTGTGTGTCCCTTTTTCTCGATGGATCGAAGCCTGTCCTTGTACACATCCTGATGCCACCTACACTGCAAACCTTTTAGTGCCTGAGGTGTTTTCAAGATGGGGTGTGTTCGAAGTATTATGGTACGATAATCGGCCACATTTTGTCAATGAGCTATTTGAACAAATAGGGCTTTTATTGACCATAAAGCATACGTTTTCTTCTGCTTATTACCCACAAGCAAACAGGGTATGTGAGAGGCTCAATGGCCTCCTAAATAAAAGAATAGCAAAGATTAGATTAACTTTGAAAAATGGATGGCTATATTGCCTACCCATAGCCTTGTATGCCCTTCGAAATCAGCCATGTTCAGACCATCATCTGCCGCTCCATGAATTTGTGACAGAACGCCACATGAGGATGCCCCTCAGACCCCCATCTTGAGTCAGAAGTGATTCCCAGAGTGTAGCGCAGTGATGAGAGGCACGATGATTTAACATGTATGAATACCAGTGTTTCTTTCATTTAAGATCAAGTCAAGCATCGGAGGGAGGGGTTGACGAACACAGAAGAGGACGACCCAGTAACTGAGCCAAGTGAATTATTGCCACCAACAACGTTGTATGTTGGACATCAAGTGCTTATCAAAAATGTCATGCATAGGTGGAATGTACCAATATTTAATGGAACATATCAAATAGAGGCATGTTCCCCTACTGCAGTTAGGGTGTCTGGAAGAAGATCGTGGTTGCATTTGGGTGATGTAAAAATCTACAAAGGCGAGACCCTCCCTCTAGTACCCGTTGATTGGGAAGAAAGACAAGAACGAGAATTGCTGCATGTGCCTACTCAATCGATGGCCAGGAAGGACGAAAAAGGAAGTGTGTGATTAAAAAACATTTCTTTTGGACTGAAATTCATTGGACACTCCTTAAAATATTAGCAGGAAGTGCATGGACTTGCAGAGAATTCCAGAGCTTAACATACTTTTTAGAGATTCTTTGAAAAAGTAGAATCCAATCGGCATCATGCCCAAGCACCAATTCCTTATTAAAAACTGGAAGAGCGATCAATACCTAGATTAATTTTGAGGAAAATATTGCAAAAGTAACGTATGACACCAGCCGATAGTGACAAGCATAGGTTTGTGTTTGCCGTCTTTGTGTTTATACTTCAGTCATACACTACCCTTGTTAGGAGAGATGTAAATATTCTCACCTTTCTCCATGATCCAAAGAACGGCCCAGTAATAAGGAGGCTTTTGATTGCAATAATCGAGCAGCTTGTGAAAGTACAAATGTGAGTAATTGTATTAAAAATGATTCAGGAAGTAGAAAATGCAGTTGCAAGAAGGAAAGCAATTCAACAAGGAATGGCGTGGCATACAACATGTTTTTCTAGACTCTTGTGCATGATATACATAAGCAAGTACTTTCTTTTCTTCTTTTGGTATCTTACATTCCAAAGTCTTTATCATTCTGATGGTTCAATTGAGAACATGAAACGTGATTTTTCGCAGTATAAGTACAGATGATGATAATTTCTTTTTCCTATTGGGGCATGTCAAACAACATAAGAGGGATCCAGAAGTAGATAACCAGGTGATAAATAGCTATCTTGATAATTCGGCTCACTGGGGGAATAATATGTGGTACCAACATATGAAAAAGGTGGGGAGTAGAGCATCTGATGAGAGCTCTTATGTCTGCTCTCACATCCCCTATGCCAAGAGTACAGTAAGAACATTAATTTCAAAAGAGATGCTGGTGCATGATGCAAAGTGCCTCAGCCATCTAGCAGCATGTACTACCAGAGGGCAGTTAAAAGGGAGCTTGGGAACTCTGCAATGGCGATCAAGCCAGACATTCCCATACCACGATAATTATATCAAGGCAAAGCAAATGGAAAAACAATCTGGATAGACAGACAAGGTGCTGGTGTATCCTTCCGTGGTACAAGACAAAGTAGTAATTGAAAAAATGAAGAGGATTAATTGATCTGACAAAACTGAAAAGACTGGAATGCTTGGATCTTGGGAGCACTCACAGCTGTCAATCTATGGATGAGTGATTATGACCAAAAGATGGGAAAACCAGATGATGTCCTGCATGCTCATCTACTAAGGAAGGAACCAGTGCACAAGGTACAGAAAGTTAACAATGATTGCCTGAAGTCATGGGCAAGAACTACATACTTGCCAACCCTACCGATTTAGGCGGTAGGATACCGCTTTTTAAGCAGTCCTACCGCCTACCGATTTTTTGACATGAAATACCGATTTTTTTTTGTAAAAAAAAAAAAAAAAAAAAAAAATTTTTTTTTTACATTTTTTTTTTTGACCACGCCAGCTCGGGGAGTCTTTCAAGGGCTCCCCCGAGCTGGCGCACCGGGAGAATGCCCGGCATGCAGGCTTTTAATGTCAAAGGCACCCACGGCGGTGGGCTAAAAGCGCCCTTCCGCCGCGGGTGCCTTTGACAAAAGGCGCCATTAGCCCCCCACCACGCCAACTCGGGGAGTCTTTCAAGGACTTCCCCGAGCTGGCGTAGCGGGAGAAGGCGCAGCATGCAGGCTTTTAATGTCAAAGGCACCCACGGCGGTGGGCTAAAAGCGCCCTTCCGCCGCGGGTGCCTTTGGCAAAAGGCGCCATTAGCCCCCCACCACGCCAACTCGGGGAGTCTTTCAAGGACTTCCCCGAGCTGGTGTAGCGGGAGAAGGCGCGGCATGCAGGCTGTTGACGTCAAAGGCACCCACGGCGGTGGGCTAAAAGCACCCTTCCGCCGCGGGTGCCTTTGGCAAAAGGCGCCATTAGCCCCCCACCACGCCAACTCGGGGAGTTTTTCAAGAACTTCCCCGAGCTGGCGTAGCGGGAGAAGGCGCAGCATGCAGGCTTTTAATGTCAAAGGCACCCACGGCGGTGGGCTAAAAGCGCCCCTCCACCGCGGGTGCCTTTTGGTCAAAAGCCATTAGCCCCCCACCACGCCAGCTCGGGGGAGTCTTTCAAGGACTTCCCCGAGCTGGCGTAGCGGGAGAAGGCGCAGCATGCAGGCTTTTAATGTCAAAGGCACCCACGGCGGTGGGCTAAAAGCGCCCCTCCACCGCGGGTGCCTTTTGGTCAAAGGCGCCATTAGCCCCCCACCACGCCAGCTCGGGGGAGTCTTTCAAGGACTTCCCCGAGCTGGCGTAGCGGGAGAAGGCGCAGCATGCAGGCCTTTGATGTAAAAGGCGTCCACGGCGGTGGGCTAAAGGCGCCCCTCCGCCGCGAATGCCTTTCCCAAAAGGCGCCATTAGCCCCCCCACCACGTCAACTCTGGTGAGTCTTTCAAGGGCTCCCCCGAGCTGGCGTGATGGCAGAAGGCGTGGCAGGCGCCTCATTGTCATTGAATGCACCCGCGGCGGCGGGCTCATTCAATGACAATGGGCTGCTGACGCGCCCTATTCCTATCATTACCTCCTCGACTATTTTTGAAACTTTAAGATTCCTACAGATTTTTGGTCACAGAATGTTGGCATGTATGGAACTATAAACTCCTGACATGGGTGGGTGATGAATCAGGGCCAGTGGCTGTAGTCCCATTGGATAATGCAACACTTGGCGTGGTGTGGCAGCAGTGTGTTTGGCGTTATTGGTGAGGAAGGACCTGTTTGCCTGCTTCTCCCGGATTATCTCCTCATCACTTGCAACTACTACAACATTATCCCACAGTCCTCTTTCTATTTCAACTGTTTTGAGCACCGGCCTACATACACACTGCGCATGCGGGGTGTATCAGCAGTGTGTTTGGTGTTATTGGTGAGGAAGGTCTTGATTGCCTGCTTCTCACGGATTATCTCCTCATCATTTGGAACTACAACAATATTATCCCACAATCTTATTTCTATTTCAACAGTTTTGAGCACTGGCCTACATACATACTGCGCAAGCGCAGAGTGCTGCGGGGTGTGCCACCAGTGTGTTTGGTGTTTGCGGGTTTGCAGCCCTGCGGCCATGGTGGGGGGAAAAAAATGGGTTAAGTTAGTCTTTGGTAAATATTTCCCTAACCGGAGCCTTGGTGCCTCCCTCTTTTCCTCAGGCCTTTTCTCTCTGTTCCATTGCATTTCACTGCATATTTCTTCATGTATATGCTGTGTTGTTGCTGGAACCATCTGAGAGAGTTTCACTTACGCCACTGTGAGTTCACTGCAATCCTGAGTGTCACCTCAGCCTGGACTGTTCTTACTGCCTATCATTCCCATGTACTCGCAGTTGACTGCACGGCCCTTGTTTTGGTGGAACAGGCTGTTATCCCGAGTGAGGTAATTGTAAGGGAACTTTTCCCTTTTCAATTCTAGGAGTCGTATTTGGTTCCCTCATCTGTTTAGACAATCATATATTCCGCACTTGTGTGCATTCGGGTCTGTCAAGTGCAGCCCTTCCACTGGGACTGGTGACTTCCCCCCTATTCTACTTACAGAGCACGCAGTGTGGTATCTAACCTTTTGGAAACTCCATCTGTACTTGTGAGAGTCGCGTGGCGACTGCGAGCTTCGAGTTTTGAGTAACGTGGCTGCTTTCGAAGGGGTGCAAAGCAGCTTGGATGCATTGCTGGGTACATATGTTTCAAGGAGTCCTTCCGAATCTCCTGTGAAGGGCGGGAAGTAAGAGCTTTTTTATTCTAAGGAAATCTTGGCTGTCTTGCATCAAGACAAGCGTCGGGTGACTGCAGGCAATTGCACCTGTGGGCCCACCTACTCAGTTGAGCTTGGAACCCTCTATTCCCATTTCTGCTTTGTGGAATCTGGTTGCCATGGGGGTGTCTGCAGGCCTTAGTGCCTTTGAGCCTCCTTGCCGTTCTCTTGGGGAGCACTACACAAGATTAGGGCTACAGGTGAGAGCAATAAATCCCCTTTAGTATCAGTCTGTACCACACAGATTTAGTTGGTAGCGGTGGCTAAGCAGTCAGACTTATCTCAAGAGGGAGATGAGCAGTATTCAGGGTGTGCACAATAGGCCTACAGTACTATGGCACAAGGAAACACTGACCAAAGCTTTGTAGTAAAATAATGTTTTTTTAATTTTATACACTTCTAGTTAAACACATCTATCACAGTTCTTAAAGCAGGTTAAATTCTGTCAAAGAAAGTATACACAACTCCCTAGTTAAATTGTAGACAAGTTTGAGCAAACGGGGAAACTGAGCAAAACAGCACAGTGCAAACCAAACACAAATGGCACTCTAGCAATTTCTCACAAGGGAGGGAAAGCACACGTTATACAGAAATTCCTTCTTACACACCCTAGCAACACTTCCCATAAGTTGTGAACCAGTTTAAGCAAGGCAGTGCATCAGTATAAAAAAAATACTTAAAAGAAAACTGAGAAAAATGGCATTCACAAGGTTTAAAAGTGGAAAGGAAAGGGTGGTTATAAGAAGTAGGTGCACCAACACATTTCTAGTTGAGAAGCAATCTAGAGAAGGCAGTTCTAACAAATTTAGCCAGAGTCAGTAGGCCTGTGCCAGAGTCAGTGGTACAGGGCAAGGGACCAGGAGCAAAATGTTCTTGTAGCTGCAGTCAAGTCTTTGGTTAACGATTCGAAAAGGTGGATGCAGAAGGTGAAAGACAATGTTAAGAGAGAGGGGCGGCCAACCCAACAGATAAGTAAAGGATTTAAAAAACCTTTAGCACTACCACGCAGAAAGGGCGGCCTGGCGGAACAATGTACCTTATAAATGAGGAAGTTTTTCCTGCGGTGGCGGTTGTTCCTGGTAGTTCCTGCAGTTCAGGTGATCCAGCAGAGGAAGAGAGGCTCTTGTCGTGGAGGAAGGTTCGAGTTACTGCACTACCCAGTTATGAAACCAGCCGCGGTGCTGCCCGACGAATAAAAGGTACACTCCTTTAAATCGCGGTCCAGATGGACCGGTGCCTGGCTATCCGGTCTCCGAGTGCGATTCGACCAAGGCAGGTCCGGGAAGGCGATTGGCAAACTGGTTGGCCCCACCAGCTCAAGGGAAGAAGTCTCTTGCAGATGAAGATCTTCTCTCGTCGTGTGGAGAAAAGTGTTGAGACGCTGCAGCAGCGCTTCACCGGTTGTTCAGTCGTTGCAGATGTCTTTGGCTTCTCTCCTTTTCGGCTTCTTAGTTCCAGTGGCAACGTCTTGCTCTTCCAGTCCTCAGAACCCTGCTTTCATGCAAAAAGATCCCCATTCATACAGCCTAGCTGTCACTCACACAGTGGAGTGGTCATCTTGGCGGGAGACCCTCCAGCCTATCAGGATAGAGTGCGACATGGGTTGCTGAGGCAACGCTGTCCAGGGGTCCTACTCCCCCTCCCACACAATGGACTCACCCCAGACTCAGTGGCGCCGAAAAAAAACCTACCAGAGTAAAGTTAATATTAAAATACACCGGCGGTATGTTAGAGGCTGTCAGAAAATATGGTAGCCTCAAACAATGGGAAAATCCCATAGGGAAATATTCCCGGTTGAATATTTACGGTAGTAACCACTGCCACCAGCCAAAAACCTTTGAGAGACGGACTGTACGGTACCCTCTCGAAAATGAACATAAGGTAAAAACTATTAACCATTTCCAGTACTTCCATAGTAAGATGGTTTGTACTGGTTTAGTTCACAAAAATTTACTAGTAAAGTCAATGGGGAATTTACATGCCCTGGGAAACAGTAGTTAATCCCAGGGTATGGAGTCTATGTTTGGGGGTCACTATGACACCCCTGTGTCACTGCATGGAGGTGCTGTGTAACACATGTGAATAAGGATGGTTCCTATGGAGGTGAGAGAAACCCCATATACATTAAACACAAAAATAGCCTAGAACACACATAGCAGAAATGCCTAAGAGTGGGAAAAAGAGTCTCACTCTTAGCAGGAGAAAAAAAAAACCTTCAAATCCAGCAGAGCTGCTGTGGGACTCTATAGGTAAAGGAAATTAGCCATAAAATGAGAATTCTCCCTAACACAAGGGGCTGCGATCTTCTTTGAAGTGGGGGGGTTTCTTGTTTAAATCCAATTTGGGCTGTTGCTTTTATGTCTTCTCTTTGTAAAAAGGTACCTGTGATTTTCACATGATTGTGACCCAGCGCATATGACCGGGTGTCTCTTGAAGGTATTCACCTGGGGGGACTTCACTTTCCTCTTGAGCGGTGCCTCTCTCGTCCTTCAGGGGGCGCCGTTTGCTAATATTGATTGTAAGCTCCTTCTATGTGGTCTGAGTGGTGGATTAGTTTGTAAACTGTGTAACTTTTGTTTGATTTCCTTCTTGTGATTGGGAGGGTGATTATGAGACAGAGCGCCACATTACGAGGTGGGCGGTAAGGGATTACCTGCACCGGTAAGGACACCTTACCTAAACGGGCTTGAGGAGAGCAGTGAAGTGGGCACCTCTGTATGTGAGGAAACACAGCCCACTTTCTGCTCCATCAATCCAACATCTCAGGGCACATGGAAATGTGTAGTAACCCGCAAATACCGGTGAGTGAGATAGCTGAGGGGCTGTGTGAGTTATTGCCTCTGCTAAAAACATTTAAACTGAAGGAAATTAATATACCTCACCAAATGCAAGGAAATGTGTAACAAACTCTCTAGTGATATCTGATAACGAAATGAATGAAGGTGCAAATATTATAAAGAAAATTGGAATAGAGACGCTTAAGAATAAACTTAATGATGTCTCCATGACTGCTCCTGCTATAGAGGCTGAGTTAGGGAAACACATGCGGTTTTCCCTCGCCCCTTCTACCCCGGTAAATCAAAGCCCCCGAAAGGTAGGGCCATCTTGGGTAAGGGTGGCGCTCCTATGGGGGATCATAAGGTTGACTACTCTATGGGGGAGACAAAGAGGAGTCTGGGAATCTCTCTACCAGCACAAACACAACCCAATGACCTTTTTCTTAGGTGAATAACCCCTGGGAGAGACTCTACCAAGTCTTTAGCTCACTGTCCCTTTCACAGAGAAGAAATTTCCCCGCATATCAGCCTTTGTCCTACCCAGGGGCAGTCCAGCGCTGAAATGCTAGGCAATTCTCCTCTGAACAAGAGTACCATCAGTAACCCCATACACGTGTTTTAGCCTTGTTGGGCATCATCAGTGAGGTGAAACTGTTGCCTCTCTAAGAACAGTGAGCAAGGGGTCCACGTCTGGATCACCCTGTTAACTTAGGGTGAAACCCAAAGTTAATTTATGCAAAACAAAAGGGGGTCTGGGAATCTCTCTACCAGCACGAACACAGCCCAATGACCTGTTCTTGGGTGAATAACCCCTGGGAGAGACTCTACCAAGTCTTTAGCTCACTGTCCCTTTCAAGAACAGGTCATTGGACTGTGTTCATGCTGGTCGAGAAATTCCCAGACCCCCCCTTGTTTTGCATAAATTAACTTTGGGTCTCACCCTAACTCACCCTAAGGGGAAAGGGAGAAGTTTAACCTATTGATAGTCCTTCCGCATTAACTCATAGCTCTCAACCATTTATGTTGCAAAAGCGGGTGAAAACACCCGATTTTACTTTTGGCGGGTGAGCGGCCCATTGAAATGAATGGGCGTGCATGAGGTTTGGCGGGTGAGTCCGCTGTTTACAAGGTGGGTGACACCCGCCAAAATCGTGTGAGTTGGGAGCTATGTTAACTAACCTGATAGATTTGGAAGATGATCTCCATGCTAAGCACGATCACACTCCTTCGGCGCCAGTATCTATAAAAAATACTGAGACTCCGGTTGTAGTGTTGTCTCGAAAACAAACAAAAAATGGCTGTAAGGGCATTAAAACAAGGGGCCTGTCAAAATAAGTCATCGAGTGTAAACGTAAAAAAATCCAAGAATGAATTCTTGAAGGAAAATGATAATCATGGCTCATATATTAAGGATATCTGTAACTTATCTAACGAGGATGGGATCATAGATTTGCAACAGCTTAACACAGGGGGTAATTCATGGAATAAATGTGCACTGAAATGAGTGGCGCAAGCTGGCACAAGCGTGAAAAAGTTAGCGCATGCGTGCGATTCATGGAAGGCCCTGTGCGTATTCTTCCAGGGATGAGTGCCAAATCCGCGCTAACCTTACAGGTCACTGCGACTTTCCAAACGCGTGTGCGTCAGGAAAGGGGAAAGTGCACAACTTCTCACGCACACACCTAAAAAGGGGGCGGAACATGGGGAATGGGGAACAATGCGTGAAAATGTAGGCGTAACGTGGAAAGTACTGCTGGGAAACACACGCAACGCCGACACGCAACTGAACAACACATATTCATGGAATCGAATAGGGAAAACACGCGCAAGTCAAAACACACGCACATGCACAAATACATCTGCCACACGAAAGCGGGCGTAAGTGCCCCTGCGCAGCATACAAGTGCATACAAACAACAAACAAGCATATACAGCTACCATTCCTCGCAGCAGTGATCGTGGGACACCGCAGGAGGAGAAGAATAGCCAGGCCGCGCATTTGTTTACACAGGTCCAGCCTTTTGGACCTGGGTATAGGTCTGATGACGAGGTCTATGGCAGGTATAGGTTTCCACCTAATATCATCCTAGTCCTGGTCACTGAGCGGGAGGATGAACTCACATCGCTTCCCCTGTGCTCCCAAGCATTGAGCCACTTGGAAAAGGTGCTCAATGTCCTGCATTTTTAGGCCGCTGACTCATTTCAGTGGACAACTGCCATAGTTGGGGCCGTCTCACAACGCACGCAGTCACGTTGCCTATACCACGTGTTGGCAATCATCACTGCGCGCCCCTCAGTCTGCAGGCACATATACATACCCAGAACACCCGCAGAAAGGCAGGCCGTGGTCCTGGACGTCTACAGGTTGGCACACTTTGCCAAAGTGCTTGGTTCCATAAATTGCACCATGTGGCTCTACGTCCACCTAGGGACACTGAAAACATCCACCACAACCGTAAGCACTGGCATTCCATGAACGTGCAGGTTGTATGCGATGCCAAGGAAATCATCACCTCTGTCTATGCAAACTATCCAGGGTCCACCCATGACAGTTTCATATACAGAATGTCCGCTCTGATCCGGGCCCTGGAAGCTGAGAAGCTTGGCGACACATGGCTCGTAGGTCTGTACAAATGCCTGTGCACATGCATGCATGTCACACACAGACAAATACACAAACCCAACTAATGACAACCATCATCACCTACCCAGGAGACAGTGCCTACCCTCTGAGCAACCACATGATGACGCCAATACGGATCCCCACCACACCACCCCAGGTAAGAGGAAACGCAGCCCATCTTGCAACCAGGGCCATAGTGGAGCGCACATTCGGAGTGCTCACGTCACGCTTACGCTCCCTTGACCACTCTGGCAGCCAGCTACTATATGCACCCCAAGTAGTGTGCAGGATCATTGTGGCAGCATGTGCCCTCCACAACGTCGCAACACGGTGGAGTGTACCGTGGACATGGTGGTGCCCCCACATCCCCAACCACATGCACAGGCACTGCTCATGGGAGGGGAAAGGGTACGTGGCGAGTCAGCCAGGACCCAGCTTGTGGCCACATGTTTCACCTAAACTCCCACCCCTGTGGAGTGCACACAGGCCTGGCACATACCAGGTGACAATTGATGATGACAAAGAGACAGTCAACTGTCACAACCTTACCGCCCTGAGAATGTTTTCACGGAAGTGCTGCATTGTGTGCATCCCTAGCTACTTAAACATAACCAATCTGGTGTGACCAAAAGGAACACATGCAAGGTGCATATCCCACCACCCCCCTGCAAAACAGGCCATGTAAATCACTGGTATGTCACCCAAACCCTCCCAACACCCATGACCCCTGTCCTCCATGCCATGCCAACCAAATGCACAACACATGACACTATCGTCATTAAGTGCAACGTGAGCAATTTAAACAGGCATGAGACATTCACACCTGACATGGAACCTGATGAACTCACTTGGCAAAAATCTCCCACACATACAAAGGGGGTCATTATGAGTATGGTGGTACGGCATAGACTGGCACCATCCATACTGTACCGCCATATTATGAGTAACCCTGTTGGGTGCCGGGCTGTGTGGTGATCTCCACAGCTGCACCTGCAGCTATCACTACCGGTGGGCCTGTGTCAGCACATGTTACTTACTGTCGGGTTGCAAGGGTGCCATGGTTGGATGCAACAACACCTTGAGCGGCAGGGGTGGTGGCATGGCTGCACCAGCACGTGGCTGGACATCCTGCCCCTGTGGTGCACCCCTGCCCCTTCCCGCTCTACGGCCACCCTTGCCACCCTTGACTCCACGTACTCCCTGGTAACCCTGGTCACGTGGCTGACCACTCCCAACACTGGAAGGATGCCCAGCGGATCCTCCCTTAACCTTTGGTGGCATCACAACCATGGCAGGGATGTACTAATGCCAATGGGAGATGCACTGAACAGTTGTCCTGGTCAATAGGGGTGAAGGGGGCAGGGTACGTGATGGTAGACACACCCCTATGCTCCTGCAAGTCTGCCTGTGGACCCTGGGGATAAATGACGTTCACACAACGCTCAGGCACCACAAAAATATAGGAAAAACATATACACAACCCCTGTAGCCCACGTTTGTGTAAAAAAACCTCACACAGTACACTGTGGCACCCAGGAACACAAAAAACCATACGCGATTAACAAGCGGGCTACTATGACCTCATTAAATGGGGTACACGAAAAACAGGGGCACCAACAGTGGGAAAAATCACTGCTTGGAAAAGAAATACTCGTAGGCACTGTAACCACTGTGAAGTAATCGCATGTGAACCCCAACCTAGAAAAAACACATGTGTCAGTCTCCACTGAAAGCATGTACAGCACGCTGTAGACCCACGCGGACCATTTACACGTGCAGAAGGAAAGGCCTGCGCGTGTTACGTCACTTACGCTCTTATGCGCTAAGGCCCTTTCCTCTAACTACCTACTGACGTGCTGTTTTTTCACGTGCCAATTCACTCTGCATCAAGCTGGCCACGTGACAACCCACAGAAGACCACGCTGCTGCCCAGAAGGCCATTTACCTTCCCCCCAGAGCCCCGGGGAGCCTCCATCAAGCCATCTGCTACTGCCTGCCTGCCTGCCTGCTGCCAACAGTTCTCTGTCATTTGGTGCCTGCACATCAGCCATCTGCAGGGATCCAGTTGCTGTGACCACCCCTGCAGGAACAGAAGACTCCCGACTGGTGTTCCATCGCTCCGCATCCCAGCCCCAGGACTCAGATGCCCACCCACACCTGCTTTGGGGGTTACCATGTCCGAACCAACACCATCCGGCTACAGTGGCAACCCCCAAGCAGAGAGGCAGAGGGCTGCCAGCTTCACTGCCAATGAAGTTGGCATGCTGGTGGAGCAAGTCCTGGGGCATTATGATGCCCTCTTCTCCCCATCGCGCACCGACAAGGAAGAACGGAGGAGGGTCTGGACGGACATAGTCGGTGCCGTCAACGCAGAGGGGGTGGCACCCCGTGACATCAATCACGTCCAGAAGCGCTGGAGGACCCTCATGAAGGCCCGGCGCCTCTTGGAGGCAGCGGATGCAGTGGGGTGCCGGGCCCAGCTTACCACCCAGCAGATGAGGGTCCTCACCAGATCCTCAGGATGCAGGCCCGTCTGGAGTTGCCCATGCATTGCCATGTAAAACAGTGCATGTTGCAGTGTGGTGGTAGTTAGCTACTTGGCTGTATGTGTGACATGGGTCATGTATGGATGTGTGTGTGCAGGGACATGATGGTGCTGCATGTGAGTCCAGTCAGGCGTGACCCACATGGATGGTGTATGTGTTACAATGCATCATGCAGAGCAGCATGCAGAATTCACACATGTATGCATGCCTGTATCTGTACTTGGACATGTTTGGGGTGTGAGAGATGGGTGTTGCTGTCATGGACATGCATGATGTACATGTCCATGTGTCTGAGTAGTGTGTGTGCCATGGATGCATGACACATGTCTGTGACATGTGTTGATTCACTGATACAGCCTAGTCATCCTTGTATCCACTGTGTCTGGGGATATACGGGACCAGATGCATGACCCTCCAGTGATGTGTGTGCATGTGATCAGCATGTCCCATGATGCATGGGAGTTTCAACCCACCATTGGATGTTTCTACGGTGCCTTGGACATGGATGCAAATGTTTGCTGCATGTGCCATGCCTGTTTCTGCATGTGTGTTGCCTGCACTGACCCATGTGTTATGGAGCGACATGATGGAAGTGACGTTTGACAGTGCCACTCATGTGCTATTGCTTTGTGTCTAGAGGACTATTGTACAGTACCCTAAAGCTTGTGTTCAATGTCTCCCTTTACACAGCGGTGAGTAAAGAAGAGGGCGGAGACACCGCTGTGGAGGAAAGCGGCAGGGATGCCTCCACCGGCCAGCGACGCAATGCACAGTCACCCCCCCAGGAAATTCCATCATCCGGGAGCGAGGGGTCTGGTGCCGCGTCCGCCACTACGACTGCAGCGGAAGGGGCAGGTGAGCCCCCACAGGGGCTTTCGATGGTGGAGGACGGGCAGAGACATCCAGGTTGGTGGTGTGTACAGAAGAGGAGGCCGCATCCGAGCCGCACATGGCGCCTGGCGGGGGTGGCACCACTGGTGAAAGTGGTGCAGTCCAGGGGCAGGAGGCAGCACAGGTCATCGCCGAGGGGCCTGTGCATGTCACTGTCCCTGACACTGTGACTGCATCATCATGCACCAGCAGGGATGCCCCGTCCCAGGCCCGTCCACAGGTAGGGGGGAGGTCCACATCTTCTGGCACTCCTCTACCTGCGGACGTGGGGACCCGTGACAGGATCAAGTCTGTCCTCATTGGTGTCACGTTGCGCACAAGAGTAATTTGTGATGATGTGCATGCTTCCTGGGGGGACCACGCAAGTCATCACGAAGAGACGTGTGCCAGCGTTGCCCATTTGAGAGGGCTTGTGGTTGCAGGTTTCCTTCATGTGTCGCTCTGTCTTGCGGCCCTCTCCTCCTCTGTGCACACTATACACCAGTCATTCTCCGTGCCATCTTCCGGCCCAGATGACACCAGGGGCCCCTGTGGACCTGCCCCAACCAACGCAGCCAGGCTGGTGGAGATCCCATCCCTGCCACAGTCGGGAGTCGGAGCTCTAGCACAGGTGGTCACCCCAGCAACTGGACCCCTGGCAACGGACGATGTGCAGGCTCATTCAAGCAGGGCACCTGCACGACGGCCCCAGATGCTGACATCTACCCGGAGGCAGTTGTGGTGGCGGCAGCAGGCAGCAGCACGGCGGCGACAGGCTCGGCGTAGTAGGCATATGGCCTCGGGACCCTCTACATCATCGGGTCAGGCATCGGCCAGCGGGCAGGAGGACCCCGGATTGTGAGTGTGTGGCAGCGGTTGGGCCAGTGAATAGGTGCAGAGCGGTGGTGGGCGGAGAGGGCACGGCTCACAATGGTCAGGGTGGAGAACATGCACAGGGCATTGAGGCGGGTTGAGTGCCTCAAGGCAACTCGCAGGGAGTTGGAGGAGGCCATGGCTGCATCCCTGCGAGCCCTCGAGGCCAGCGAAGAGGCCAGGCTATGGAACATCGACATGGAGTTCGATGATGCCCTGGCCTGGGACATCAGAAAGTGAGCTGTCGGACCTGCCCGCTGCCTTTGTATATAGTTATTTAGGTTCAGGTTTCATTTGGTTTATATTTTTATTTGGAGTTCACAGACTTTGCTCCACTTTTTGTATATAGTTGTATTTTAGATAGGGTTTTAGATAGGTTTCCTTTTGTTTTGGGAACATGGACCCTTGTGTTTTTCATCTTGGGCTTTCTTTCTATGGACTTTGGTATGGACCACTTTTATTTTTTCATGTTTTGGATTTTTTTTTTCTTGGATTTCACTTTCTTTTTCATATTGCTTTCATTATTTCTTTATTTGTATGTGTGATTTTCATATTGTCACTTTTTAATACATTTCATAATTCTTCATTCTTGGTGTGGTCTACTATGATTTCATTTGTGCATGTCTCCATGTGTATTGGCTCAGTCATGTGTTGCCACTGTGTGGCTCTGTAGGACATGTGTTGATGGGCATGCTGGTTCTTTTCAGACTATCATGGAATGGGTGATTTACTAGGGAGTGGGTGCTGTGGATCGTTGGGTGTCTGTTGTGGGGAGTGGGGGTCTGGGATTTGGGTTGGCATTAGGTCCATGGGTCTGTATAGTTATAATGTGGTGTTTGGGGGGACACGAGTCGGGGCCTTCTGGCAGGGGCCCGTCAATGGGGGGTGGGTGTTACATATGTTGGGGCCTGCTGGCAGGTGCCCATCAATTGAGGGTGGGGGTACATGGGTCGGGGCCTGCTGGCAGGTGCCCGTCAATAGGGGGGTGGGGGTTACATGAGTCAGGGCCTGCTGGCAGGTGACCGTCAATGGGGGATTGGGGGGTCATGAGTCGGGGCCTTCTGGCAGGTGTCCGTCAATGAGGGGGTGGGGTTACATGAGTCAGGGCCTGCTAGCATGTGCCTGTCAATTGGGGGGTGGGGACATGAGTCGGGGCCTGCTGGCAGGTGCCTGTCAATTGGGGGGGCATGAGTCAGGGCTCCCAAGTGCATGATGGCATGTGGCGTGCATGCGGGCAAGAAGAGGCTGGATGGGCTGCCTGTGGGGTATGGTCAGGGTGGATGGGCTGCCTGCAGGGCATGGTGAGGGGTGTAGCGTGGACCCCTGTGGCATGGTCTGGCTGCAGCAGCGGGTGCATGTGGATTCTCACCACACTGCTGCATGAATCTGGGGGTACGGGAGTGAGAATTACACGTGATTCTGCTGGCGTGAGCGGGTACACATATTCCTAGGGTGTGCAGGGAGTTTTACACGTGATTTCACTGACGCGAGCGGGGTACACGTATCCCTAGGGTGCGCAGGGTGTTTAACACGTGATTTCAATGGCACGAGTGGGGTACACCTATTCCAGGGGTGTGCAGCAGTTTTACACACGATTTCACTGGCGCGAGCGGGGTACACGTATTCCTGGGGTGCGCAGGGAGTTTTACACGTGATTTCACTGGCGCGTGCGGGGTACACATATTCCAGGGGTGCACAGTGTGTTTTACATGCAGTTTCGCTGGCGTGAGCGGGGTACACGTATTCCTGGGGTGCGTGGGGAGTTTTACATGCGTTTTCGCTGGCACGAGCGGTGTACGCATATTCCAGGGGTGTGCAGGGTTTTACATGCGATTTCACTGGCGCGAACGGGGTACGCGTATTCCAGGGGTGCACAGGGAGTTTTACAAGCGATTTCACTGGTGCGAGTGGGGTACACGTATTCCTGGGGTGCGCGGGGAGTATTACACACGATTTCGCTGGCGCGAGCGGGGTACATGTATTCCTGGGGTGCATGGGGAGTTTTACATGTGTTTTTGCTGGCATGAGCGGGGTATGAATATTCCAGGGGTGCGCAGGGTTTTACATGTGATTTCGCTGGTGCGAGCAGGGTACACGTATTCCAGGGGTGCACGGGGAGTTTTACAAGTGATTTCACTGGTGCGAGTGGGGTACACGTATTCCTGGGGTGCGCGGGGAGTTTTACACACGATTTCGCCGGCGCGAGTGGGGTACACGTATTCGTGGGGTGCGTGGGGAGTTTTACATGTGATTTTGCTGGTGCGAGCAGGGTACGTGTATTCCAGGGGTGCGCAGGGAGTTTTACACACAATTTTGCTGGCGCGAGCGGGGTACGCATATTCCAGGGGTCCACGGGGAGTTTTGCACATGATTTCGCTGGCGCGAGCTGGGTACACTTGTTCCAGGGTTGCGCAGGGTGTTTTACACATGATTTTGCAGGCGCGTGAGGGCTGAGTGGTGTATTTAGCGCGTTTTCGTGGTTGCGGGGCTGTATGCTGGTCCACTGGCCTCAGCACCTTGTAAGGGATTTTCACGATGTTTTTGGTGCACAGGGCGGGGTTGGGGGCATAACTGGCACTGCTACAGGTTCGCTGCACCACTCTGTGCCACGGCTGGTTATGGATGTAATTACCCATGAATACGCTGTGCGTGAAAATGAGTTTTGGCGCACGCGGCTAGTGCAGGATGGCAGACTCTCCCTCTCTGCGCTAAATTCTATCAATTACCCCCACAACAGAGTTCAAAACAATTCCTGAACAAACTTGCATACTGGAGTCTAGTCCGAATAAGAACGACGAAGGGAGGTCTAGGGAGGGGTCATTTATATATAATCAACAAAAACAATCAGATTTATTAAAATGTATTAAAATTCTAACCCGTACTTCAGACGAAAAAAGCGTCAAACAGAATTTAAGGTATAGGTGGATCAATGCCTTCAAATCCAGCGATGCAAGGCATAAAAAATCCAGTGGTGAAATCTAGTTATACTGCGATGTCTGCTCCTAAAGACAAAAGAGTTGAATCTACATCTAATTCAGTTGAACTTAATGTCCCTAGTATTCATCTTGAGAGTGCAAGTGAGGTACCAGCAAAAGCAAGGAGGGCTTCGGGAGCGCAGGCGGCGTCCCGTGTAACCCGTGATGGAATCTTAAAAGCACCATCTAACTCCCCTGCAGATACCTTTGAAATGAATCTAGAAGAGGGACAAAGAGAGCTTGAGTTGGCCCTTTCCCCAGAAATGCCATATATTATGGGGTGGGAATCTAAGGCTGTACCTAATGGGAAATCAAGCCTAAATCAATCCGCCATGCTGAGAGCATTTCAAGCCATTCCTTCCTTAAGAACAATCCGATCGGATGATATAGACTGGGTCTGGCTATCGTCCAAAAAACTTGCATCGGATGATTTGCCGATACAACTCATATAGCATCATGAAAGTTGTTAGGCAGAATCCTGTGCAGTTCCCTTGGGGACCACTGCAAGAAGATTAAGACTACAGGAGTAAGCAGTAAACCCAATTGGTAGCAGTCTGCACCACCCAGATTTACCTGTTAGCTGTGGCTGAGGAGCGGTCAGACTTCTCTCAAGAAGAGTTAGGCAGTATACAGAGGACACACAATAGGGCCAAAAACACAGTAGAATAAGCACACACTGACCAGAGCTTTGTATCAAAGTATATAATTATTTATTTAACACACACTTTAGGAAATACACTAGCACTATTAATCAAAAACAAGTTCCAACACAATCAGAAAAGTATTTACACCTCCCTTAGCAATTACTAGACAAGTCTAAGTTAAAACACCACTTTTTGTCAAAACAGAGGTGAGTGTGTAACTTAGATAGCACTCCAATAATTAGAATTCATAAAAATCATAAAAATAAAACAGTTGCCAACACTTTTAAGTGACAAAATCAAATTACTGAAGGCAGGGTATACTGTAGAGCCAAAGTTCATAGGCCAGGCCCACTTTGAATGGAGCCCAAATGTGAAATGTGCCCAAGATCACACGGTTCAGCAATGCATTCAAGTCTTCGTAGAAATGTTCAAAAGAGATTGGGGTGGTTCAAAAGATGAAGTCAGAAGGTCTGGGGGCCCACTGAGTTGGGAAGCCAAGGATTTAAGGGTCACCTTGGGCAAACCGAAGAAAGGGAGGCCAGGCAGGACACAGTACTTTAAAGAGTGAGGAAGTTCCAGCGGTGGCAGTTGTTTCTGGCAGCAGGTGCAGTTCATGGTTTCGACCAGGGGAAGAGAGGATCTCATCGAGGAGGAAACTTGGAGTCGTTGCACTGCCCAGGCAAGAAACCAGCTGCAGAGTTCGTCAGTGAAAAGGTGTGTTCCTGGTATTCAGTGGTGCAGCTTGGCTATCCGGCTGCCGGGGTGCTTGGCACAAGCGATTCGACCAAGAGACGCCTTTGGACGGCGAAATGGTGAACTGGTTGATCCCACCAGCTCAGAGGAAGAAGACTCTTTCAGCAGAAGATCTTCTCTTGTCGTCGGGAAAGTGGTGAGGTTGTTGCAGCAGGGCTCCACCGCTGGTGTCGTCGTTGCAGATGGCTCAGCTTCTCCCTTCTTCGGATTTCTTAGGTCCTGTGGCGACTCCTGAAGTTCCAGTCCCAAAAGCCCTGCTTTTATGCAGAAAAACCCCCCATTCAACAGCCTAGCTGTCACTCAAACATGCTAAGTGGTGAGCCGGGCGACTCACCACTGGCCCAATAAGAACAGAGTGCGACTTGGGTTGCTAAGGCAACACAGTCCAGGGTGCCAATTGACCCCACCCACACATCCTGTGGAAAGCAGACAGAGTGGCACCAGTTGGAGGTCTTCTGTGGAGAAGGCTGCCAAAAAGTGGAACAAAGGGCCCGACCTTGGTTGGAGTTACAGAGACGGACACGAACGCCATTTTAGCAAAGAGTTCTGGCAAAAAGACCCAACCAGTGATTTAATATTAAATAAATAAACCAGCGGTATCTTTAACATTGCACCAAAAAGTGGTGCGTTTAAAATCAATGGGAAAATCTCATAGGAAATATTCTGGTGGAATATTTTGTGTGGTAACCACTGCCACCAGCCAGAAACTCGACAAGGGGGGACTGGACAGTGCCCCCTTGGAAACAGATCCAGGGGCAATCGAATTAACCCCTTCCAGTACTTCCACAATATGATGATTTTTACTGGTTCTGTTCTCAATTTTGGACTAGTAAAGTCAATTGTGACTTTACATGCCCTGGGAGATAGTAGTCAGTCCCAGGATATGGAGTCTATGTTTGGGGGTCACTATGACACCCCTGTGTTATTGCACTGAGGGTGCTGTGTAACACACATGTAAAAAGATGATACCCTATGGAGTAAAAGACCCCATAGCCCATAAGCACACAAAAAGTCAAAGACATACCTCAAATAATGCCTAAGAGTGGGAGGAAAAGAGTCCCACTCTTAGCAGGAGAAAAAACAAACAGCACAAATCCAGCAAAGCTGCTGGGGGACTCGCTAGGTTTGGGAAATTAGCCTTATAAGAGAATTCTCCCTAACACAACTGATTTGGGATCAAAGGGAGGATTTTGAGTTGATTGTGTTAGGCAGAATCCTGTGCAGTGCCCTTAGGGACCACTACACAAAATTAAGACTACAGGTGGCAATACAAGTTTTACCTTTGGTACAAGCCTGTACTACTATGTTAAAGTGGTAGCAGTAGCGGAGGAGCAAGGCTTATCTGAAGAGTATATGAGCAGTAGCGGAGATTACACAAAGGACCACAGTTACTGTGACTCAAGCAAACACTGACTCAAGGTTTCAGTTAAAAATATAAGTACATTTATTTTTAAACCATCTGTAAACACAACGCTTCTATAAATTCAAAACCATATGTAAAATACACTACACACAACCAATTCTCTTGACACAGAATAACTCAAGGTAAGTACCTTATGTCTTGGCGGACCGGTGTTGCGAAACAAAAGAAGTTACCGGGAAAACATATGCGATCACTTTTTGACAGCTCGTATTAAAGAAACGCGTATCCGAGGTAAGAAATGTTACCTGGGCAAAAACACACTTAGCACCTGGGCTAACCAGAGAGAGTTGGGGGCAAAAATCATAGGCAATACTTTTGTCAAGGCAGACAGAAACAGAGAACTCTCGCTGACAGAAATACAAAAGTCAATAGGCCGGAGCCAGTGTCAAGTGGAACCGGGTTCCTGTTCTCGAGGATCACACAGTCAGACTGTTCAAGATTCAACGTTGCCAGGAGTACTTGGATATTGTCAACAGAGGAAGCAAAAGTTATAAGAGGGAATGAAGACAAGGGCAAGTCTTGGATGAGGAGAAAAGGAATTCACCCTAGTTCCTCAAAGCAGAACACAGTACCTTATTCAAAGAAGAAGCTGGTGCCACACCAGTTGTTCCTGGTAGTTTCCTGCACACCAACGGTTCCTGGTACTTCGGTCATGGAGACGAGAAGGAGGACATCTGGAGGGGTCTGCACCACTCAGGGATGAAGCCAGTAGCAGCGAGAGTGAATAGAAGGTGCGCTCCTTTAAAAACTGTAGAGGCTCTTCAGATGGCTATCCGGACCACTACAGCTGTGTGCAGCGATTTCGACGACGAAGAGGATCCTCGGGCTGTGGAAGATGAGCTGGTTGACACCACCAGGCTCAAGGGAAGAAGACTCCGGACTGGATCTTCTCTGGTCGTCGAAGGGTAGATAGCTCAGGACTGCAGCAGGGCTTCACCGGGACGGGGTAGTTGCAGCAGCCGTCTTCTCCGCTTCTCTTCGGTTCCTTGTAGTTCCAGTGGCGACTCTGACTTCCAGCCCAAGAGTCCTGCCTTTTATGTGAAAATCCCCCATTCACACAGCCTGGCTGTCAATCACGCAGCAGGGGGGTTGTCAAGCCCAGACAACCACCTCAGCCAATCATGGCAAAGTGCGACTTGGGTTTCCTAGGATACCCTGTGCAGGGGGTGACTACACCCCTCCCCACATTCAGCCCACCTAGAAACCCAGGCGCCCAGAGGAGGGCTTCTTGGCAGAAGCCCTCCAAAAGACGGTGAACAAAGAAGGCAAACCTAGTTTGCCACGCAAAGTAAAACACAAGAAGGACTTTAACAAAAAGAAATGGCAAATAAACCTGACAGAGCCAAAAGAAAGAGTATTTGGTCAAGCGGGTTTATGTTCGAGGCTAATATAATAGCCTAAAACAATACCACGTTTATATAGTATAATCACGGTAGAAAAGTTAGGGTAGATACCACTGCCATCAGCCAAATCTAAATGTTAAAAGAGCAAAACAATTCTCCAGGAGGTACAGATAAAAAGGGATATGAAGTAACCCTTTCCAAGACTCCATGTATGATGGGGTTTACTGGATCTGTGGTTATTTGACTATGTAAAGTTAATGGCAACTTTACCCTTTTCTGGGGGACAGGAGTCAGCCCCAGAAATGGAGTCAGTGAGAAGTCTCAAAGACAACCCTGTGTTACTGCACTGAAGGTGCTGTGTAACACACAAAAGAAGGGGGCTACTGAAGTGGTGTGCTCCAGAGTCCACAATCACAAAAACACAGGAGATACAGATGGCAAAACAAAGGTAAGAGTGGGGGAAAAGCTCACACTCTTACCAAGTGGAAAAAAGTAAACTCCAGAAATCCCGCAAAGCTGCTGAGGGACTCACTAGGTGAGGGAAATTAGCCATTGAATGAGAATTCTCCCTAACAGATTGGTCTAACCCCGTTTATATTTCTATCTGAAGCTGAAGCGACAGCCTTTGTGAAAACACCTCCTATAATGATTGAGGCACCAAGTGTTCCACTTAGGGGGCATGTTCCCCCCCAATTTAGTGAAGACTTGCTTAAGAAATGCATGATCTTTGCGACTGCACTTACAGGGATTACATGTTCTATTCCCGCTATTCCCAATCAGGCCAAAATCATGAATCAGAACCGCTAGAATGAGCGTGTTGGGGTGACTTTTATGTCATGGAATTTGTGTGGTCTTAGACTTTTTTTGTCATGTGCCTCCCACCTCGATGTTGCATCTCGACATGGAGTTATTCTGACTCATAAGACAATGCATTTAACACTGTTTGCAGTAGAGGGTTATGACATTTATCATCAGGTAGCCAAACAGGGATTACTGGGGTGCCTTTCTGGGGGCCTTGCAATACTGAAAGATGAAGCCTGTAGGATTGTATCTAATCTAGTATTTGCTCATGAGTCACTCCTTATTGTTTGGTTTGATTTGATTTTATTTTATTTATAAAGCGAAAAAAACCAGGCCCAGGGGCAACCAGGCGCATACTGTTAAACATGTTACAAAAAGCAGTAGTTACAGAAGTTACAAAAATATACAGCATATATACATGTACATACTCTTAAACATGTTACAAAAAGCAGAAGTTACAGTGAGTTACAAAAATATACAGCATATATACATGTACCGAAGGGTACCATTAACAGCGTATAATAAAGGGACAGAGCAGAGAGAAAATGTATATTCAGTTCTGTACCCCACATGGAGTCTGGACTGTGTCAAGGTCTCATGAGACTTGGGAGAGCAGCCATGTTTTAGCATTGTTCTTGAAGGAGTGGAATGATGGTTCAATTCTGATAGGTGTGGGCAAGGTGTTCCAGAGTTTGGAGGCCAGGACGGGGAAGCTCACCCCACCAGCTTTTTGGAGTTTGCATCTAGGCAGGATGAGGCTGTGAGTTTGGGCTGCGCTGGTAGGTCGAGTGGAGGTGTGGCGTGAGAAGCGAGTGGACAGGTAAGGTGGGGCGTTGTTGTTCAGACATTTGTGAGTCAAAGCTAGGGTTTCCACGGCAATTGCTCTGTTTTACCGGGAGCCAGCGTAAGTCCAATCTGACGGAGGAGATATGAGAGCGTCTCGGGATGTTTAAGGCTGCCCTTAAGGCATTATTTTGTACAGTTTGCAATTTATTAAGGTTAGACTGACTGGTCCCTAGGTAGAGAGCACTACAGTAGTCGATTTTGGCCATAACAAGAGTTCTGGCGAGTGTGATACAGTTGGAGGAGTTTAGGAAGGGTCTACAGGCAGTGAAAAGCTTGCAGGTATAGGCCGAAGCTGACCTAACTGCATTTATTTGTCTGTTCAGAGAAAGCGAGGAGTCAAGATAGACCCCTAGCGTCTTAGTATCTTTGGAGACTTTAATGTCATTGCCGTCAATAATGAAGGACTTGTAGGTTTGGTCTAGTTTGTTGAGCCGATGATTTGATCCTAAAAGTAAGAGCTCAGTCTTATCATCGTTAAGGCAGAGTTCGTGCTGTGCCATCCAGGCCTGGATGACCGAGTAAACATCGTTAAGGGCATTGGTGTCAGCTGTTTAGTCTCCTGTGATAGGGATGAGTATCTGGGTGTCGTCCGCGTAGTTAGTGTAGGAGACACCCAGATAGTCAAGCACATCGAAGAGGGGCTTGGTGAATACGTTATACAACGTAGGGGATACACACGAGCCTTGAGGAACGCCACAGTGAATGGGGGAGGGATCCGCTGATGCCAGCGGTGAGAAGACCCTCATGGATCTATTGCTCAGGAATGAGTGGATCCAGGCATTGGCACAGTCGGAGAAGTGGGCTGCGGATTTGAGATGCTGGCAGAGTATTTGGTGGTTGACCAGATCAAAAGCCACAGAGAGATCGAGGAGAAGGAGAAAACTCCATTTTCCGTGGGCAATAAAGGAGGGCATTTTGGTTGTATGTTTATATTGGCATAGATTGGCGTGTTCTATCTTTGATATGTGGGATCGTTTGAATCAGATCTTAAAAGAAGCAGTCTGTAGAAACCCGGGCTTAAGGGGTGTTGTTGGTGGGGACTTTAATTCCATTTGTCTAAACGTATGACGACCAGTGGGTGCCTCTTTCTGAGTCCCTGCTAGCCATTCTGTACTTAATGGAAAAAAGTGGGTTGAGTATTTTATGTCTTGGGACTTACAAATTAATCGGTCAACGCAGGACACCTCTGGGTATACCTGGTGTCGAGGGTCTGCCTGCTCAATGATTGACTACTTCTTTGTATCAACCCGTCTTCTCCAACTAGTGGAGGAAATGTCTATATAAAGTAATAGGCTGTAGCCGGATGCACGGTTAACAAGTTAAGATTTATTGCTGTGTTACCCTTCCCATCAGCCCCTCAGTATAAACAACAAAACATGCTTATTTTTAGCTCAGCCGGTTTGCGGTGTAAAGGGTTAATCAATTCAGAGATTGTTGTAATGTCCTCTTAAGCTTCACGCCTCTTTGAATGAATCATAAACAGCTCAAAGAAATTCCTTTTCTCGGACGCTAGCTCTCCGTTCCTTTGCCAGCTGTCCCAACATGGTTTTTCAAACAAACAAACAGAAAAATAAACCTATGGAAGCATTGTCGTTTGAAATGGCTTTACGGCCGGGCTTTCCTTGTGAGTGAATCCGCCTCGGGTGTGGATTTCTGCGATGCCGCTCCTCGAGCCTTTCTTGGCAGTGAGTCTGCCTCTTGGTAAGGATCTCTGCGCTGCCGCTCCTCGAGCCTTTCTTGGCAGTGAGTCTGCCTCTTGATAGGGATCTCCGCGATGCCGCTCCGTCAGCCTCCTAGGACGCCCAATGTACAGCACCTGGGGATTCCTCCCACTCCTCTGTGGTCTTCGTCCAGGGCTGCCGCTGTAATTAGAGACACCTGGTGAGTTTCTCTGGACTTTTTTTAACCCATGCTCTGCGCCTCCTCTCCATTCAGCCTCCACCCGCCTTTCCCGCCCACTTCCCACACCTGCAGTCAGTTTTCCTTTCCCCATCCACCCCGTTCCATGCACTGTTTGGCCATCCCACCCTGTACTTCTCTGGGTGTACCGGCTACTATGCCACATGACTGGACTGTACATATACCGCTTCCCTTTGTTCATTTAGTCCTTTCCCCCACCTTTGTTCCATTTCTCGTGGTGGGTTATGGGACATGTAGTTTTACTTTGCCCTGCTGTTTTAACCTTTTGGGAGCTGGGTCTGAAAGTTAGAATGGGGTCTTTTTTTTTCTCTATTGCCTCTTTGACCTCCTCACAGTCTATTAGTGAGTTTGTTCTAAGTGACCATTTGGCTTTGAAATTGAATTTGAATATCTCAAGATTTAGATATAAATCTGTGACTGCATTGACCCTCTTGAAAATAGATGGTCCACACATATCTGTTAGATGGGATCTTAAAACATGCTTGAGCCTAACTCAATGAATCAGAGAGGACCCTTTGCTTTGTTATGCGCCGACTAATTCAGGCTCTGCGTGTACTATAGCAGAATGTCAGAATAGAGGGCGCATCCAAGATCATTTGAAATGGTTGGTACAAAGGCATCATGAAGGGGTCTCCAAGCATCACCACTGCTTTAATGATAATATTTCCAATCTGAGGAAGGAAAAAAGAAGGCAGCTAAGGCATCTGGGCCGAGACAAATATGACTGGTCTACATGTAAGTGTATTAAACTCAACATTTCCCAGTTGTATCGTAACAAGGTGAAGGCGCTTAAGTATGAACACAATAGAAAAGATAACCAAAAGTTGACACCATCTCCTTACAAATGACACTAGACAAGTGTGGTCGAAGCTTAGAGCGATTACTGGAGTTGTTACCCCGCTTCAAGAAGTTGCTATATCGGCCACCACATGGGTGACATATATAACTAACAAATATGCCCTCCCAATCGGCTTTGAATCTATCAAGCATAGAAAATTTGAATCCCTGATTCTGAAATGCTCTCTGCGGTCCCGTGAGGATATTGCCAGTGCAATTGCTAAGATTAAAGGCTCTAGGGCACCAGGGCCCGATGGTATTCTGCCTTCTCTTATTAAAATAGATCCAGAATTATGGGCCAATATTTTAAAAATCAAATTTGAGTCAATTTACTTTTCAAGAGAAATCCCGCCCTCCTGGTGTTCGGCGATCATCATACCCATACACAAGAAAGGAAAGGTTGATGATCCAAATAACTTTAGGACTATCGCTTTGATGGATGCTGCAGCAAACATTTTTACTCTTTTGATTTAAGAGTTAATTCAGCTACACATCTCTCATTTAAAGTTGCTGCCATGTTAAGTAGGCTTTAGAAAACATATGGGCTGCCCTTTGAATTCATCTATTATGGCCCATTTATATGAACTAACAAAACCTTCGAGAACAGGCCCTATTTATATGGAAGCACTTGAGCTTACAGCTGCCTTTGATGCAGTGATTAGAGATGTGCTATGGGAGAAGATAGTTCACTTAGGTTTTCTTTAGACTTGGTTGCTATTATTGCATTCCTCCATCAAAATACTACCTATCAAATAAGGTTGTCAAAGAATGGGAATCCCACTAAGATTGGATTTAAACAGGGCTGCAATCTCTCTGCAGTCCTGTTCAATCTCTACGCAGCAGATGTGGACAATGACTGGAGTGATAATATTATATTCCCTGTCAAATTGGGTCAGTTGGCTTTAAATTGGAGCGGTTTTACTGACGAATTGAAGTTTTTGGAGCGTTCCCCATTTGGTCTTCAAACTAAACTAAATTTGTTCTTCAGTTTTGCCCTAAAACATAATCTCCAAATTAACCCAACTAAATCTTTTATTATTTCATTTGCAGATGGCAGGAGGAAAATTGCTAGATTTAACTGGTGTTTGAATGGAGTATGTACCCCTCAGATGCCTTTGATCCGGTATTTGGGCTACAGACTTTCAAATACCTATTCTGTATCTATGTGGAAAAATGTCCATAATGATAAAGTGAAGTCGCTCACTTCACAGATGAAGATAATTTTTAATAAGTATTGTCATTGTTCGATCTTGCCCTGTATCCAATACTACCTCTTAAAAGTAGAACCCATAGTGCTTTATGAATGTGATCGCATGAACTTGGTTTATTACCCTTGTTAGTCAAATGGCACTGGCGGGTGCTTAACAACTATGCTAAAATGCTTGCTTCTCCTAAACAATCTCTAAGACTGAAGATTTTTCACTCATGTTAGTGGATGGGTGTGTGCCATCGATTCTGAAATTTAAAAATAAAATGGAAGCAATTTTAGAGGCGTCACTGATAGGCAAGGAAGATCTTATTGTCGGGGTTCCCTTCTTGTAAGAGAAAATTCCAAACGTATCATTGGTGTATGATGTTACACCAAATTTGCAAGAGTAAGGCATATTATGAATATGCATAAAATCACAGAAAATGGGGCAAGAGGGCTGGTTATCTGGAGATGATCCCGTTTAATAAGGCGCGCAAAATGTATATGCGGTTAAAGCTCAATGAATTGTTGACAAATGAAAGGATGCAATACTGGAATCACAGTGTGGAGAATACAATACCTGGAAGATGCCCATTTTGTGTACACATCACTGTACTGGAATCCCTAAAGCACTTGATTATGTACTGTGAGTTTTTTTAATCATCCAGATCTAGGATATTTGGATCCAACTTATCTTTGTCATCTTGTCTGAGGAGAGAAAGCTTATGGGAAAGTTGTATGTGGCACTATATCCAAAAGTTAGTGCTTAGACTAATTAAATTCTTAAATGTTATTGAAGAGAACTTGTCATAAAAGATGTCTCTGGCATAACAATGGGTTGCCGCAGTGAGTTGAAATTTTGTAGGAAAGGTTAACTGGGACTCCATTTCTGGGGCTGAGTACTGTCCCCCAGAAAAGGGTAAAGTTACCATTAACTTTACCTAGTCAATCTACCACAGATCCAGTACACCCCATCTTCCATGGAGTACTGGAAAGGGTTACTTCATATCCCTTTTTATCTGTACCTCCTATAGCATTGTTTCGATCTTTTGACATTTAGACTTGGCTGGTGGCAGTGGTATCTACCCTAACTTTTCTACTGCGACTATATTAGATAAACGTGTTATTGTTTTAGGCTATTATATTAGCCTCGAACATAAACCAGCTTGACCAAATTGTCTTTCATTTGGCTCCGGTTGGGTTTATTCACCATTTCTTTTTGTTAAAGTCCTTCTTGTGTTTTACTTTGCGTGGCAAAGTAGGTTAACCTTCTTTGTTCACCGTCTTTTGGCAGGCATCTGCCCAGAAGCCCTCCACCAGGCGCCTGGGTGTCTATGTGGGCTGAATGTGAGGGAGGGTTGTAGTCACCCCCTGCACAGGGTATCCTAGGAAACCCAAGTTGCACTTTGCCATGATTGGCTGAGGTGGTTGTCCCGGCTGGACAAGCCCCCTGCTGGGTGATTGACAGGCAGGCTGTGTGAATGGGGGTTTTGCGCATAAAAGGCAGGGCTCTTGGGCTAGAAGTCAGTCGCCACTTTAACTACAAGAACCAAAGAGAAGCAGAGAGAACGATGACTGCTGCAACTACCCGTTCCCGCAGAAGCCCTGCTGCAGTCCTGAGCTATCTACCCTTCAACGACTAGAGAAGATCCAGTCTGGAGTCTTCTTCCCTTGAGCCTGGTGAGAATAACCATCTCATCTTCATCAGCCAGAGGTCACCTTCGTGGTCGAAGTCTCTGCACACTGCTGTAGTGGTCCGGATAGTCACCTGAAGAACCTCTCCTGTTTTTAAGGAGCGCACCCTTTATTTGTTGTCGCTGCTGCCGGCTTCACCCCTGTGTGGTGCAGACCACCCTTCAGACGTCCTCCTTCACCTCGAAGCTCCAGAAACCGTGGGTCTGCAGGAAACCAACAGGAACAACTGCCAGGGCACCAGCTGCACCATTGGAATAAGGTACTGTGTTCTGCTTGAAGAAACAGGGTGAACCCCTTTCCTTCATCTCCAAGGCTTGCCCTTGTCTTCCCTTCTTCTTATAAATTTTGCTTTCGAACATTTACAATAGCGAAGTACTCTTGGCTACGTTGAATCGTGAACTGTCTGACTGTGTGATCTTCGGCAACAGGTCCCAGGTGTCACTTGACCCTGGCTCCGGCCCTTTGACTCTTGAACTTCTGTCTCTGAGTGTTTCTCAATTCTGTCTGCCTAACCAAAATATTGCCTGTGATTTTTGGCCCCAACTCCCTCTGGGTATCTCAGGTGCAAAGTGTGTTTTTGCCCCGGTAGCATTTCATGTCACGGATAAGCCTTTAGTTATTAGACCGAACTGTTCAAAAGTGATCTCAATCGTATTTGCGGTAACATGTTTTGTTCGTAACACCGGTCCATTCAAACACAGGGTACTTACCTTGAGACTTACTGTACAAAGTGAATTAGTCAGTTGTAGTATATTTTTTGTGTGGTTTTAATCTAATAGAAGTGTCGTGTTTACAACAAATGGTTTAAAAATACATGTACTTATATTTTTCTACCTGAAACCTTAAGTCAGTGTTTGCTTGAGTCACAGTAATTGTGGTCCCTTTGTGTAATCTCTGCTACTGCTCATATACTCTTGAGATAAGCCTGGCTGCTCCGCCACTGCTACCACTCTGAAATAGTAGTACAGGCTTGTACCAAAGGTACAACTTGTATTGCCACCTGTAGTCTTAATTGTGTGTAGTGGTGCCTAAGGGCACTGCACAGGATTCTGCCTAACACTGGTGTACAGCGGTGAGGATTTGGAAGTAGAGTGATTACACTTAGAGTGCTGATGTTGCTTGGGTTCAACTAACCACAAGGCTAACACCACTACATCTATTTAACTGAGAAATAATGTCAAGTATGGAAAACTACACTGAAGAGAGTCTTTTACTCTATACTGCTGAGGTTCTGAGAACCATGTGTAGGGATAGGAATCTCTCTTGTAAAGGAAAGAAGTCTGAAAGGGTTGCAAAGTTAATGAGAAAAAGTCTGGAGAGTGGGTCAGAAGGGCCTACCACTCCAGCAAATGTGGATTTTGATGTTTCTGATTCTGAGATTGTTACTTTAGAAGAAGTAGATGTGTCCTTGTGAGGATACCCTACAACTCCTTTGCCTGCTCAGAGTGCACAACCTCTGTCCACAGGGACCCCCACAGGTCCTACACTTACTCCTGAGTTTATTGCACTGGAAAAAATGAGACTTGAATTGGAAGTGAAACGTATTGATGCACAAACTGCCATGAAACATCAAGAGTTAAGGCTCAGAGAAATGGAGCTGAACCATGAACTAGAAATTAAGAAACTGTCTCTAGAAAATGCTTCTCTCCCAGAGTCATCTAGGTCTTCCAGCCCTAAGAGACCCCGTATGCCAAAGGAAATGAAACTTGATGTTTTGGATTGGTTAGCAACGTTTGAGTACAATCATGGGATTCAAGGTATCTCAGGGAATCAGTTGATTCCTTGGCTTTTCTCTAGGCTCCCCCCTGTTGCAAGTGATGCTGTAATGGAGTTGGGGGAGGAGGATAAGCAGGATTATGAGTGTGTGAAACTAGCATTAATAGCTAGATTTGGGAAGACCCCAGTATCTTCAGAGGTTTAGAACCCTCAAAAACCATGATGGTACCCCTTGGGCTACCTGGGTGTGTGAATGTTTGAAAAACTTAGATGGTTGGGTTACGGGTTACAAAGTGAACACTTTTGAAGGTTTGAGGAATCTTGTAATGTTGGAGTCTATTTTTGATGTCTGCTCTCCTGAGCTTAGACAGCACTTGGCTGATTCAAAGGAGATAGATCCTAAGAACCTAGCTAAGGCTGCTGATTTATGGGTTGCCAACAAGGCTACTCACAAGGATTCTGGGGCAACTCAGAAGAAGGATGAGGGGAAGCAGCCCAAGAAAGACAACAAAGAGAATTCCAATAATTCCAATCCAAAAGAGGGCCACAAACATAACCAGGGTAAACTCCAAGGTAAACTGAATCAGGCTAGTGTACCATCTGGTTCCACACCGGATGGAGGTCAGAGCAAACCCCCATTCCAGAGAGCATTTGGGAAATGCTTTGTTTGTGGGTTTCCTGGCAATGTGAAAGGAGATCCCAAGTGTAAGGGTAAACCTTCATGGATCAACACTGTCTCCTTAGCCTTCTCCCAGGTATATGAAGTACCTATAGCCAGTGGAAACCTTCAGTTACTAGCTGATGAGCCCATGAGAGTCTCAGCTAGTGTTTCTTTAGTGTCCTTGGGTCTTTGGGAACAACAGAACTTAGATGTCTATAACTCAATCCCAGATAATACTAAAGAGTATTACAAAGATAGTGTTCTTGTGAATGGTCAGGAAACCCCAGCCATCAGAGACACTGGAGCCAGCATAACTGTGGTTGATGAATGTTTTTTCAAGGTGGAGGATGTTGCTAAGGCACCCAAATGCCTCACCAAGTTAGAAGGAGGCCTTGTGCAAATGGTTCCCCAGTTACCAGCTCTCATCCAGTGTAATGACATGACTGTCGGAATACCTGTAAGTGTGCAGAATAATGTACCTGGGTGGGACTTGCTGGGTAATGACCTTAAAACTCTTGGAGTTGTGTGTAGTACCCCCAGGTCCCCCAGCAGAAGGAACCAGGAGCTCACAAGGTCTGCGAGGGAGAGAAACTTAAGAGGCTCTCCTGGGGACATGATAGAGGAAGCTATCACCCCAAGTACACAGGACTTACTTACTGACATTGCAGGTCCGAAATAGACAAAGGGGAAACCCAAGTCTGCCAGCAAGAAACCAGCAAGCACTCCTGTGCCCAGAAGGACATCTCCACGACTGTCCAAAGTCACATCTGTGACTCCTCCACCAGCTGAAGGTCAGGTGGAATGAGGAGTGTGAGGTTCAACCCTGTATGGTTCAACTAGATACTGAGGAATCAGATCTAGAAGAAGAGTTTACCCTGGTTGGAGATCTTGACCCTGTTGACCATCCTGAGCTGCAGTCTTTACTGGCAGAAGGTGGACCCAACAGGGCCGACTTTGGCAAAGGACAAAGAGAATGTCCTACACTGGAAGGTCTTCACCTACAGGCAGCTTCTCAGCTCAATGGGACTGAGCCTGGGAAGGATAGGTTACACTGGGAGGATGACCTCTTCTGCAGTGAACCAACTGAGCCAACCCCTGGAGACTACAAAAGACTTGTAGTACCTCTAGTGAACCGATTCCAGTTCCTGCAGTTAGCCCATGAGGTACCTTTGGCTGGTCACTTAAGTTTTAAGAAGACCAAAGAAAGGCTATCTCTGCACTTCTACTGGCCTAAAATGGGGTCAGAAGTAGATAAATTCTGCAGAAGCTGCCACCCTTGACAAACCTCTGGTAAGAGTGGATCCATGCCTCGCCCAGTGGAGGGAGTTCCTTTTGAGAGGGTGGGGATTGACATTGTTGGTCCTTTTGACCCTCCCACATCTTCAGGCAACAGGTTGATCCTGGTTGTAGTGGACCATGCCACTAGATTTCCTGAAGCCATACCTGTGAGGATTGTTACGGCTCCGGCTGTGGCTAAGGCTCTATTTGGTATTTTTAACAGGATAGGTTTTCCTAAGGAGGTGATATCTGACAGGGGATCACATTTTATGTCTCACTGCATGCAAACCATGTGGAAAACCTGTGGAGTCACCTACAAGTTCTCAAGTGCCTACCATCCCAAACCAATGGATTGGTAGAGAGGTTTAACAGGACTATGAAGAGCATGATAGGTGCTTTAGAAGAAACCCTTTGAAGAAAGTGGGACCTTCTACTGCCATGCCTTCTCTTTGCATATAGAGAAGTCCCTCAGGAGGGAGTAGGATTCAGTCCCTTCAAACTTCTCTATGGCCATCCAGTCAGAGGTCCATTGGCCCTGATTAAGGAGGGGTTGGAGATTGCTCCTTCCCCCAAGCCAGTCAGAGTGACTGACTATGTGATAGGTCTCCTGAGGAGAATGTCACACATGATGGCAGAGGCAAGTGTTAACTTGAGGGATGGTCAAGCTCTGGTCACACATTGGCATGACCAGAAGGCTAACATGGTTGAGTTTACTCAAGACCAGCTTGTTCTCGTTATGGTCCCAACAAGGCAGAGGGCCTTGCAGGACAAATGGATAGAACCCTTCAAAGTTGTGGGTAAACTTGGAGAGGTGAACTATCTGGTGGATTTAGGCAATCCTAAGGAGGCTCCCAAAGTCTTTCACACCAACCGTTTAAAGGCTTATGTCTCTAGAGCTGACATAGGAGCTCTGCTTCTAGCTTCAGCTCAGGAGGAGGAGGATAGTGAACCTCTGCCTGACCTCCTCAGAGGCTTACCTTTAGATGAGCAAGTGGAAGCAGTTAATTTCTCTTCCAGTCTTACATCTGACCAACATGATGAGTGCAAGTTACTGTTAAATCAGTGTGCCTCCCTGTTCTTACTTTCACCAGGCTTGACCCACTGGGGCCAGCATGACATACACACTGGTGACTGTTTGCCTGTCAAATGCAGGGGATACAGAATGTCAGACAATGTCAGATCCCACATAAGGAATGAGGTCAACAAGATGCTTGATCTCGGGGTTATAGAGCCCTCTACTAGCCCATAGTCTAGCCCGGTTGTGCTTGTACCAAAGGCAGGATCCAAAGAGTTGAGATTCTGCGTGGACTATAGACCTCTAAATGCAGTCACAAAGACTGATGCCCATCCTTTATCTAGGACACATGAGCTGGTGGACAAACATGGTACAGCCAAGTACCTCATCACATTTGTCCTAACGTCAGGCTATTGGCAAATAGCTCTGACAGACCATGCCAAGGAGAAAACTGCATTCTCCACCCCAGCTGGCCTCTACCAATTCAAGGTAATGCCTTTTGGATTAAAGAATGCACCTGCTACATTTCAGAGGATGGTCAATCAAGTTCTGAATGGGATGGAAGACTTCTGCATGGCATACTTGGATGACATTGCAGTGTTCAGCCCTACATGGAAAGAACATGTTGAACACCTAGGTTATGTATTGCAGGCCATTGAACAGGCCCATCTGACCATAAAGGCAAGCAAATGTCAAATTGGTCAGAGTTCAGTGGTCTACCTTGGACATGAGGTAGGAGGAGGTGAAATAAGGCCATTGCATAGCAAAGTACATGCTGTACGAAACTGGGCCGCCCCCACTACTCAAACCCAAGTGAGAGCCTTCCTAGGTCTCATTGGGTATTATAGGAACATCATAGAGAAATATGGGACCATAGCTTCTCCCTAGAATGTCATCTACTCTCCCAAATTTCCTAAAAAGGTCAGGTGGAATGAGGAGTTCAATCAATCCTTTGAAGGTCTAAAGAAAGCCCTTTGTCAAGCTCCAGTCCTAAGAGCTCCTGACTATCACCAACCCTTCATTGTACAGACTGATGCTTCTAATGTAGGTATAGGTGCAGTCCTTAGTCAACTTGATGAGAAAGGTAGGGAGCCCCCCATTTGTTTCATCAGCAGGAAGTTAAAGGATTCTGAGACAAGGTGGGCAACAATAGAAAGAGAATGCTTTGCTATTGTGTGGTCACTGAAGAGGTTTAGACCATACTTGTATGGAGCTACCTTCATTATTTAGACTGACCACCAACCCTTGGGATGACTGATGCAAATGAAAGGGGAAAACCCAAAGTTACTCAGATGGTCAATCTGCCTGCAAGGATTTGATTTTTCCATTGAGCACAGAGCAGGAAGTCACCACCAAAAAGCTGATGGTATCTCTAGGATGTTTGTAACCGACTAGAGGTATGAGGTCCATCCAGGAGTGGATTAAATCCTCTTGTCCCTTAGTCTGGGGGGGGCGAGTGTTAGGGAGAACTCTCATTGATGGCTAATTTCCCTCACCTAGTGAGTCCCCAAGCACTATTGCTGGACTTCCGGAGTTTTCTTTTTTTTTCCACTCGGTAAGAGTGTGAGCTTTTCCCCACTCTTACCTGTGTTTTGCCATGTATATTTCTTGTTTTTGTGATTGTGGACTCTGGAGTACACCACTTCAATAGCCCCCTTCTTTTGTGTGTCACACAGCACCTTCAGTGCCGTGACACAGGGTTGTCTTTTAGACTTCCCACCAACTCCATTTCTGAGGCTGACTACAGTCCCCCAGAAAAGGGTAAAGTTACCATTAACTTTACCTAGTCAATCTACCACAGATCCAGTACACCCCATCTTCCATGGACTACTGGAAAGGGTTACTTCGTATCCCTTTTTATCTGTACCTCCTAGAGCATTGTTTTGCTCTTTTAACATTTAGACTTGGCTGGTGGCAGTGGTATCTACCCTAACTTTTCTACCGCAAATATAATAGATAAATGTGTTATTGGTTTAGGCTATTATATTAGCCACGAACATAAACCCGCTTGACCAAATTGTCTTTCTTTTGGCTTCGGTTGGGTTTATTCACCATTTCCTTTTGTTAAAGTCCTTCTTGTGTTTTCCTTTGCGCAGAAAACTAGGTTCGCCTTCTTTGTTCACCATCTTTTGGCAGGCTTCTGCCAAGAAGCCCTCCACCAGGCGCCTGGGTGTCTAGGTGGGCTGAATGTGAGGGAGGGGTGTAGTCACCCCCTGCACATGGTATCCTAGGGAAACCGAAGTAACACTTTGTCATGATTGGCTGGGGTGGTTGTCGGGGCTGTAAAACCCCCCTGCTGGGTGATTGACAGCCAGGCTGTGTGAATGGGGCTTTTGCGCATAAAAGGCAGGTCTCTTGGGCTAGAAGTCAGAGTCTCCACTGGAACTACAAGGAACCGAAGAGAAGCAGAGAGAACGATGACTGCTGCAACTACCCCGTCCCCATGAAGCCCTGCTGCAGTCCTGAGCAATCTACCCTTCGATGACTAGAGACGATCCATTCTGGAGTCTTCTTCCCTTGTGCCTGGTGGGGATAACCAGCTCATCTTCTTCAGCCAGAGGTCGCCTTCATGGTTGAAGTCGCTGCACACTGCTGTAGTGATCCGGATAGCCACCTGAAGAACCTCTCCTGTTCTTAAGGAGCACACCTTTTATTCATTGTCGCTGCTGCCAGCTTCATCCCTGTGCGTTGCAGTCCCCCCTTCTTACGTCCTCCATCACCTCAAAGCTCCAGGAACCGTGGGTCTGCGGGACACCAACAGTAACAACTGCCAGGGCACCAGCTGCACCATTGGAATAAGGTACTGTGTTCTGCCTGAAGAAACAGGGTGAAGCTTGCCCTTGTCTTCCCTCCGTCTTATAACTTTTGCTTCCGAACATTGACAATATCGAAGTACTCTTGGGTATGTTGAATCATGAACTGTCTGACTGTGTGATCTTCGGCAACGGGTCCCCGGTGTCACTTGACCCTGGCTCCGGCCCTTTGACTCTTGAACTCCTGTCTCTGAGTGTTTCTTGATTCTGTCTGCCTATCCAAAATATTGCCTGTGATTTTTGACCGCAACTCCCTCTGGGTATCTCAGATGCTAAGTGTGTTTTTACCCCTGTAGCATTTCATGTCACATATATGCGTTTAGTTATTAGACCGAACTGTCAAAAAGTGATCGCAATCGTATTCCCGGTAACATGTTTTGTTCGTAACACCGGTCCATTCAAACACAGGGTACTTACCTTGAGACTTACTGTACAAAGTGAATTGGTTAGTTGTAGTATATTTTTCGTGTGGTTTTAATCTAATGCAAGTGTTGTGTTTACAACAATGGTTTAAAAATAAATGTACTTATATTTTTCTACCTGAAACCTTGAGTCAGTGGGCCTGATTAGGAGTTTGGAGGTAACCATGGCGCTATTAGCACCATGGCTGCCTCCAAATCCTTACAGACTCCGCCGTGGTGAATGGAGCTATTACCGCCCCATTCCAAGGTTGGCGGGGCGGTAATTCCCCATTCACCAGGGCCCTTCCCCATTCCCATTGAGCCCCCATAGGGCTCAATGGGAATGGGGAAGGCACTAATTACGGTACTGCAAATTGCGGTACCGTTATTAGCACCAAAGTCCCTTTACGGGTCCCGTCCTTAACGCCTGGTAAAACCAGGCATTAAGGGAAGACCTGCAAAGGGAACTTATAATAGGGTGGTAAGGAATTACCGGTACCAGTGCCCTTACCTGTACCGGTAATCCCTTACCGCTCGGGTCATAATGAGGCCCAGTGTTTGCTTGAGTCACAGTAATTGTGGTCCCTTTGGGTAATCTCTGCTACTGCTCATATACTCTTGAGATAAGCCTGGTTGCTCTGCCACTGCTACCACTCTGACATAGTAGTACAGGCTTGTACCAAAGGTAAAACTTGTATTGCCAACTGTAGTCTTAATTGTGTGTAGTGGTCCAGAAGGGCACTGCACAGGATTCTGCCTAACAGGGATAAGACCATGGAGATATTTGAAGACGATGGAAAAAAAATATGACAGACGACACGATTCAAATGGTAAGATATAACTCTATAGAAGTGAGGAGATGGAGACAAAGGAAGAGAGACCAAAGAGAAGGCAAACAGATGTATAGATGGAGCAACAGGAGGGTATTTCGGATGAGCAAAATTTGTTCAGCAAGACTGTTATGATAATGACATCTATATTTATGCCTGGACTCCAAACAGTAGTGAATGCCAAATGGTTATAAATCACCAGGGTGGGAGCTGTTACAGACAATCAATGCCACTATGAAAGAATTTAACGCCATAAAGGAAGAGTTGAGGGTCATAAGGTTAATGACCCTCCAGAACAGGTATATCTTTGGCATGATTACAGCAATGGAAGGAGGTATTTGAGCCAAGGTCGGGCCTTCTTGCTATACTTTTCTTACATCCCATGACAGTAAGAACTGGACTCTGACTGATGCTATAACTATGTTGACAGAACTGCACACGAAAATGGAGAAGGAGACATAGGGCCTCATCACAAGTTTGGCAGTAGCCCTTAAATGCGGCAGTAGTGCTGTTACTGCTTCATTTAAGGGTCCGCCAAATCACGGCTATGGCTGATTTCCACCCAGCTCTGTGCTGGGGGGAAATCTGCTGAGAATTCGCTGATTTTTGGCGCGTTTACTGCCGGTGGGAAAACCACCGGCGGTAAAAGCGTGAAATTTCACCATTGAGCCCAATGGGGAATGGGGAATTCCCAAATGGGCTAAATGGGGAATGGGCATCACCCGTTCCGCCAAACCGGTGATCCGGCGCTAATAGCGCCGGTGAATTTGGCGGTAGGGCTAATAATGCCAGCGCTTTAAGCGCCGGCATTACCCCCCAACTCATGATGAGGCCCATAGGCTATTGGAGATGACAATTGGTTATCATTTCTATTTGCATGGATTGCCAACTGGATGGCAAATTTGTTCAAGTTCCTTGGAGCAATATTGGTGATGATAATCCTCGGATTCTGTGTTATAAGGATAATAATTGGACAATTCCAGGAAACAGCAAAGAAGCAGCGGAAATGAAGATCATAATCAATGCGAAGAATGAAATAGAAGACAACGCACAGACTGAGGGTCCGATTCATAACTTGGCACAGTGAACGTGCTAAAGATCACGATTCACTGCACCAAATGAGGACGCCCAGGCTCCACCAGTATTCTCAGGTGTGCCTGGGAGTCCTCCTAGTGCACAACAGTGCACCTTCAGGATTGCACCTGTTTTAGTTATGACGGGCGCAATCCTGAAATCTCGGCAGAATTTTTGTAAAATAACGACATATTTGTTATTTTACAAAAATGCTGTAAACAGGTGTATGTGAACACTTTCCTATACACCAAAGTAAGCAGCTTCAACGTTGCAGACTACAACGTAAGTGTAAGTGTTCATATACACCCAAGTGGTCTATATGAACTCTTTGGTGTAAATTAAAGTATTCATTCATTTACACCAAAGTAAGCAGCTTCAACATTGCAGACTACAACGTTGAAGCTGCTCGCTTTGGTATAAGTGAAAGTGTTCATATACATCAAAGAAGGCTTCTTGTGGCACGAACCTCTCACGTCAAGGTGCAAGAAAGAACACAGGAGATGCAAGTCTTAATTCTTTAAAACATTTCAAAGCTTGCAGAATGAGCCAAATCGTGGTCTCTTGTCACGTGAATCAAGGCTGGATATAGGGTTTGAACTTGGAGTTCCAGGAACGATAGCGAGTGACCTCACTCCCGTTGCATTACTAGAACAAGAATACACTGCAAGGCCAAGTACAAAGGGAATTTCATGGCAGAAGGCATGGGTGATGGGAGAGGTTGGGCTAATTGCGTGGTAGGGCAGCTTCATGTCCTATCTACTTGCACCTGTGTCTTGGTTTACGAGCCACTATATTGAACCGAATGTTCCAGGTATGGCACAAACGTGCCAAACCAATTGTATTAGTCCATATAACAAAGGACCTTATAGCTTGAGAAACCAATGAAGCACTGTGTAACTGATTTCCTTAAATTACATTTATCAAGAAAGAGGTAGTCATAAGTTGGCAGCCTGATATTGGATAGCCAATAACAAACCTAGATCCTATATGATTGCATATCTAGATGTGTCCCTTAACCAATACCAACCCTTGATAGGTTTTTAACTATTGCCATGTAGCATGATGTCATTCTGATGCATAAAGAAGTATGTCATTATATTTCATGTGAAAATCACTTGGGAGAATGGGCTTTGTAAACTTCCTGTTTCAGATAATTGCTATTAAACAGCAACTTGCCATCTACTTGAGTTTGTATAGTTATTTGGATTCAGAATGATGCTGTGTAATCCCATCCAGTAACAGCTGCACGTTTCCAAGGACCATATGCTCACTGTGCTGCCCAACACCTCTCCTTAGTGACTGCACTTACCAAAACCCCTCCTTACTGACAGGGATCCCTAACACCTCTCCTTAATGACTGTGCTCCCTAACTCCTCTCCTCTCAGTGACTGTATTCCTTAACACCTCTGCTTTGTGACTAGACTCCCTAACTCCTCTCCTTATTGACTGCTCTCCCTATCTCGTCTACTTAGTCACTTGCTCCCAAACTCATCTCCTTAGCGACAGAGCTCCCTAACTTGGCTTCTTAGAGATGGGGCTCCCTAACTCCTCTCCTTAGTGTTTGTGCTTTCTAACTCCTCTCCCTTGTGACTGTGCTCCTTAACAGTTTCCTTAGTGACTGTGCTCCTGACACTCCTCTTGGTCATGACTGTGCTCCTAACACCTCTCTTTAATGACTGTGCTCCCTAACCCCTCTCCTTAGTGACTGGCTTTCTAACTCTTCTCCTTAATGACTGTGCTCCTTAATGCCTCTCCTTAGTTACTGTGTTCACAACACTCATTCTCGTTAGTGACTGTGCTCCGTAACACTGCTCCTTAGTAGCTGTTCTACCTAACTCCCATCCTTAGTGAGTGTGCTCCCTAACTTGTCTCCTTGGTGATTGTGCTCCCTAACTCCTATCCTTAGTGACTGTTCGTTCTACCTCCTATCCTTATTGACTGTTCTTTCGAACTCCTCTCCTTAGTGATTCTGCCCCCGACACTCCACCTGATTCTGGACGCTAATGTCCCTCTATCAGCAACCTCATCAGCACTGCTTCGTACCCCATTGCACCTTTGAGACAGCTGAAGTGCTGCACGAAGGAACGCGCTACCAACTAGTTCACCACGAGATCCTCCACTCCAAACCTCTGTTTCACTCTATTGAATGAACATAGCACACTCCAAAAACCTTGAAAATCATGCTGCCTTCCTCTACTTGAGAACCTGCAACAAACAGAGTAGAAATGCCAATAAAGTGTGCTTCACCGCTTAGGGTGTGTTATGCCCCAATCACATCTAAAGAACTCTAAAATGACTCCCTGGTGCTGAGCGACAGTAGTATACTGAGACTTGAAGGAAAGTGCCACTGCTGAAGATCAATTACTTTTCCCAATGTCCTTTGAGCTCTGTATTCTCACTGTATTTTTATTATTTCCAGGGATGTCGGTGATGATGGCTGACCTGGGAAACTGGAGCATGGTCACGGGCTTCATCCTCCGAGGATTCTCTGTCTCTTCAGAGGTGAAGGAGGCCCTGTTTGCTGCTTTCCTGCTGGTTTACTTGTTGACCCTCCTGGGGAACCTGCTCATCACTGCACTGATTGTAATCAGCACCAATCTACACACCCCAATGTACTTCTTTCTGTTCAATATCTCTTGCCTGGACATTGGCTCAGCTTCTGTCACAGTCCCCAGAATGCTGGTGGGCCTCCTCGTAGAACGCAACTACATCCCATTCAAGGAATGCATTGCACAGGTCTTTGGTTTTGTTTTTCTGGGTACCACAGAACTTTGTCTCCTATCGGCCATGTGCTATGATCGCTACGTCGCCATCTGCCTCCCTCTGAATTACAGCATTATAATGAGCGGGAGGTTTTGCATCATGCTGCTGGCCATTTCCTGGATGGTTGGTTTCCTGTACTCCCTTATTCTAACTCTGCAGCTGGCTCAATTACCGTTCTGTGGTGACAACGAGATTGATAATTTTGTGTGTGAAATCCCAAACCTACTGAAGCTGGCCTGTGCTCACCCTTTGGCCAACCAGATTGTGATCTTTTCATTGACAGGGAGTGTTGCACTGATCACCTTCCTGGTCATCGTCATGTCCTATGTCCACATTATCAGAGTCATCCTAAAGATCCCGTCCACGGAGGGCAGGAGGAAGGTCTTCTCCACCTGCTCTGCACATCTTGTGGTGCTAGTCATGTTTTATGGGACTGGGGCAGCCACACATTTAAAACCTTCCAGCATCTCACTGGGACACGAGAAACTAGCTTCACTCTTTTATACAGTCTTTGCACCAATGCTAAATCCAATCATTTATAGTCTGAGGAACGAAGATGTGAAAAAGGCAGCAAGGAAGGTGATGCATCGCAGGCAAACAGCCCAGTAGACCTCAGTAATGCGGACATGATATTTCTTGTGTTTACACCTCCGCCGCCTAATTCTATCTGAGATTTACAATCATCACTGTCTACAAAGTGCTATACCCCAGGTCACATCGTACCCGTTCCTTATCCTGTGTAGATATCCTTAAGCGGCCTGGTTTTCTTCATACAAGTTTGCATGTGTCTTCCCTAACACTCCTCTATCTCCTCCCACTCTTGACTCTTTATATCGATGCACACCCTTCCATGGCATATCACAACCTCTGTATGTCACAGATAGTCATCTGCTGCTCTTTCCTCTTGTGTCAATGTTTTATATAAAGTCATTCTCATTTATGTGGTGCTAGAAGATCGGTTGAGTGGTTGTGCAGTCCTGTGTCCCTCTCCACAGCCACCAGTAAAGACCAGTAAACTCTTTCTTTCCCCAAAGATCCCTAGTCACTGATTCTCTCCATCATCTTCAAGCCATTTCTGGAACATTCCCTGACAGGACTCTCGGGTGAATCTGCAGGTCATTGACCTTGAGGTTTGCTGTGGTTCCTCAGAGGTGCCACAAGTGTTAACCCTTAAGCTGATGATGAGCATGAGCAGTGCTTATGGACTGGCAATAAATCTCCTTGTCAGCACAGGCCTCTCATTTGCCACAGCTTCCATTATCCTATTGCTTCCAATGCTTCACCCATTTTGGTCAGCACCCTGTCACTGCATCCTTCATCTGCATTTCTGGTGACCTGCCATGACCTCCAGCCGAGCTTCACTGCTTGGCTTCCATCTCTGCTCTGAAGCATTACCTTGTTAACCTGTCATTGCTCCTGAGGCCCACCCTTCAAGAAACCTTCATTAATTTCTGTCTCTAGATAACAACATCTCAACCTCTTTAATGCCTCCCAGTGATGTCATCTGGTGACCATCCAATTTGGTATGCCTGTGACTGTGGGACTCGGATTTCAAAGTGGTGGAAGGTGCTTTTGGGGTCTACATTACTCTTTAGTCCTATTGCCTCTTCTATCCACTGAGCTAAGGGACTCACCTCGATAACTCCTGCGCTGCTCCCTGCACATGCCTTTCCATTCCAATGCCCCATGTTGATTCCCGTCCTTCTTTTTCACCTTGGGTGTTCTGGTTCACTCATTTACTCAGTGTGCCTACTCCCCACATTTAAGTGTGTGCTGGTAAGGTGGAAGGTGCCGTGCCATGCATACACTGATTACTGTACGACTACATTGTGTCGTGGAAAAATGTCCACTTACTGTTCTGGTGGATTGGTGAAGAATGAGTAAAAACAAACAGCCAGATTCACTTATACCCAAAGCAACACATGCATTTCAAAGGAGGAACAGTACAAATAACACATGCAGAGTTGGCAGTACAAATAAGCAGTTTATGGGAGAAACAGAGAAGATGAGAGGTGAGCCTTTAAGAGGGTACAAATGATGTGAGATGTGGAAGAAGATCAGATGGTAAGAGGAAGATGATTCTAGTGGAATGGAGCGGGAAGAGAAAAGGAGCGAAAGAGTGAAGAAGCTCAGGAGGGCTTGCAAACAGCAAGATGACAGGTAGACTGGGAGAGACGAGCATGAGAGGGGGAATGTAAGGAAACTAGGGAGGCAAGAGAGGAGGGGACAAGACCTTGGAGAGATTTGAAGAAGATGGAAAGAAAATATAACAGACGACACGATTCAAATGGTAAGATAGAACCTGATAGAAGTGAGGAGATGGAGGCAAAGGAAGAGAGACCAAAGAGAAGGCAAACAGATGTATAGATGGAGCAACGGGAGGGTATTCCGGATGAGCAAAATTTGTTCAGCAAGACTGTTATGATAATGTCATCTATATTTATGCCTGGACTCCAAACAGTAGTGAATGCCAAATGGTTATAAATCACCAGAGTGGGAGTTGTTACAGACAATCAATGCCACTATGTAAGAATTTAATGCCATAAAGAAAATGTTGAGACCCATAAGGTTAATGACCCACCAGAACAGGTATATCTTTGGCATGATTACAGCAATGGAAGGAGGTATTTGTGCCAAGGTCGGGCCTTCTTGCTGTACTTTTCCTACATCCCATGACAGTGAGAACTGCGGTCTCCACCAATGTGGTGCGTTTTGCCGAGATGACTTTCTGGACTGGCCCGCCTAATCTCGTCTGCTTGATCCGTAGAAGTATTCTCCTGCAAGTGGAGAAAGGGATTTAGCCACCCGTGGATTTTAGTGATGGCCCCCTCCCACTGTTCTCGTTCTCCCCTCTTGTCACCTCCGATATCCCCTTTTAGTAACCTCACCTAATGTTTTTAAAAGATGAGCTCTCCATCCTGCATGGCATGCAGGGGCGCGTAGATACCAGGAATATTGACTCGGGGGTTTATAAAGTTCAAAGAGTTCAATATGTCCGATGTTCACTCTTATTCCATTCCCTTGTTGAATTGCAACTGGTTCAAAAGAATATTGCCTGGAGGCAGCTGATGGCGTTCAGGTAAGAGTCTGTATTACCCAACACTGTCCGGTATAAGTTGCATGAGTTTAACTTGTTGTTTTCTCCCTTTACAGGTGCGGCAAATGAAGACGAGGTGTATTAATGGGTAATGCCTCCGGTGGTAAATCAGGTAAGCCTATGGTGGTAAGAGATTGTATTTGTTGGCTCTCTTGGCTCACCTTGTTGTTTCTTTTGGTTTTCCCCCAGGTGCTGGAGTTAGACAAAGAAAATGATGGAGGCAGCGCCGGATCGAAAAATGCTGTCAGGACTGGTGGGTAGGGCGCGGCGCTGCAGCTAGCGATGCGACAAGTGCAGAAATAATGTCCTTTTCAAGTTTGAAGACGTGATGGATCCGGAATCCGGTAAGGATTGAAATAATGTCGTTGTTCTAACCTTTCCTTCTTCTTTCTTCTTTTGCTAGGAGCTCAGGATTCAAGACGGGCGGGGCTGAAGACTGGATGCTGACTGCAGGCACGGTGAGCGTTACGCTGCAGGATTCAGAATAACGCGAAGCGTGTGTTGCTGATCGGGCGTGGTTTAAATAGCCTCCAAAGTAGTTCCAGGTAAAAAGTTCCCCAGAACCACGCCCGAGTAAAAAATAGTCCCTGTAACAAAAAAGTCCTATCGAAGCCTCACGTTGGCTTGGATTCAGTTGCATCATGGTCTGCATGAGGTAAGTAATGTCTATGAGCCTGGCGCCTATGGCGCCAGGACTGATTCCTATTATGAGCCTGGTGCCTAAGGCGCCAGGACTGAACCAGGACTAGCCGGGGCTGCTGGGGTTTTAATAAATATCTGGATGCCTGCTCCTGGGGCTGATGGGCTTGGTCCGGATGCCCGGGGGTAGGTGTCATGACAGCACTCACCCCCAAAGCCCCTCCTAAAGGTGTTCTTCCCCTCGGTCCTGGTTTTTCTGGGAAGTTCCGATGGAATTTTTTCACCAACCGAGGTGCATGAACGTGGTCACTAGGCTCCCATGATCTTTGCTGTGGTCCGTAACCCTGCCAGTCGATTAAATAAACAAGTCTTGATTTAACCATTTTAGAGTCCAGGATATTTTTAACTTCGAATTCGCGTTCCCCATCTATTAGGATGGGGTCGGGTGGTTTGGCTAGTCTTGTCCCGGGATGAACTCATTTCAGGAGTGAAACATGAAAGACAGGATGGATCCGCATATTAGAGGGTAATTCCAATTTGACGACCACCGGGTTGATAATGGTCTTAATAGTGTAAGGTTCCAAATATCTAGGATTAAAAGTCTGAGTCCCTTTTAGAGGTATGTGTTTTGTGGCCAGCCAAACTTGATCTCCAATCTGGTATTGTGGGGCATCACTTCTATGTTGATCAGCATTTTTCTTCTATTTCTCTTACGCTTGTTTCAAATGTTCTGTTGCTTCCTTAAAGGCTTGTGTAATAGTAGAGTGCAGATGATTCACTGCAGTCATTTCTAAGTGTTGAGGCGAATCGAGTTCTGATGTTCGAGGATGATTTCCAAATATGGTATAAAAGGGGCTTTGTCCGGTTCCAGAATGTACAGAGTTATTGTATGCGTATTTGGAAATCCATAAAATATCCTTCCAATTGCTTTCGGTTTGGTGTAGCATGCAACGTAGGTACTGTTCAAGAGTCTGCTTGGTCCTCTCCGTCTGACCATCGGTCTTGGGGTGGTGACTGGTTGATAACCTCACGTCGATTTGCGCTACATCTTTTCCAAAATTGAGAAATGAATTGGGTACCTCGGTCAGAGACCAATACACAAGGAAATCCATTTATTCGAACAATGTTTTCGAGAAATTTCTTGGCCAAAATTGAAGCGGAAGGTAATCCCTTTAAAGGAATAAAGTGGGCCATCTTGGAAAAAAGATCCACAATAACTAGAATGAATGGTGTTAAATCCATTACATGGAGGTAGATCAGTAATAAAGTCTAAAGACAAAGTATAACAAGGTGTAGGAGGAATATCCAAAGGTTGTAAAAGACCAGCTTGTTTCTTCTTTTGACTTTTGTTTTGGGCGCAGATACCACAAGATAGCACAACTGATGTCTTTTCGCCAGGTGGGCCACCAGAATTGTCTTTTAATTTTAGCTTCAGTTTTTGCGATACGTGGATGTCCTTCCATCAAAGCATCATGATGATTGGAGATAACTAGTTCTTGTAGTTCCTTGTGTGGTAGAAATAGACACCCTTGATAGTAAGGTAGGTAATTGCTGACTGAATAATCATTGCCTTTCTTTACCCAGTCCTGCAGAGCTGCAGGATCGAAACGTTGTTGGATTTTTAAATGAATATCTTCTAAAGTCTGTAGAGTAGTTATGCCAAGAATTCTTTGTTCTGAAATTATAGGCACCGGTTCCGGGTTTGAATATGTTTCTCCCATCCCTATTCGGGATAAGGCATCTGCCTTGCTGTTTTTACAACCTGGTCGATAGGTGATCACGAAGTCGAATTCGGCAAAGAATAGTGCCCATCGAAGTTGACGCAATGATTGGGCCTTGGCTGTTTTCAAATACTGCAGATTCCTGTGATCGGTGATTACAGTGATGGTATGCCTAGCACCGAGAAAATAATGCCGCCAAGCCTTGAAGGCGGACTTGATGGCTAATAACTCCTTATCAGTAACCTCATAGTTTAACTCGGGTGCTGAGAACTTTCTTGACCAGAAAGCTACTGGATGAAGTTGACCGGTTTCAGGATCCTTCTGGGACAGGACAGCCCCCATGGCTAAACTGGATGCATCGGTTTCAACTATGTATGGAAGCTCAGGGCGTGGATGCTTTAAAACAGGTGCAGACGTGTATTTCGACTTTAGCTCTTGGAAGGCTCTTTCAGCCTCTTCAGTCCACAAAAAACGTTTGTTTTTTCGCAAAAGTTCTGTGATGGGGTGTACAATATGTGAGAACTCAGGAATAAATCTCTGATAGAAATTAGCAAATCCAAGCATGCTTTGTACCCCTTTAACTGAACTGGGTGATGGCCACTTGAGGATTGCGTCCACCTTTCGAGAGTCCATTCGAACTCCTTTTGGAGTCAGGATAAATCCAAGGAATTCAACTTCTGTAGAATGAAAAACACATTTCTCCAATTTTGCGTATAACTTGTGCTGGTGTAGTTTCTCAAGGACTGCACAAACATGCTTCACATGGTCTGATTCTGAGGAGGAGTACACTAGAATATCGTCTATGTATACGACAACACAGACGTCAATGAGTTCACAAAGGACATCGTTCATAAAAGACTGGAAGGCTGCTGGTGCATTGCACAACCCGAAGGGCATCACCTGGTATTCGAATAACCCGTACTTGGTGCGAAAGGCAGGCTTCCATTTGTTGCCTTTCTTTACACGTACCAGATGATATGCCCCTCGGAGATCTAATTTAGTGTATATGTAAGTGCCCTTTACTTGGTCTAGTAATTCGGGGATCAGAGGCAATGGGTATCGGTTCTTAACCGTGATCTGATTTAATGCGCGGTAGTCTATGCACATTCTGAGGTCACCTTCCTTTTTAGGCACGAAGAACAAAGCTGAAGATGCAGGGCACTTGGATGGACGAATAAAGCCATTAGCAAGGTATTGGTCAAAGTATTGTCGTAGGTGAAGGTTTTCGGGTTCCGTAAGGGCGTAGATTCTACTACATGGAGGTTGTGCACCGGGTATGAGGTTGATTTGAAATTCGTATGATCTGTGAGGTGGTAAGGTGTTTGTCTGTTCTTTTTGGAAAACATCCTGGAATTCTTGATATTCCTGAGGTAACTGCACGACTGGAGTAGCGACTGTGGCCAGGCCTTTGTTCAAGGTTTTTTTCGGGTAACAGGTGTGTGCACAATCCGAGAAGGTTATTCTCTTCTCTTGCCAATCAATACAAGGATTATGTGTTTCAACCAAGGTATCCCCAGTATTATTTGGAAATGCGGGGCTTTGATTAAATCAAACACAATAGTCTCTCGATGCCCATCTTGACCCAACAGTGTCATCTCTGCGGCGGAATGAGTTACAGGCCCAGAGACAATTTCAGTTCCATCGACTGTGGTGATGACATCCGAGGTGGTCTTTTTGCAGAGAGGTAGATTCATCGTAGAAGCCAATTCGTGGTCCATATAGTTTCCTACGGCCCCGCTATAAATGTATGCCCTTACTGCGTGCATACGTGATGGCTGCCTTGGATCAATAAGGACCATTGGTATGATGAGGTGCGAGGTCTGAGTATCCTTCTTCAAGCTCGGCAAGCGGACCTCTACGCTTGTTGGGCGTGGTCATTTCCCGAATCAGGCTCTGTTTGATTTCTATCAGCATCTCCGACTACTTTCTTGGATGGTTTTATAGGGCAATCCCATAGAAAATGTCCTGAGGCCCCACAGCACAGACACAATTGCATCTGCCGTCTCCTTTCTCTTTCTTTTTGAGTTAAGGGTTCCTTAAGCCCCCCCGATCTGCATCGGTTCTGATGCATCTGTTCCTTTGGGGGTAACATTGGGTTTAACCAATACCCGATTCTCGAACTTAGCTCGATCAGCCTTTCTATTCTGAAGTCGGTGGTCTAACTGGACCACTAAGTCTATATATTCTGCGCAATCCTGAGGTGGGTTCACAACTTGGGCCAAAACATCTTTGAGTTCACCCCAAAGTCCACGATGAAATAATGTAATTCATTTCACCTCTGGCCATCCGGTTTCCACCACCAACTTATTGAAGGTTGCGAAATAGGTTAGTAGATCCTGGTTACCTTGTCGTAAGGATAAAGGTTCGTTATCCAGGGCCTGTCCCTGTGAATGTCTGGCAAATAGTCTTTCCATGCTCAATTGAAAACCTTGAAAATCCCGAAGAAGAGGGTCATCCTGGTTGACTAGTGGAATTGACCAATCTGCTGCGCTGCCACTAAGGTATGCTAGTACAAAGGCTACTTTGGCTTGGTCGTTTGGAAAAGCTCCAGGTCTGCATAAAAAGTGGAAGCGGCATTGGTTCATAAACACAGCAAACTTTTTTGGGTCTCCAGCAAAACGTTCGGGTGGAGCTAAAGGAATGGTCCCTGGTAGAACCACTTGCACAGGATTGCTCGATGAAACAGGAGTTGGATTGGGTAATGGTGTTTGCCCAGCTTGGTTTTGCAGCAATTGTCTAGCAAGATCATCAGTGCGCTCCTTTGACACAATCAGTTCTCTCCTGAGGGCATTAGTTTCTTGGCGAGCGGAGTGCACTTCTGCTCTAAGTTCCCCTAACAATAGGGCTAGTTGGTCGGTTTCTGAAGTTTCCATTACGCCCGGGTGGGGATTTGTAGATAGGCTTTGCGTTCTGTTACGCTCACCTGGTTCCCACAGGGGCGTCGATCGGACCCGGACAGCTGCGGTCTCCACCAACGTAATGCGTAGTGCCGAGATTACTGTCTGGACTGGCCCGCCTAATCTCGTCTGCTTGATCCATAGAAATATTCTCCTGCAGGTGGAGAAAGGGATTTAGCCACCCGTGGATTTTAGTGATTGCCCCCTCCCACTGTTCTCGTTCTCCCCTCTTGTCACCTCCGATATCCCCTTTTAGTAACCTCACCTTATGTTTTTAAAAGATGTGCTCTCCATCCTGCATGGCATGCAGGGGCACGTAGATACCAGTTACTTCACTGGTTTGAGGGTGCTGGAGGAGTTCCGGAGGAATATTGGCTCTGGGGTTTATAAAGTTCACAGAGTTCAATATGTCCGATGTTCACTCTTATTCCATTCCCTTGTTGAATTGCAACTGGTTCAAAAGAATATTGCCTGGAGGCAGCTGATGGCGTTCAGGTAAGAGTCTGTATTACCCAACACTGTCCGGTATAAGTTGCATGAGTTTAACTTGTTATTTTCTCCCTTTATAGGTGCGGCAAATGAAGATGAGGCGTATTAACGGGTAATGCCTCCGGTGGTAAATCAGGTAGCCTATGGTGGTAAGAGACTGTATTTGTCGGCTCTCTTGGCTCACAATGTTGTTTCTTTTGTTTTTTCCCCCAGGTGCTGGAGTTCGGCGAAGAAAATGATGGAGGCAGCGCCGGATCGAAAAATGCTGTGAAGACTGGTGAGTATGGCACGGTGCTGCAGCTGGCGATGCGACGCGTGCAGAAATAATGTCCTTTTCAAGTTCGAAGACGTGATGGATCCGGAATCAGGTAAGGATTGAAATAATGTTGTTGTTCTAACCTTTCCTTCTTCTTTCCTCTTTTTCTAGGAGCTCTGGATTCGAGACGGGCGTGGCTGAAGACTGGATACTGACTGCAGGCACGGTGAGCGTTACGCTGCTGGATTCAGAATAACGCGAAGCGTGTGTTGCTGATAGGGCGTGGTTTAAATAGCCTCCAAAGTAGTTCCAGTTAAGAAGTTTCCCAGAACCACACCAGAGTAAAAAATAGTCCCTATAAAAAAATAGTCCTATCCAAGCCTCAGGTTGGCTTGGATTCAGTTGCAGCATGGTCTGCATGAGGTAAGTAATGCCTATGAGCCTGGCGCCTATGGCGCCAGGACTGATTCCTATTATGAGCCTGGTGCCTAAGGCGCCAGGACTGAACTCAGACAGCCCTTAGCCGGGACTGCTGGGGTTTTAATAAATATCTGGATGCCTGCTCCCGGGGCTGATGGGCTTGGTCCGGATGCCCGGGGGTAGGCATCATGACAGGCTATTGGATATGACAATTGGTTATCATTTCTATTTGCATGGATTGCCAACAGGATGGCAAATTTGGTCAATTTCCTTGGAGCAATATTGGTGATGATAATCTTCGGATTCTGTGTTATAAGGATAATAATTGGACAATACCAGGAAACAGCAAACAAGCAGCGGAAATGAAGATCATAATCAATGCGAAGAATGAAATAGAAGACAATGCACAGACTGAGGGTCCGATTCATAACTTGGCACAGTGAAAGTGCTAAAGAGCACGATTAACTGCGCCAACTGAGGACGCCCAGGCACCACCAGTATTCTCAAGTGGGCCTGGGAGTCCTCCTAGTGCACAACAGTGCACCTTCAGGATTGCATCTGTTTTAGTTATGACGGGCGCAATCCTGAAATCTCGGCAGAATTTTTGTAAAATAACGACATATTTGTTATTTTACAAAAATGCTGTAAACAGGTGTATGTGAACACTTTCCTATACACCAAAGAAAGCAGCTACAACGTTGAAGCTGCTTACTTTGGTGTATAGGAAAGTGTTCATGTAAACCAGTGTAAATGAAAGTATTCATCCATTTACACCAAAGTAAGCAGCTTCCACATTGCAGACTACAACGTAAGTGTAAGTGTTCATATACACCCAAGTGGTCTATATGAACACTTTGGTATAAATTAAAGTATTCATTCATTTACACCAAAGTAAGCAGCTTCAACATTGCAGACTACAACGTTGAAGCTGCTCGCTTTGGTATAAGTGAAAGTGTTCATATACATTAAAGAAGGCTTCTTGTGGCACGAACCTGTCACGTCAAGGTGCAAGAAAGAACACAGGAGATGCAAGTCTTAATTCTTTAAAACATTTCAAAGCTTGCCGAATGAGTCAAATCATGGTCTCTTGTCACGTAAATCAAGGCTGGACATAGGGTTTGAACTTGGAGTTCCAGGAACGATAGCGAGTGACCTCACTCCCGTTGCATTACTAGGACAAGAATACTCTGCAAGGCCAAGTACAGAGAGAATTTCATGGCAGAAGGCATGGGTGATTAGAGATGATGGGCTAATTGGGTGGTAGGGCAGCTTCATGTCCTATCTACTTGCACCAGTGTCTTGGCTTACGAGCCGCTATATTGAACCAAATGTTCCAGACATGGCACAAATGTGCCAAACCAATTGTATTAGTCCATATAACAAAGGACCTTATAGCTTGAGAAACCAATGAAACACTCTGTATCTGATTTTCCTTAAATTGCATGTATCAAGAGGTAGTCATAAGTTGGCAGCCTGATAACGGACAGCCAATAACAAACCTAGATCCTATATGATTGCATATCTAGATTTGGCCCTTAACCAACACCAACCCTTGATAGGTTTTTAACTATTGCCATGTAGCATGACGTCATTCTGATGCATAAAGAAGTATATCATTATATTACATGTGAAAATCACTTGGGAGAATGGGCGTACGTCACTTGATGTTCTTTGTAAACTCCCTGTTTCAGATAATTGCTATTAAACAGAAACTTGCCATCTTCTTGAGTTTTTCTGGTTATTTGGATTCAGAATTACGCTGTGTAATCCCACCCAGTAACAGATGCACGTTTCCAAGGACCATATGCTCACTGTGCTAACCAACACCTCTCCTTAGTGACTCCTCTTCCCAACACCCTCCTTACTGACAGGGCTACTTAACCCCTCTCCTTAGTGACTGTGCTGTCTAACTCCTCTCCTTAGTGACTGTATTCCTTAACACCTCTGCTTTGTGACTGGACTCCCTAACTCTTCTCCTTAGTGACTGCACTCCCTAACTCGTCTACTTAGTCACTGTGCTCCCAAACTCGTCTCCTTAGCGACAGGGCTCCCTAACTTGTCTTCTTAGAGATGGGGCTCCCTAATTCCTCTCCTTAGTGTCTGTGCGTTCTAACTCCTCTCCCTAGTGACTGTGCTCCTTAACAGTTTCCTTAGTGACTGTGCTCCTGACACTCCTCTTGTTCATGACTGTGCTCCCTAACACCTCTCCTTAATGACTGTGCTCCCCTTAGTGACATTTGCTTTCTAACTCATCTCCTTAATGACTGTGCTACTTAATGCCTCTCCATAGTTACTGTGTTCACAACACTCATTCTCGTTAGTGACTGTGCTCCGTAACACGGCTCCTTAGTAGCTGTTCTCCCTAACTCCATCCTTAGTGCCTTTGCTCCCTAACCAATGAAACACTCTGTATCTGATTTTCCTTAAATTGCATGTATCAAGAGGTAGTCATAAGTTGGCAGCCTGATAACGGACAGCCAATAACAAACCTAGATCCTATATGGTGACTGTGCTCCCTAAATCCTCTCCTTAGTGATTGTTCTTTCTAACTCCTATCCTCTGTGATTCTGCCCCCGACACTCCACCTGATTCTGGACGCTAATGTTCCTTTATCAGCAACCTCATCAGCACTGCTTTGTACCCCATTGCACCTTTGAGACAGCTGAAGTGCTGCACGAAGGAACGCGCTACCAACTAGTTCACCACGAGATCCTCCACTCCAAGCCTCTGTTTCACTCTATTGAATGAACATGGCACACTCCAAAAATCACTTTGAAAAATCATGCAGCCTTCCTCTACTTGAGAACCTGCAACAAACAGAGTAGAAATGCCAATAAAATGTGCTTTACCTCTTAGGGTGTGTAATGCCCAATCACATCTAAAGAACTCTAAAATGACTCCCTGGTGCTGAGCGACAGTAGTATACTGAGACTTGAAGGAACGTGGCACTGCTGAAGATCAATTACTTTTCCCAATGTCCTTTGAGCTCTGTATTCTCACTGTATTTTTATTATTTCCAGGGACGTCGGTGATGATGGAGGACTTGGGAAACTGGAGCATGGTCACGGGATTTATCCTTCTAGGATTCTCTGTCCCTTCAGAGGTGAAGGATGCCCTGTTTGCTGCTTTCCTGCTGGTTTACTTGTTGACCCTCCTGGGGAACCTGCTCATCACTGCACTGATTGTAATCAGCACCAATCTACACACCCCAATGTACTTCTTTCTGTTCAATATCTCTTGCCTGGACATTGGCTCAGCTTCTGTCACAGTCCCCAGAATGCTGGAGGGCCTTCTCGTAGAACGCAACTACATCCCATTCAAGGAATGCATTGCACAGGTCTTTGGTTTTGTTTTTCTGGGTACCACAGAACTTTGTCTCCTAGCGGCCATGTGCTATGATCGCTACGTCGCCATCTGCCTCCCTCTGAATTACAGCATTATAATGAGCGGGAGGTTTTGCATCCTGCTGCTGGCCATTTCCTGGATGGCTGGTTTCCTGTACTCCCTTATTCTAACTCTGCAGCTGGCTCAATTACCGTTCTGTGGTGACAACGAGATTGATAATTTTGTGTGTGAAATCCTAAACCTACTGAAGCTGGCCTGTGCTCACCCTTTGGCCAACCAGATTGTGATCTTTGCATTGACGGGAAGTGTTTCACTGATCACCTTCCTGGTCATTATCATGTCCTACGTCCACATTATCAGAGTTATCCTAAAGATCCCATCCACGGAGGGCAGGAGGAAGGTCTTCTCCACCTGCTCTGCACATCTCGTGGTGCTTGCCATGTTTTATGGGACTGGGGCAGCGTCAAATTTCAAACCTTCCAGCATCTCACTGGGACATGAGAAAGCAGCTTCACTCTTTTATACAGTCTTTGCACCAATGCTAAACCCAATCATTTATAGTCTGAGGAACGAAGAAGTCAAAAAGGCGGCGAGGAAGGTGATGCATTGCGGGCAACGAGCCCTGTAGACCTCAGTAATGCGGACATGATATTTCTTGTGTTTGCACCTCAGTCGTCTAATTCTATCTGAGATTTACAATCATCCCAGTCTACAAAGAGCAAAACACCAGGTCACATTGTACCCGTCCCTTATCCTGTGTATATATCCTTAAGCGGCCTTCATACAAGTTTGCATGAGTCTTCCCTAACACTCCTCTATCTCCTCCCACTCTTGACTCTTTATATCGATGCACACCCTTCCATGGCATATCACAACCTCTGTATGTCACAGATAGACATCTGCTGCTCTTTCCTCTTGTGTCAATGTTTTATACAGTCATTCTCATTTATGTGGTGTTAGAAGATCAGTTGTGTGGTTATGCAGTCCTTTATCCCTCGCCACAGCCACCAGTAAACACCAGTAAACACTTTCTTTCCCCAAAGATCCCCAGTCACTGATTCTCTCCATCATCTTCAAGCCATTCCTGGGACATTCCCTGGCAGGACTCTCGGGTGAATCTGCAGGTCATGCATACGTTGGTTTTTGTACGACTACATTGTGTCGTGGAAAAATGTCCACTTACTGTTCTGGTGGATTGGTGAAGAATGAGTAAAAACAAACAGCCATACAGTAACAAAACAACAACAGTACAAGAGTTTGACGCGTGAGTACCCCCCTGCCTCCACGCACCGTTCACTTATACCAAAAAGGAACACATGCATTTCAAAGGAGGAACGGTAAAAATAACACATGCAGAGTTGGCAGTACAAATAAGCAGTTTATGAGAGAAACAGAGGAGATGAGAGGTGAGCCTTTAAGAGGGTACAAAAGATGTGAGATGTGGAAGAAGATCAGATGGTAAGAGGAAGATGATTCTAGTGGAATGGAGCAAGAAGAGAAAAGGAGCGAAAGAGTGAAGAAGCTCAGGAGGGCTTGCAAACAGCAAGATGACAGGTAGACTGGGAGAGAAGAGCATGAGAGAGGGAATATAAGGAAACTAGGCATGCAAGATGGGGAGGGGAACAAGACCATGGAGACATTTGAAGACGATGGAAAGAAAGTGTAACAGAAGATACAATTAAAATGGTAAGATCGAACCTGATAGAAGAGAGGAGATGAAGACAAAGGAAGAGAGACCGAAGAGAAGGCAAACAGGTGTATAGGTGGAGCAACGGGAGGGCAGAACAATATTTAATATGGGATAAATGAGGGCAGAGATAAAAAGTTTAGAGGTGTGAAAGGAGAGATAAGCGTGGGTGCAGCAAAGGATAAATATGAAGATAACGACAATTGCACCGAATAAGAGCGATATGAGAGGAGAAAGAAAGAGAAGAGTCACAGAGAATCGGGAATTCCAAGCAAAGGAAGAAAGGGTGAGCTGAACGGGTAGAAAAGGAGGAGGGGAAAAAGAGTAGGAACAGGAAGGAGGGAAGAAAAAAAACTTCCATTTTAGAGGGGTTAAGGTGACAAAATTGGGAACACTTCCGGAATTGGATGGGGGAAAGACAGGGGAGACTCTTAAGGGTATTGGAGAACTCAGAAAAAGAATAGAAGATTTGGGAATCATCAGCATAAAAGTGACAGGAAAGACTGAAGGACGAAATAAGCGAGGAGAGAGGGATGGTGTACAGTGAAACTAAGAGTAGGCCAAGAACAGAATCTGGAGGAACGCCATATAAAAGTGCAAGAGGAGGAGAGAGCTGGTCAGTCAAGAATACAGAGTAGGAGCAATGAGAATGCTAAGATTTAAACCAAGTGAGAGGAGAGAAAAAATGCCCAAAGAAGAGAGAGGAGTGTAAGGTAGGGAGATCCACAGTGTCAAAAGCTACTGAAAGATCAAGTAAAATCAAAATAAAAGAGAGCTTGTGCACGTGAAGAACGAAGAAAGTCAGAAACATGTAGAAGGGCAGTTTCTGTAGAGCTTGCCGGCGTATAGCCAGATTGGAGTTGGGATAGAGGGGAGTAAATATGCAGTTAGGAAACCTTTGATACCAGCTGCATTCTCGCATGCAAGGCAGTCTTATCAGGAAGCACAGCATGAAGTGATGCATTTAGTGGAGCTGAATATACTCCTCAAAGGTTCACACATGGTCCGAGGCAGGCGAGAATGCTTACAGTATGAGGGCTTCCATCTGCTAAAGCCCTTTTCCTAAAAAAGCGGTAGCCTACAACTTGCTTACATATGCCAAAAGGGAACCAAGTCTGAAGCAAGAGATGTGGAGCCAAGAATAGCTACACACTAGACGAAGAGTCTACATTGCAAGGACATGCGCAGTAAGGCCTAAAGCCTCACTGGAAAGAAACAGTAGTTTAAACAAGTATGTTTGCAGTTTGCACTACCTAACCAATATTACAATGCAGCAGTGTGCTAGAGGAGTACATAAAATGTTCAATTCCAGACTTTCTCCCACTATTCCCTCCTATGAGACCCTCACTCCAATTTCATTACATAACTCTTTAGGGGAACAAACATCACATCCAGGCATATCATTACATATTTCTTCAGTAGGATGTCCGCAAAGTACTTGGGCAGTCTGAGAGACTTCAGAGCCCGGGGTGCATGATCGATAATAGAGACACTTACAAGCCATCGTCAGACAGGACTAAGTTAGAGTTATTGCTAGCGCTATGAGTACGATCTGACCAGTACACGCACCAAGAGCAGCCAGTAGACCCTCAATCCAAGACCCACATGTCCAGGAAGCTTCTGCACTGGTGTGGAGGCTTATAGTGTGGCAAATGTTGGTGACAAATCCAGTGATATTACTTGTGCGACCGGGTACGAATATAAAGCCATTCGGTTCTGAAGCAGCACGGTTCTGATGGCTACTTCTCTGGATCATAGAGTCAAGGAAGACGCCATGGCTTTTGCAATATCTTCTACTAATCATGACCATTGGGGCAGATGGTCTCTGTTTTTCTTGAATCCAAGGGCTGGTAGGAGATATGCTGGAGTAGCAACACAACTTCACAGGCAGTACTCCTTCTGGGGCGTGACTGATCTAGAAAGGCGGGAGTATGATGCACTGCGGCCGGGATATATCCCATGTAACAACTCCCTCCCCAATTAATGGGCAGCCAGGGATAGGTTTTGTCCCCACAAATGAAATAGGAAGCAGTATATGTGTGTACCCGAAAAGGGAAAATGAAAAATGATGGTTCAATGCAAATGTGACATTATTGATCATTAAACTGGAATTGGTGGACAAGTAATAATGACATTCACCTGTTTCTATAGACAGAGGACCTGAGTTGATGTAGCATGCACGGCCAGTTGCCAGAGAGGAAAGGTGGAGTGCTGCTGGCTGGGTGCATACTTGTTCTGCAGTGGGGAAGTTCAAATGGCTGGTAAAACCCCAATGGGAAGGAACATCGCTACAGGGTCCTTGGCTTTAGGACTGCGTCACCAACTTATGATGCAGACAGACAATCCACCACAGGTAGGGAATCAGTGCAATAGTGAACTTGGAGGATAAATCATTAGAACCGATAAGCACAGACTCAGCAATCTGTGAGATTAAAAATAAAGGCATGCTGCCACTAGAGGTGCAGGAATGTGTTTTCATTGTGAACCCAGGGATGTGCAGAAGGACCATTGTTGTTATGGTTGGTTGCACAAAAAGCAGCAGACACAGCAAAATGATAATGTATCAGTATTCTGACAATAACGATGATAGCAGAAAGATAGACAAACATAGTGTACACTAGGGGCCGAAACCCGAGTGCCCAGGCCGAAAATGTAAGGTCGTTGCACCAGCGCAAACGTTTGTGGCTAGAAGTTCTGTTCAGTTCATCAGGCAGGTTATGTTCAGGGCATAAGTGTTATAGGCTTGCCAGGCCAGACATTTCAGTTCAAAGTTGTATATACTATGTGAAGTTGCAGCAAGGTAAATATCACTGTTCAAAAGTTCCAACAGAAATCAGGTCCTCAGGAAAATAATTCCTTAGTCTATAGTTCGTAATTGTAAAGTCCAGCTAAATGCTCCCACTACAAATATACAAAGTACAAGTTCCATGTGCATATGAGGGTCATTAATACAAAGAGAATAACCGGCAGGTGGTAACAGCAGGGACTATAACTTGCAGGCATTGGTGAGTCAACAAAGGCACCTTCCAATCTTCACCAGTGTACCCCCCCTCAGGGGGATGCTTTGTCATTGAGTTGACAAATCCAGGGGCGAGTGACCAGGCCAGTTGCAACTTTGGTTGTAGCTACTGGTACTCAGGATCTGTTCCTCGTGACCACAAAGTATACATTTAAGATGCTGTGCTGTGAGGTCCAGAGGAGTCAGGCACTGGTGGTGGTATGCCAGGAGTGATGCCTGAACAGGAGTTGTTCCCTCCAGCATTTAGACTGACTGACAAAGGACCCTTAGCAATAGCTCCCGCAGAGACCTCATCATGTGGAAGAGGTCCAGAAGCTGTGGGTCCTGGTTCAGTACCTGAACATACTGGGTGATCGAGGGCTGCAGCATAGTCCTCTGATACAGGCTATTGCATTTCAGCAGCACTGGAAGGGTCTGACATCGGCAAATTACAGTCGGTATCACTGGTGGAGGAGTCAGTAGTTGTGGTGGAACTGGAGCCAACCATAGGAAGATCAGTCGAAGCAGAGGTGATGTCATCAGCTGAGGTGGCAAATCTTGTGACAGTGTGCTGCATGAGTCCAGGCTGGGGTCCCAGCGCATTTAATGGTGTAGTGCGTAATTAGGAGAGCCTGGAATGGTCTTCCAACCATTATCTCATATGTATAACTCTCTTGGTTTCTTAATGTTCGCCTTGTAATGTTTCTCTTCTCTTTGGGGTGCTCTTTCACACCCTGTGTTTCCAACTGGTCTCTCTCTTCGGTCTCACTAGGACGATTAAAATGGCTCTGCAGTTCCTCCTAACCACAGCCCCTGGCATCTCCGTGTGCCTTCCTGGTCCTCCTCTGCATCCCTATGCACTTAGGCCATGTTGGTTCTGGTCCTCTGCAACACCAATAAGCTTCTGCGGCTTTCCCTGGGCTCTCATGGTCTTCCTTTGACTTTCAGCAGCTCCACCATGCTGATTTCTCACTGTGCGTCGAGTCTCACATGGACCACTCGGCTGGCTTGGTTTCTGCCACCGGACACCAGATTCCCCAACAACTAGGTAGGTGGTGGCTCTTTTCCACCTTCCCGGTCCTCGCCTTCATGCTCCAGGAGTTTGGGGCCACAGCGCATCTTCTCTGCATTGCTCTGCTCCCCAGCGTGAAGATGCTCCAGGGCAGGACTGACATCGAGGAGAATCCTATATCAGTTTTGATGTTGGATTGTCTTTCTAGCTTTCAATTGCTTGTATGTTCGTATCTGTTTGACATAGGGCTCTTCATTGCCCTGCTCTTCCTCGTGGCAGTACTTTTGGAGTCATCCATATTCACTCTTCCCAAACCCTTCCTCATCATAGTATTATCTGCCTGAAATACATAAGAAAGAGGAGACAGAAAGGATGGGGGTGTGTGAGTCCCATTTTTACGGTTGGGTGAAATATGTCTGGCATCATGATGGTTTGGATACCGCATTCTCCCTCAACAGTCCTCACTTCTCCCATAGAGGGGGTCCCCACCTATGGATCCTCCCACGGAGCCACCCCCAGGGGGGGCTGTTGGGTAGTGGCCTCCCCTTCCTGGCCACATTGGAAGATTCCACCTCACGGGGAGAAGTGACAGTATAGAGGTATTCACCACATCCCCTAAAGCCAAAGGATCCCCCATCGTTTTTAGCTCTGGTGAACAGGGGTTCGTCACATGCACTTCCCCTGAGCGATAAGGATCCCCATCAGTTTTTATCCTAGTGGGATTTATATTAGAGGGTCCTCCCTTAGCGGTCTTATTCCAGTCCCAGACAGGAAGGGCTTCGGAAAGTCCCTCATCTTCCCCAGTAGCAAAAGGGGAGTCCTTATTACGGCCTGGAAGGCCTTCGGTTAATTAACAATTGGCAAAACCAAGGAAAGTCCTTTCCTGCAAGAGTTTCATCAGGTAAGCGCTATATAAACAAAGTAAACATAAACATAAGCATACTATGGCTGAGTTGATAGTAGCTGTTCTTCCCAGGATGTTTAAGGTTATGGGGGTCCGAGGAAATACCTCCTGATCACAATTAACAGATAATTTGTATAGGTCTTACATATCTGGCTTCATCTGCTCTTAATACATCAGCACGGACATCAGTTTGTTGACTATCAATGCAGACACCCTGTTAATTATCGTTTACCTCCCATTCTTCCATATCTAACCAACAAATCTTCATTGGTTCCTCCTGCGTTGATTTCTTGAGCAGGTTTTGGCCATATAATTATAATTGGTTATTTGTAATGCGCTTCATACCAAAGAGGTTTATAAGCTTGCACCCGGGATTCAAATCTGTGTTTCTCTGTGTCGTATTGCTTCCAAGACGAGTGCGTTGCCACTGAGCTATACTACCCGTGTATCACAGATAAAAAAATATGGGACTCTGGAAGGAATCCTTTTCTTTCATCTATCTTAGGGTTTCCTTCAGAGGTACAGGAGGTTTTCTTTCCTCTTTTCTTTCTATTTCCATGGTTTTTGAAATAACGGGTTTGATTTGTTGATCACGCGTGGGCTTATTATCTATAACCTGGATTATTCTATGGTTTCCCTCTTCTTTACGGAATCCATCTCCCCTTTACATGACTCTTATTTGTCTAGCAGCTTCTACATTATTTTAGACAGTTTTAATAGCTGTTTTCGGAGTGGGCTTGATCAACAGCAATACTGGACAATGTAGGTATAGCAAAGGCCATTTGCAAGTTTTTCTAGAGAGAGGGCTTCTAAGATCCCTTCTAAAGTTTTTTCCCAAGCCATTGGGGAGATGGCATCTTGATACGAGCTCCTACGTGGGGTTTCATTGGCATTGAGTCCTGTATCTCTAGGTTGCTGCCGATAGAAGTTATCAGTGTGACTCACTTGTTCGAAGGGCCCCTGTTTATCTCATGGAATGCTGTAGTTCCCAGGGGGTTTAAAGCTTGGTAGGTACCGGAAGTCCTACTCTCAATAAGGGTGCTAAATAGCAAGCTTCAATTTCCTCACCCCAATGGGAATGGTTTGCCAATCTTTAGAAACTTAAGAAAATAATTCCAATGTCTTGATATGACTTTAAAATCTTGTGTGGATGAATGTGTCTCTGTTGACTTATTAGTTGTTCTAGACCATCTTGGTGTCTTTGTTCTGCCTCAATTTGATGGGTGATTATTGAATCTAATATAGTTTCTGTCGGCATCATGTTTTCAGTGGGTCAGCTCTTTCAGTAAAAGAGTATACTGATGTGTCCTCTGACTCTTCATCGTCGAGACCGAGAGAATTGATGGCCTCGGTAATCTCTAGGGTTTGAATAGGGGAAATGGGTTTTGATTATTTTTCGAGAAGGGAAGTCCTGTTTTTTTAGAGTTGGTTTTATTCCCATTAGACCAATGGGAGACCTTCATTCTGTGTCTTTAACTATCAGATCAGTTTTAGACTCAGATTCTATACAATAGTCCGTTCATTTTTGTCCTGACGCTAGGATCTGCCCCTTGTATTGGAGTTATCGATTTTCTATTGGGATGTGTAACTGTTCAGCCAGTATTCACCTATAACTCGATTGCACCCTGCTTATAGCCGGATGACTTCCTCTGTCAGTATGTTTCAGGCAGTTCATCAATGGTGGGGGAATATCCTTCTTCCTCTAGTCATCACTATTCTGTATTGTGTTGTTCCCAGTGATCGCGGAGTAGGACTTTCTCTCTCCAGACCTTCTCAGCAAAGTTTCAAGTTCCAAAACAATATTGAGACAGAGTCTGCCTTCCCCAAGCCTTTCTCAGGCTCTCTTTTTCAATAGCCTTTTTCATCAAAGTTCTGTTGTCTGCCAAAGGATATGTCTCCCTTCCTCTGGTCTTCTTGTAACTTGTACCAAAAGATCTCCCCCCCTTGGACGTCTTAGGACTTGACCAAAAGGATATCTTTGCCTGGATTTCTTGTGTCATTGTGTGGGTTCCAGACCCCTTTCTTAGCTGTGTAAATTGATTTCTTAAGCCAAATTCATTAACCTGCCAGGCATTATCTCGTATGTATAACTCTCTTGGTTTCTCAATGTTTGGGTCCCAGGCCCCTCTTTTAGCTTTGTAATGTTTCGTAACTAGGCCCAGTCCAATTTCCTGCAAGGCCTCTCTTTGAATCTCTTTGGGGTGCTCTTTCACCCCCTGCGTTCTCAACTGGTCTCTCTCTTTGGCCCCACTGGGACGAGGAAGATGGCTATGCACTTCCTCCCTACCACAGCCTCTGGGGTCACCCTGTGCCTTCCCGTCACCCTCTGCATAACCTTAAAGTAGGTACACAAGGATTCCGGTCCTCAGCAACAGTGGCAAGCTTCTGAGGCTTTCCCTGGGCTCTCGCGTTCTTCCATCTTCTTTCGGCGGCTCCCCCATGCTGGTTTCTCACTTCACTTCTCACCTCCAGTCCAGAGGGGGGGCAGCCCTGATCTTTCCTGAGTGGATTCCTGCCTCTATCATTCCCACTCAGACCTACTCCTCTTTTGAATACCTTGTCTGTAGGCTTTCTCTCTCGCCTACCCATTCTCTTCCTGTGGTTTCCATCTACCGGCCTCCTGGTCAAATCACCTCAATTCTCTCTGAGTGGGCAAACCTCTCCCCCTCCCTCCTGGCCTCTATCACTCGACTGCTCCTCCTCGGTGACCACAATATACATTTAGAATCTCCTTGCTCCTCTGTACTCTTCCATGACCTCTACGGCTCCCTCTCCCTGTCCATCCTCCCTTCTGGTTTGACTCACTCTGTAGGGCACACACTCAATGTCTTGATCTCCTCAGACCTCCCCCTCTCCATCCCTCTGACCACTACTCTCTCCTGGAGCGATCACTCCCTCCTCTCCTCTCATCTCTCCCTCACTTCCCCCCAAGCCAAGCCCACCCCCACACTGCTACCTACCTTCTCGGAAATCCGGCCCATGAAGCAGGTGTCAGGTGAGGCTTTTGCAGCCACTCCCCCCCTCCACCTTTGGCTGTCTCAAATCCTGACATAGCCCTGTCTCTACTCTAATCTTCACTTTCTGATACGCTTGATGCCCTTGCCCCTGTCATGAGGATCCGTTTGAAGTCCAAAGCCAAGTGCAATTCCTGGTATGACTCTGACGCAAGTGTAGGGTGGCTAGAGAGGAAATGGAGGACTTCCTGTTTATCCTCTGACAAACTGGCATGTCGCCTGCTACAAAGGCAATACCGACTCTCTGTCCTCACCAAGAAGAGAGTCCAAATTCAAGCTTGTGTCTCTGCGGCATCTAACAACTCGGCCAAACTCTTTAAAATCTGCAAGGAGCTGGCCAACCCTGCTGCAGTCTCTACCCCAATCTCTACCCCTCTTGTTGCCTCCCGGGCTCTTTGCAATACCCTTGCCTCTCACTTCATTTAAAAAACCTAGGACATCCTGTCCACCCTCTCCACCCACACCCCTACTCTCCCCTCTCCATCTGTGCTTGCTGACCCACCTTTAGACACCCCCCCACCATCCTTCTCGTCCTTTCCTTTTTTCTCCCCTGACAAGGTCGCTAGACAAGTCTGATCTATGAAAGCCTTGTCAAAACAGGTTCATCCCTGTTCCCCTAAAACCATCAAGGACCACATTGACACCCTCGCTCTAGCCCTTGCTAATTTTTGCAACCACTCCTTTGCCTCTGGATCCTTCCCCTCTACTCTGAAGCACTCCTTTGTGCATCCTCTTCTCAAGAAACCCACAGCTGATCCTTCTTGTCCAGCTAACTATCGCCCAATTTCCATTAATCCCTTTCTGGGCAAACTCCTGGAAAAGTTGGCCATCTCTCAGATTAACCTTCATTCCAATTCTGTCGGCTGTCTCCATGACCACCAGTCTGGCTTCAGAGCTGCCAGAAGCACGGAAACTGCTCTCCTGAACATCCGGGAAGATCTGCTCTCCAACTTTGACTCTAACATTCCCTCTGTCCTCATCCTGCTCGATCTCTCTTCTGCCTTCGACACAGTCAACCATACCATCCTGCTCAACCGTCTCTGTGAAAACCTGGGTATCACTGATCAGGCTCTGGCCCGGCTGACCTCTTTCCTCTCAGATCAACCTTCCCAGGTCCAACTTAGGTCCTTCCTTTCATCTGTCTTCCTCTCTACCTGTGGTGTTCCCCAGGGGTCTAAACTCCCGCCCTCGCTTTTCAACCAATACCTGGCAACTCTCGCCCACTGCATTGCCACTTTCTGCTCAAATTTCCAGTACTACGCTGACGACACTCAACTCATTTTCAGGCTGCCCCCTGGCACCTCCTCTCCCTTTGTCTGAATGCCAGCAAGACAGAAATCCTCCTCATTGGCACACCTTCACCATCCTTTCCCCTCACTCTCTAGCCGGCCTCCGTTGGCCCTTCTCCTACCCCCACCTGCGAGGCTAAGAACCTCGAGGTAATCTTTGACTCCACACTTTCCATCTCTGCCCACATCTCTGAGGTCTCTAAAAAGTCAAATTTCCTACTGCACCTCCTCAGAGATACTCTGCCTTTCCTCTCCTTCCCCTAGAAGCTCATGGTATCCCAAGCTCTGGTTCTCTCTAGCTTGGACTATTGTAACAGCCTCTTTCTAAGTCTACCTGCCTCTACTCTCCGCCCTTTGCAACTAATCCAGAACAGGACTGCGAGACTTGTCCTTGGCCTCAAGCCCTGGGATCGTATCTCTCAAGCTCTGAAATCTCTCCATTGGCTCCCAGTGGATGCAAGGATTACATTCAAAACCCTCTGCATTGTCCACAAGGCTTTCTGGGGCCTGGTCCAAAATACCTTCAGCTATCCCTCCACAAATACCTCCCCGCTCAAGCTCTTCACTCCTCTATCTCCAACTCCCTCAGGGTCAGTTGTTTTTCAAAGAAACAAGCTGGGGGTAGATCTCTGTCTTCGGCTGGGGCCTCCCTCTGGAACAGCCTCTCTGCCACTCTAAAACTTGAGGAGAACCATCTCCGGTTCCGGAAGCACCTCAAGACCTTTCTCTTTTCTTCTGCCTTCGCTACCCCTCTTCCCTGCTGATCTGTTCTCTCTTGGCACCGTGCACCTGGCCACCCTCTGTCCTCCGGGCCCAGGTACCTGCTCACCATGCCACCCTCCCGCACGGCCTTCGGGCCACCCCTTACACTGGGGTCTGTATCTGTACCCATACAGCTCCCCCCTTTTTCTTCCTGCACTTATCAGACCTACCCTGTCTGTTGCCTTAAACCTAGTACTTGCAAATTGCTGGCTGCACTACCACTGTTTGTTTATTGTTATTTATCTGTTTCTCCTCTGCTTCGAACTTTCTACTTCTCCCCCCTTCCATGCACATTTCCCCTCCCCCTCTCCCATGCACTTATGCGTTCTCAATGTCACTGGGCCTAGTAAGATCGCTGTTTTGTTCTCCCCTGTTCCCCTCCCTTGCCTTGTCGTGCTCTGAAACACTTGTGAACGAGCGCGATGGAAATGGCATTACCAAGACTTTCACACTTCTTGGTCCACAGGTGAACACGTCCTGATGACAGTTCAGACCCTTCTGCGCATCTGCTATCTTGTAGCATTTTCTGAAGGCTGCTAACATCCGAAACCAGAAACACCAACATGTTTACGTGTCGACAACAATAGCATACTACTATTTGAAAGTAGTATATGAATCTGCACAAATACCTATGATACTAACCCTCACTTTAATGTGGAGTGTAAATATTTGATTTTGTCGCCCTGTCGGGCATACATGCGTTTTTAAGGTCCACTCTTGTGTAACTGGGCCTACACATTTTAGATGTGTGTGTGATCTTCCGATTAAATTAAATTGAATCCTTAACCTCTCCCACCTTTCTATGACCACCCCCAGCTAGTATTTGTTAAACCTCGCCTGCTGCTTTCCATACCTACCGCTAATGTGTGGCTGAAAAGGGGTAGCTGTTGACTCTGCTCTTCTCTCTTTATATCGGGTTGGTAGGCCTGGCTCTAGACCAAGACATATCCTTGTTACCTTCACTACATATAAGACAAAGGAGTCTGTGATACAAGCTGCCAGATCCAAAGGTTCTGCTAAATTCAAGGCTAAGCCCATTTTTATTTACCCAGATTTTCCTAAGGAACACCTGGAAATTAGGAAGTCATTCAGGGCAGTTAAATCATTGGCAAAAGATATGAACATAAGAGTCTTCCTGAACAAATTCAAATCGATGACTGTGTGCATCCCAAATGGAGAAAAGGTTACTATTGACCCAAAAGAAGCGCTTTCCTGGCTGGAGAAACATCGAGATGTTAATCTATCTGCTTCTATGGAATAATCACGTTTGGCTGATTATGCTTGGAGGGTGTTCATTTTCTTATTATAATTATTATACTTTACTTCTTTCATTATTTCAGTATTGACTTGGCTAAAAATGGAGCTGTCATAGCTCTACGGTTAACAGTCTAAATTTTTATAAACATACTTGTTGATTCAGCTGAGGAGCGTGAATGAGTTTGTGCCGGCAGGGGAGAGTTGAAAAAAGGACCCTCAACTCTTCTGTGATCAGCTGACATTGGGCACGTTACGTTCTCCATAAAGTTACGTTACGTTGGACCTATTAAATGGAGGATGCGTGATGGATACACTGTGGCTCCTGCTACGTTTGCGGCACCAGGTGACAGAAGATACCGCAGTTGAACTAGTTTGGAACAGCTACTCATGAGTTCCGGATAGTGCTTGCACGGGTAGGTGGCGGTATGGAGTGTGGGCTAGCAACAGAGCCACGTAGTATTAATTTAGCAATTTAGCATTAATTTAGCAATATTAATGTGCATCGAGCGTGTTAAGAAGGATTTCTGAACACTGACCAGGAGGGGCAGAGGTTCAGAAGGTCAACCTAGTTTCTTGGAACAGGGTAACCTCTGGACAAGGAAGACCAATCAGGGTAGCAATGGCAGGTGGTCAAGACTAAGTCTCAGGAGGGGTGAGGGTGAACGAAAGACCTCAATGAGCACACAAAGCAAGGCCACTTACAAAGTACTCCAGGCAGGTGTTATATTAAAAATATAGACACATTTATTACAAGGACTTTGTAACATAGACCATAGCAAAGAATCACAGTAATACTAAAGTAAACCAATACATCACAATCAACACAATATATATACAAGACCAAAGGGGTCTCAGGGATTATAAGCACAAAATATGTAGACCACCTAGATGGGAAGGAAGACAGGCAGTGCAAGTAATCTTTAGACCCAGTTCAGCATCAAGAATACACCTAACTCAGAGGCAGTCCAAGCCCTACGAAGAGAGGAGCCTTATGCTCAGTAGTACATGCACGCGCTTGTCTCTTCAAGAGGGTCTCTTCAAGAATCTTCAAGGGTCTCTAGCAACTCAGGAAGGTAGTTGAGGCGATGAAGAACAAGTTCCCACTATTCAAGCAGGACCTCCACTTGAGGGCAGAGGCAGTTTGAGAGTGGGGATGGAATCGCTATTTCGCAATAACTGTGGAAGGAAAGGGGCCCTCAGGGACCACTTTGTGTGTAAAAATGGGCTCCTGCGCTAGGGGCCACCGGTTGGGGTAAGGACTACTCACCAGTCCCGACGCAGGCAGACCAAAACTTTGCCAGTACAGTCCACTTCGCTGGCAGCTTCGAATGTGACAATCAGGACGTCTTGACACCGTGTAGACTCAGAGATACAGCGGGGATTCCCAAACGGGACAGTGGCGATTTCTCTGCTCCCTGAGGAGTATTGGGCCAATTCCATTGCAGCAGGCTTCAGGGGTAAGGGGGTCACAAATGCAGCAAACTTGCACAGTTCGTTGCCACAGCATGGCAACACGGTAACCGCGTTTACTCCGGTCCGGGCGCACTCGTCTCACTTCAGACTTGGGAATGACAAGTGTACGAAATTCAGGGTGAGGGTGCCGTGGACACAGAGCAAGCAGTATACCAAGTTTTGAGGGCCTCCTCGAAACGGCGGCGGTATCAGAGAAAACATCCCGTGTAAGCTGGTCAGCCCACTGGTTGGCCCAGGGACACTTCCGAAGAAACTTACTTGCAGGGTTTGTTGAAGGTGCCGAGAATAGTTGATCCCACTATTCCAAGGGGTCAAAGCGTCTTCGCAGACCTTCTAGGACAATCAGATGCAGAGGGGTCCCAAAGGACGACAGCGGACTCAGGGTGCCAAACCTTCCAGCGGGTCAACAGCGGTTCCTCGACTCGGCTTCTTGTCGCAGGATACTTGGCTCCATATCCTTTTTTTGTGTGAACACAGGAGATCGACATGGTAGTGGTGTTTTCAGCCTCCTCTTATCCAAAGTTCCCTTCACGCCAAAATGGAGAGGACCCAATGGGAGATCTGCTCACGAACACTCAGTCCATACGTGAAGCAATCATGGACCACGGTGGTCCCAGGCATTCAGGACACTCCAGACTCTCTAGCACCGATGATGTGTATTGGGAGCAGACATCCCAGCCCACATCCTGGAGGCACACACACAAGGCATGCAGAAGCCCGCAAAAGCAATGGGTTTCGCGGGAAAGTGCATGACCAAATAAGGACTGATCCGGGTCGGCTCGACCTGGGGAAGGTGAAGGGTCAAGATGGCCAAAGGACAGGACAAAGAGCCTCGCGGCATGGTCATTTTGGAGCCAGGCCACCTATTCGTGCCAAGCGCAGTAAGCGCGGTTTACAGGGCAAGAATAGCTGCCACCAGTCCTGTCCATGACACATCTGCACAGTTCATAAAAAGTCCAGCAAGAGTTTCTAGGGCCTTTGGAAAGACTAGAGACCCAAGGGTGCGGTAAAGTAAGTTACATTGCACACTTGTTACATGTTGCACAAAAGCTGCAACATGGGCAAAGGACTAAGGGAAACAAAGTCTCCCAGTACTTACTGTTTTAAGGGCATTTCAGTTTCCCCATAAAAAGTGAGCGAAAGCCCAGAGGAGTGAAGCTGAGGGCTGTGCTTCTCTGGCAAAGTTTAGATCACGGTGTAAAACAGTAGCAAAAAGTTTGGGGGTTGACAAATGGAGGGAAAATTACATCCAAATATGAAATCTTTCCTAAAACTCGCCCTCCCCAGACTAAGGACAGGGGGAACTAATCGACCCCTGGATGAGTTTCTTGTTCAGGTCTGTTAAACATTCTGGACAACCCATCAGCAGTGCTATGTTGGACACCTGGCCTATGCTCAATAGTGAAGTGAAAGCCTTGAAGACTTATGGACCACTTAAGCAACTTTGGATTCTCTCCCTTCATGTTCATTAGCCACTTTAAGGGCTTATGGTCAGTTTGCACAGTGAAGTGGGTCCCATAGAGGTAGGGCCTCAGCTTCCTTAGGGCCCACACAACAGAGAAACATTCTTTCTCTACTGTGGACCATCTGAGCTCTCTGTCCTTAAGCTAGTGACTAATGAAGCCAATAGGGTGTTCCTTACCCTTCTCATCTACTTGTGATAGTACAGCTCCTATCCCAGTGTCAGAGGCATCTGTCTGCACAATAAAAAGGTTTTTGGTAATCAGGGATCCTGAGAACTGGGGCCTGGCACAATGAGTCTTTTAAGCCATTGAAGGCCTTCTCACACTCTTCAATCCAAGGTACCTTCTTGGGTTTCTTTGGAGTAGTGACAGCAGTCAGAGGGGCCACTATGGTACCATAGTCTGCCATGAAATTTCTGTAGTACCAAGTGAGTCCTAAGAAGGCTCTCACCTGGGTCTGTGTAGTGGGGGTAGGCCAGTCTTGTACTGCTTGTACTTTATTGGGTAGAGGCTGTATCCTCCCTCCACCTACCTCATGTCCAAGGTAAACCATTGATCCTTGTCCAATCTGGCACTTACTGGCCTTTATGGTCAAGTGGGCCTTCTGAAGAGCCTGTAACACAATCCCCAGGTGTTTCACATGGTCTTCCCAGGTGGCACTGAAAACTGCTATATCATCCAGATATGCAAGACAGAATTCATCCAACCCATTCAACACATGATTCATAAGCCTCTGGAAAGTGGCAAGTGCATTTTTCAACCCAAAAGGCATTACCCTGAACTGGTAAAGGCCCTCTGGAGTTGAGAAAGCTGTCTTCTCCTTAGCATGTCCTGCAATTTGCCAATAGCTTGCAGTGAGGTCAAACGTGCTGAGGTACTTGGAGGCACCCAAGGTATCCACCAGCTCATCTGTTCGAGGCAAGGGGTGTGCATCTGTCTTGGTGACAGCATTCAGAGCCCTGTAATCCACACAGAACCTCAATTCAGAAGTACCTGCTTTTTGAACCAAAACCACAGGGATGGACCAAGGACCACTAGAGGGTTCAATCACCACATTTTGTTGACCTCTGTCTTAATGTAAGACCTTACTTTGTCTGACATTCTGTATCCCCTACTTTTGGTAGGTACACTGTCTCCTGTGTCTATGTTATGTTTGCACCAAGGTGTCAAACCAGGGGACTGTGAAAACAGGGGGGGAAATTGCCTAAGCAAACCTTTCACCTCAGCCTGTTGATCAGAAGTCAGGTGAGGGGCCACTCGGATACCCTCAATGGAGCTATCGTAAGGACTGCTTTGGAATAGGTCAGGAAGAGGTTCAGACTCCTCTTCCTTAACATCTGAAGCAAATAGCAGTGCTGTGATTTCACCTCTTAGGATGAAAGCCTTCAGCCTATTTACATGGAACACTTTTGGAGCCTGTCCTGGCCTTCCAAGGTCCACTAAATAGTTGACCTCACCCAGTGTCTCCACCACTGTGGAAGGGCCTGACCATTTATCCTGTAAAGCTCTAGGCCTTATGGGATTCATGATCAGGACTTTCTGACCAGGTGTAAAGTTGATGAGGGAAGCCTTCTGGTCATACCAATGTTTCACCAGAGCTTGTCCTGCCTTCAACTTGTCACTAGCTAGACCCATCAGGAGTAACATCCTTTTTCTGAGTCCCAGCACATAGTCCACTACGTTAGTAGTGATGGAGGGAGTGGGCATCTCCCATCCCTCCTTGACTATGGCTAAGGGTGCCCTTACAGGGTAACCAAACAGAAGTTCAAAGGGGCTGAAGCCAACACTCTCTTGTGGCACGTCTCTGTAGGCAAACAGTAAGCATGATAATAGAAGATCCCATTTTCTTCTTTGAGGTTCTTCCAGAGCCCCAATCATACTTTTCAAGGTCCTGTTAAACCTTTCCACCAGACCATTGGCCTGGGGGTGGTAGGTGGAAGAACACTTGTAGGTGGCCCACATTCTTTCCACATAGCCTGCATATACTTTGACATAAAGTTGCTGCCTCTGTCAGACACAACTTCTTTAGGGAAGCCAACCCTAGTAAAGATGCCAAGTAAAGCTTTTGCAACTGACTTGGCAGTCACAGTTTTCAATGGGATGGCCTCAGGATACCTGGTGGCATGGTCGACCAGCACCAGGATAAACCTATTGCCTGAGGATGTTTGGGGTCAAGGGGACCAACAATGTCGATCCCTACCCTCTCAAATGGTACCCCCACAACTGGGAGTGCTACCAATGGAGCTTGGATTGTTGAGCCACTCTTACCAGATAACTGGCAAGAGGCACAACTCCTTCAGTGACTTCTACTTGCACCCCCATCTTGGGCCAGTAGAAGTGCATGGATAACCTTTGCTTGGTCCTCTTAATTCCAAGGTGACCAGCAAGGGACACTTCATGTGCCAGCTGCAGGAGGAAGGGTTTTACAGCAAGGGGAACCACCAACCTCCTATGGTCTCCTTCTGTAGACTCTGTAGGCTCACTATGCAGGAGCCCACCATCCCAATAAATCCGATGCTTCCCAGGAGGTTCACCCTCAAGCTGGGAGCAGGCCTGTCTACTTAGGCCTTCCAGAGAATTCTTCTCTGTCAGGACCACCTTCTACTAATAAATCATTTAGTTCAGGATGGTCATTGGGGTCAAAACTTCAGGTATCACCACCTCCTCGTCAGGTCCTGGTGATTGACCAACTACCTCCACCTCAGTGGTAGGTGAGTTAGGGGGGATTATTTTCTTTCCCTCTTTTTGATTTACTGACTCCTTTAGCCTTGGGTTTCCCCTTTGGCTGGGCATTGGTCTTGGCCAGTGCTGCCCTTGTTTGAGACCTTGTGCAGGGTCTGTCAGCAGGGTCTACCACAAGCCCTAAAGCTCTGAGATCATTGCCCAACAAGACCTTTCCTGGGACACTCCTCTGAAAGCTCACTGGAATGCTGACTGCTGTACCATTGATAGTAAGATTTACAGGTATTACTGGGAACATGAGAGGTTGACCAGCCAACTTAGTGGGCATCAGAGTAGCTCTGGCAACTTCCTCTGAGTCTACCAAGGTAGAATCCACTACAGTTCGACTGCACCCACTATCCCTAAGAGCTGGAGTATCTACTCCATTGATCAGCACTCTGTCTTTAAAGGAGTGCTTGGTGTTATCTGGAATCCTAGCATAAGCCTCCGAGACTTTAGGCTCCCAGGAACCCAGGGAAACTAAAACTACCTCATCTTCTATTCCACTGGGGCAGGAGTCTGAGGAGAAGGATGCTCCTGTAATCTCTTATTCCCCATAGGAGGAGAAGGCCAGATTAGCAGAGTGGACCCCCAAGGGTTTAACCTTACATCAGAGATCCCCCTTCACGTGGTCAGTTGCTCCACAAGCAAAACAAGATCCATTGGGTATTTTTAAATAGGGAGGCTTATTATAACCAGAGTTCTGTTTTGGAGGCTGACCTCCACTACCCTGTGAGTTCTCTTGTGTCTTACCCTACCCTTATTTTTCTTTTTGTGGCCCTTTTGGGAAGAAGATTTATCAGTTTCCCCACCCTCCTTATCTTTGGACTTTTTCCCTTCCTCCTGCTTACCAGGATGAGTTTTGTCCTTATGGGACACTCGATGTGACACCCATAAGTCTGCTGCAATGGCCAGCTTCTTAGGATCTATCTCCTTTGAATCGGCCAAATGCTGCTTAAGCTCAGGGGAAGAAGATGCAAAAATATGTTCCAGCATAACAAGACTTATCATACCTTCAAAGGTAGAAACTTTATGACCTTCAACCCAGCCAGTCAAGTTTTTTAAGGATTCAGTTACATAAGATACCCAAGTACCACCTTCTTTTTTCTTGTACTCTCGGAATCGTTTTAAATATTGGGCAGGAGTCTTTCCAAACTTTAAAATGAGAGTTTGCTTTAACATTGCGAAATCAGCTTGCTCAGCCTTCGACATTTCCATAATGGCACTGCAGCGAGAATGGGGCAGTCTGCTAAGTAACCAGGTAATTTTATCAGCATTGTCAACTTGCTGAACTTCACATGCATACTCAAATGTATTCAGCCAGTCCATAATGTCATTCTTTTCCTCATACACACTGAACAGATTTTTTGGAAACCTTGGATTAGAAGAGGCCCCAGACCCATGTCCAGGACCCGTGGATCTATTGGCAACTTGAAGCTTGGCCAGTTCCAACTGGTGATCCCTGTCTTTTTGTTTTTCTGCCTGCTCTATTTTCAGTTTGGCCATATTGAACTCAAGCTCTTTCTGCCTAAACAGCAGTTCCTGTTTCTTGAATTCAAGTATGGCCTCCCCATCAGCACTGGCAGAGGAAACATTAGACATTACATCCTCCATATCCTCATGGTTGCTGTGGATCAGTGCAGCGGCAGAACCATCCGTTCTACCAGTGAGAGCAGCCCCACCTCCTCCTGCACTGTCTTCGGAAGCTATAGCTCTAAGCTGAGCTTCTTGCCAGTCCATGATTCTTTGGATCATTTCTACTTTCGTGCCTTGAGAGGGGACATCTCAATGTTTCGGATTTTGAAGCATTTAAAGTTAACAAGGTACTTGTTTCCGTACTGTTAGATAGGACTATGTCCTTTTAAAAGTTATACCACAACAATTCACTATGGGGGTCATTACCCAGGCGGTAAGTACGCCAACTTTACCACCATGGTGTAAACTATGTTTACACCATGGTGGATGGCGGATTTACCGCCCCATTCCAAGGTGAGTGGGGCGGTAAATCCCCATTTCCCATTTACCCTTCCCCATTCCCATTTTTGCCCCATAGGGCATAATGGGAGTGGGGAAGGCGCTAATTACGCCACCGTAAATTACGGTGGTGTAATTAGCACCAAGGCGGTTTAGCGCCATGGATTTTAACGGCTGCTAAAAGCAGCCGTTAAAATCGGAATCAGGCGTTAAGGGTTAACGACGGCGTTAACCCTTAACGCCTGAGTTGTAATGAGGCCCAATGTGTCCTGGTTGAAATAACTTTAAATGCCTTCACTAGTTTGCAACACTGGATACCTTCAGTCCTATCCCACCACTGTACACGAATTTGTTAAGAAGGATTTCTGAACTCTGACCAAGAGGGGCAGAGGTTCAGAAAGCCAACCTAGTTTCTTGGAACAGGGTAGCCTCTGGACAAGCCAGACCAATCAGGGTAGCTATGGCAGGCGGTCCAGACTAAGGGCCTCATTACACGGATGGCGGAGAACCATGGTGCTATTAGCGCCATGGTTCATGCCGGTAAAATACCGGCACCGCCTTGGCGGAAAGGGGAATTACCGCCCCATTCCACGGTTGGCGGGGCGGTAATTCCCCCTTCCACCATTGCCCTTCCCCATTCCCATTTTTTCCCCATAGGGCATAATGGGAATGGGGAAGGCGCTAATTACGGTACCGCAAATTGCGGTACCGTAATTAGTTCCCTGGGTCCCTTTGCGGGTTGGTTTTTAACGCCTGCAAAAAGCAGGCGTTAAATTCCCCAACCCGCAAAGGGACCTCGTAGTGAGGCGGTAAGGATTTACCGGTACCGGTAAAATACCGGTACCGGTAAACCCTTACCGCCATCCGTGTAATGAGGCCCTAAGTCTCTTGAGGGGTGAGGATGATTGAAAGACCTCAATGAGCACACAAAGCAAGGACACTTACAAAGTACTCCAGGCAGGTGTTATATTAAAAATATAGACACATTTATTACAAGACCTTTGTAACATAGACCGTAGCAAAGAATCACAGTAATACTGAAGTATACCAATACATCACGATCAACACAATATATATACAAGACCAAAGGGGTCTCAGGGATTATAAGCACAAAATATGTAGACCACCTAGATGGGAAGGAAGACAGGCAGTGCAAGTAATCTTTAGACCCAGTTCAACATCAAGAATACACCTAACTCAGAGGCAGTCCAAGCCCTACGAAGAGAGGAGCCTTATGCTTAATAGTACATGCACGCGCTTGTGCCAATAGACAAAAGAGGGTCTCTTCAAGGGTCTCTAGCAGCTCAGGAAGGTGGATGAGGTGATGAAGAACAAGTTCCCACTATTCAAGCAGGACCTCCACTTGAGGGCAGAGGCAGTTTGAGAGTGGGGGATGGAGTCGCTAATTCTCAATAGCTGTGGAAGGAAAGGGGCCCTCAGGGGCCACCTTGTGCGTAAAAATGGGCTCCTGCGCTAGGGGCCACCAGTTGGGGTAAGGACTACTCACCGGTCCCCGACGCAGGCAGACCCAAACTTCACCAGTACAGTCCACTTTGCTGGCAGGTTCAAATGTGACAATCAGGACGTCTTGACACCGTGTAGACTCTGAGATACAGCGGGGATTGCCAAACGGGACAGTGGTGATTTCTCTGCTCCAGGAGTAGGAATTGGCCAAATTCCACTGCAGGAGGTTTCAGGGGCAAGGGGGTCACAAATACAGCAAACTTGCACAGGTTCTTGCCACAGCAGGGCAACATGGTAACCGCATTTACTCCAGTCCGGGCGCAGTCATCTCAATTCAGACCTGGGAATGCCAAGTGTACCAAATTCGTGGTGAGGGTGCCGTGGACACAGAGCAAGCAGTATACCATGTTTCGAGGGCCTCCTCGAAACAGAGGCGGTATCAGAGCAAACATCCTGTGTAAGCTGGTCAGCCCACTGGTTGGCCCAGGGACACTTCCGAAGAGGCTTACTTGCAGGGTTTGATGAAGGTGCCGAGAGCAGTTTATCCCACTATTCCAAGGGGTCAAAGCATCTTCGCAGACCTTCTAGGACGATCAGATGCAAAGGGGTCCCATAAAACGACAGCGGGCTCACGGTGCCAAACCTTCCAGCGGGTCACCAACAGTTCCTCGACTCAGCTTCTTTTTGCAGGATACTTGGCTCCTTATCCTTTGTTCATGTGAAATCAGGAGATCGACATGGTAGTGGTGTTTTCAGCCTCCACTTATCCAAAGTTACCTTCACGCCAAAATGGAGAATACCCAATGGGAGATCTGCTCACAAACACCCACTCCATTCGTGGACCAATCATGGACCACGATGATCCCAGGCATTCAGGACACTCCAGACTCTCTGGCACCCAGGATGTATATTGGGAACAGAAATCTCAGCCCACATTCTGGAGGCACACACACAAGGCATGCAGAAGGCCGCAAAAGCATTGGGTTTCACAGGAAAGTACATGACCAAATAAGGACTGATCCGGGTCGGCTCGACCTGGGGAAGGTGAAGGGGCAAGATGGCCAAAGGACAGGACAAAGAACCTCGCGGCATGGCCATTTGGGAGCCAGGCCACCCATTCGTGCCAAGCGCAGTAAGCGTGGTACAGGGCAAGAAAGGGTTAAAAATACATGAAAAGGATAGCTGCCACCAGTCCTGTCCATGACACATCTGCACAGTTCATAAAAAGTCCAGCAAGAGTTTCTAGGGCCTTTGGAAAGACTAGAGACCCAAGGGTGCGGTAAAGTAAGTTACATTGCACACTTGTTACATGTTGCACAAAAGCTGCAACATGAGGAAAGGACTAAGGGAAACACAGTCTCCCAGTACTGACTGTCTTAAGGGCAGTTTCCCCATAAGAATTGAGCGAAAGCCCAGAGGAGTGCAGCTGAAGGCTGTGCTTCTCTGGCAAAGTTTAGATTACGGTGTAAAACAGCAGGAAAAAGTTTGGGGGTTGACACATGGAGGGAAAATTACATCCAAATATGAAATCTTTCCTACCAGAGTGGGATTCCCAATAAACGTTTCGGAAGTGGGAATGGTGTGCCAGAAACCCCTCTGAGACTCCTCGTAATGCGGCCGGTCCATGTTATTGGAGCATTTGGGGGCAGGAGAAGCCAGCATGAAGCATTATGGGAATTAAGTACATCAGCGTGCGCTCCCTCTGTACTGGCACCTGTCACTGACTTTGGGTCTGTCATTCATAATATTAGTGAAGCCAGAGGTCACAATTGCAAAGGCCAGATATGAGAATTCAGAAAGCAAAAAGCCAGTAAAGACTCAATTACATATGACACTTACCATGGAACATGAGATTGTTAATACCTAAACAGTGTGGTCTTGTATGAGGGGAAAGTAACACTCAATGCAGTGTCTTCTGGTTTTTGAGATAATACATCTAGACCGGTCAAGATGATGCTATTTTTACGATTACAATTCATTACGCGCTATGGTAATTCTATTCTTATCGCATGCAGTTATGTGGCAATCTATTTCAGTTTCAGGCTTGGTTATGTAATTTATAGATATTCTTCTCTTTAACCTTGGATTTGTTTTTGGGGATTTTAAGTGATATGGGTCTGCATGAACACATGGTATATTTAGTATGTGGTAAAGGGGGGAAAGTGTTGGTTATATGGTCGAATTTAGAGCGGTATTGTCAGGTATAGACTATAGGAGGAGATATGTGACTTGAGGGTAGTGTGTCAATATGGGGTTATTTCTGTATTCCAACTTGTGATGTTCTTCAGCTGGAGATGTTGCGGGACACATTATGTGAACATTTAGAATTGCACTTAAAATATTCAATGCTTCCCAAAGTTTCAATAAGCAAATTGATACGTGTCTAATTTAAATTTTTGAGCGGTGGGCAGTTTTTGCAGCAATATTGAGTGAGTTTTATAATTGTAGTTTATGTGATGGGAATAGGAGTATTAGTAGCTACTAACTGCTTGTCTCAATGTAATGTTTGAAGACTGACGGATTTAGATTAGGGTGTAGTGTAAGGAGTATGATTTTGTGTGAAGCTGTTAAATATGGAAGGGGTGATGGTGAGATATTGGGCCTCATAATGGTGTAGGTGGTAAGGGATTACCAGCACCGGTAAGGACACCGGTGCCGGTAATCCCTTACCACCCTATTCAGAGGTCCCTTAGCGGGTCCCTTCCTTAACGCCTGGTTTTACCAGGCATTATGGAAGGGACCCTTTAAGGGACTTCAGAGCTAATAACGGTACCACAAATTGTGGTACCGTTATTAGCTCCATCCCCATTCCCATTGAGCCCTACGGGGGCTCGAATGGAAATGGGGAATGGTTCCCGGAATAGGGATTTACAGGGTCCTCCAAGGTTGGAATGACCCGGTAAGTGCCTTTTTCGGGATTCCGGACCCGTAATGCGGTAAGGGTGGTAGCCATGGTGCTAATAGCACCATGGCTTCCTTTTGTTCTGTCTAAATGGGGAGATTGGGGTTGTAAATATTTTGGAAGTGTGTTCTTTAGTATTATAATTGGATTTTGTGTATCTAGTATTTCCTGCTGTGTGTAAGGACATGTTGTCTCCAAGGAAACAAGGTCTGAAGGTGATATCATGGAATGTTAATGGTTTAAATAACCTGAACAAACGACAGAACATTTTTAACTGTATGTGTGAAAAACAATGTGATACATATTTTGTACAAGAAACGCACTTACTGAGTGATGAGATTCAGAGATTACAGAAACAGTGGGTTGGTGGTGTGTATGGTTCGAGCTATTCTTCACGATCTAGAGGGGTGGTGATATTGATCCATAAAAATTCACCGGTTAAAGTTCTGAAGCATAAAATGGACAGGGAAGGGAGGATTGTGGTTTAGTTAGTTGAACTCCAGGGTTGCAAGGTGACTCTGTGTAATGTTTATGCGCCATCAGTTGATGATGGTTAATTTTTTAGAAAGTTTTCACAGTTTATACAAGAATTTGATTCACCAAGTGTAATTGTGGGGGGTGATTTCAATTTGGTAATGGATGTTACCTTGGACCGAAGTAATGGGGGGGTGGCTGAAAGAAGAGACCCTCATTTTAGGTCTTTTAAGTCGCAGGTGGCGGAGAATGATCTGAAGGACTGTTGGCGCCTAACGCATCCGCAGATGAAGGAGAACAGTGTTTATTCGAATCCCCATTGTACTTATTCCCGCATTGATATGATACTCACGAGCAGTAAAATAACTGAAAACTTTATGGCAGGAGAAATCGGGAGTATTGTAGTGACGGACCATGCTCCAGTGTTTTGGACGACAAAACTTGATTTTGAAATACATAGATCATTCTCATGGCGGATGAATACTTCTATTCTGCAGGATTATGAATTAGTGAAAAAGATTAGAGATGAAGCTGAACATTTTGTGAGAGAAAATAGAACGGAGGGTATGAGTGTGAAAACTGTATGGGAGGCATTCAAATGCACGATGAGAGGCTTGGTCTTGGGTCTATCTTGGGTCTATCAAGTAGGAAAAGGAAATGTATGGAGAAACAGACCATAGACTTGAAGCGGCGAATCAAGGATGTAACTAATGCTTTGGTGAATGATCCAGACACTCTGGGAAAAAGAAAAGAGTTACGCGCTTTGCGGAATGAGCTGAATGTAATGATTAATGTTAGAGTGGAGAAGCAATTGTTTTGTTTGAGGTGTTCTTATTTTGAATATGGTGAAATGAATGATAGTTGGCTGGCTTATCGGCTTCGCCAGCAGAATTCTGAAGGAGCCATTACATCAATTTATGACTTGAATGGTGATATCACTTTTGATCCGATCAAAATAAATGAGGTTTTTAAGGATTAATATGAGCGTTTGTATATGAACGAGCCGGATATTACGGGAAGTGGAGAGTCCTTTTTTGAATCCCTAGATATCCCTCAAGTTTCAGGGGAGGTTCATGAATTACTAGAAAAATCTATTATTGGAAGAGGTGAAAAAGGCAATTCATAAATTAAATATTGGAAAGGCCCCTGGACCGGATGGGCTTCCAGTGGAATTTTATTACATTCTATCAGATTCTGTATTGGGTTTGTTAAAAGGCACTTACATTGTTTCACGAGATGAAGGTCAATTACCGTCCTCGACTGTGCATGCAACAGTTTCTGTATTTTTAAAGAAAGGCAAAGAGGCTAATATTCCAGCTAATTATCGCCCAATAAGCTTAATTAATATTGACAATAAGATTCTGGCAAAAATTTTGGCATCAAGAATTGCTCCTTTGATGGGTGATCTGATTCACGAAGACCAGTCGGGTTTCATTCAAGGTCGGGGAACTTCGAGTAATATACAGCGATTGTTGTTGACAATGTATAATGCTCAAACATCTGAAGAGGATGTCGCTGCCTTTTCACTAGATGACAGAATTAATTGGCGTTATCTCTTATCTGCTCTTACCGGAATGAATTTTGGGAAAGGTTTTATATCCTGGATACGCCTTTTGTATACTTTTCCAACGGCTGATATTAGGACTAATGGTTTGCGGTCAACTCTGTTTCTTCAGCAGAGGGGTACTAGACAGGGTTGCCCCTTGTCTCTGTTGCTTTTTGTTCAGGCTTTGGAACCTTTGGCTATTGCCCTGAGGCAGAATGTGATATTAAAGGCAATGGTTTCCATGGGGCAGGACAAAAAAGTATGGTTTTACGCAGATGATTTATTGTTGATTCTCAGAGATTTGAAGGGATCAATACCCGGCTTATTGAGGTTGCTACGATCAATTTTATGTGGTAGCGGGTTACAAGATCAACTGCTCTAAATCAGAGGTGATGCCGTTGACGCATAATTGTGATAGGTCATTTATTTCAACTTTAGGTTTCAAATGGTGTGAGAGGAGAATGAAATATCTTGGAATTTGGCTTACTCCGTTGGTGGAGAACATGGTTGAGGAGAATATGAGTGAAGTTTGTAGAGAATTTAAAGCTAATTTAGAGAGGTGGTCATTGTTGGGGCTTTCAGTTTGGGGCAAAGCAAATGCTTTCAAGGTGACTGCTGCACCTAAAATTAATTACGTTCTGGGCATGTTACTGTTGGAAATAACATCCTCAATATGGAAAGAGATGGACTATTCGGTTCAGTCATTCTTATGGGGCAAGAGCTGTCTTTGGGAAAGGGGGGTTTAGGTTTACCAAATTTTCGTGCATATCATTTGGCCTATTTCTGTCCGTTTATTGTTCCATTTCTAGGGGTGGAATCAAATGATTGGATGATAGCTGAGATGGGGTTGGTGGGTCCACTGTTACCTAGGGCGTTCCTGACAATGACTAGTAAGGTGAGCCGGAGGAATCCCATTACTGAGTATTTGAGGAAGAGCTGGAGAAGATTGTACGAATTTGTGGGAACTGACACTTTACGCTTGCCTAATGCTTCAATTTGGTTAAATTTGGCTGTTAAGGAGAAAGGAAAGATGTTGTTTTGGGTGGATTGGTTTTTGGCTGGCGTGCACTGGATTGGTGATATCTGGCAGAAGGGAAAATTGTTATCGGGAAGAGAGGTATGTGAGAAATGGCAAATTGAAACATTTTCAGAGTATGATTATATACGTTTGAAAAGAAGTATTGGAAAGGTGAAGTGGGAGAAGATCTGAATGTTGAACTGTTGACTATGGCAAGAAAACCAGGAGAGGACTTTCTAGCAGGGTATATAAGTATGTTGTTTGTAACTATAAAGAAAATTTGCATTTGAGGGAAGAATGGAGTCATCGGCTGGGATACGATATCACGGAAGTGGAGTGGATGGAAATGTGTGGCTGTGTTCACTGAATTTGGGTGAAAGATCTAGACGGATCGAAATATTGAATAGGGTTTACTGGAGCCCGGAAAGGATGATGAGACGTGGAATGTCTGACTCTAATGATTGTTGGGAGTGTCTAAGTGAGGTTGGTACATTGGAGCACATGTTATGGCACTGCCCTAGAGTGCGTGGATTTTGGTCTGATATATGTGGAATGTGTTTATGTGTGTTAGGGATTGATATCACACTAGATTTTAAAACTATGATTTTGGGTGGTGACAATTTGTTGGATCTTACACAGTCACAAAAATAATTCTTGTTCAGGGGGCGTTGGTTGGTAAAAAGTTATTACTGCGGGTGTGGAAATCACAAACAATGCCGTTGTCATCTGAGTGGATCTCCGAGATACATGCACTGTGGAGTATTGAGTTGGTGATCTTCAGGAGACGAAATAATGTGAACATTTTTGAGGGAATTTGGAGGACGTTTCTGGATATATACTAGATCTTGTGTTTTACATTGTTGTACATTGTGAGATAAGTTAATCGATTTGACTGTACATTGACTGTTTTTGTAAAAAGATATGAATTGTTGATGTATATTATATGCTTGCTGTTGAATAAAGAGACTATTAAAAAAAACAATATACTAATGCAATTACATGTGTTCCCCAACCCACGATTTCTGGTCGGCTCTTTTTATGCATCTGCTCTGTCCAATTTCGCAGAGTCTTCTGGTGCTCTGGCCAACTCTCTGACCAACTGAAACCAAGGATCCTGGGCCCATGGGTTAAAGGGGCCCCTAGGGGTCCCTTACATCTATGGAAACAAGGCGCGTCACCACACACGATAGTTACGCCAGACACGAGGTTGTATTCCCAAAGCTAGGGTTTATTGCAAAGCAAAAGTCTCAGTTGGCCAACTCGGTCTCACGCCCCGTGACGTGTATCTCTAGACCTCAAGGGACACAAGAGAGTGAATTACGTACATCAGTTACATATATACAAAATGCATATCAAACAATCAGCTATGACATGTTTAACACCCCCCTTTATTGGGTTTCTTTGAACTTGGTGTGATGATGGACACTTTCGACAACTATGACACCTTCAAATATCTTTTCTAGTAACAATTTGCAATTTGTGAGTGTGGAGGCATCTTTCAGTTGTTGAACAGAACAAAGCGCTTCTGTTCTTGGAAGCGAGCTACAGACGGGGGAAGAGTTGCATTCCAGACCTTCCTATCTATGAGGTGCTATTCGTGTCCTGGGAGCCGACACGCTCTAATGGGGCTCAGCAAAGGGGGGCCGTAGAAGAGCATAATTCAAGCCTTTAGCTGCTTTATTCTAACATATTCTACCATATAACGAGACTGGCTGGCAGCTGCGAAATGATTAAATGCCCTGCAGCTCTGCTTCAAGGCTACATTCGGGAGGGAGCCGAGCATTCTTCCTGGCGCTGCCTACGTTGTGTTTCAACAAACCTTTGTTATCCTCGCGGCCCGGTGGCCTTGTCCTTTCACGTGCAGACAACAATGTTTTACAGTTGAGAAGTGTAAGCAGAAAATGTACTGCGAAGCAATAAGAACAGAAAGCAATGAGCAATGGTTAGAAAACAAAATGGCGATTCTGGTTACATCAAAATGGCCGTTCATTGGCAAACTCGGAAACCTATATTCTGTCATATCGTGCATGAGACGGTTGGCCCACGGCCATGAGAATACGTTTGCGGTCACATATGAGAGGTATCCATTTTTCTAGACTGACAAACCCTCCTTTGGCCGTATGCCAAACGTCTCATCTATTTATTGTAAGCTCCTCTAATGATGATAGGTCTGAAGTACTCATGTCTGAATTTTGCATGCTATCGTAAACATCATCATCTTCATAAGTATCTATAGCCATCAATGCTTTAACTGTTTTCATCTCATTTGTGTCTTGGTCAGCCCGACCATGAGTTTGTTTTCTTTTTGTCATCATATGCATACATCCCTTAGTACATCCCTCAGTTATCTCAGCGCAAACTATTGGTAGGCAGTGTATGCAACAACAGCACGTTATGAATATTCCAACCCCTCTACTAATATTGAAATCAACTTCCATCCCCAAGAACGCAGTATTCCCAAAAACTAAGACCCTATTCCCCAGCTTCCTTCTCCAGTAGGGAGTTTGGAACTTAGGACATGTATTTTCTTTATTGCTTCAAAGATTGTAGGGGAATAGTCATCTACATATACACAACATGCTGATCCCACTATTTTGCAAATTCCCCCACGATCAACCAGGATCACATCGAGAGCCATTCTATTTTGCAGCGTCATTAACCTGATTCCTCTTTCTTCCAACGTCATGTTAAATAGTATATCTGTCGTTGTGTTTATGGTATTTTTTAGTATTCTGGACAGCTGCCTTATATATAGGAGTTCACTATCTGCCACAAGAATGAAATGAATGATTTTGCTACGTCAGTCGCTATCAAAATACCCTTGCTAGTCCTTTTGACTCTAGCTCTGGATAGTCTGGCCATGTCTGCTGTTTCTAAGAGGAATACTCCTGGGAACAGTACACCTAGGTAACATGTACCTCCCCAGTTTCTGGGCAACCAAGGATATTCTTTCTCTCCACATATAAAATAAACTGGATCTCCCACATATACTGGTTCTATTTCCCATTTTAGTACCACTGTATTCATGCATCCAGTATATGTTCCGACTGAAAAGGAGCCTTTCTTTTTTAGACAAAGAGGGACAGTTCTTGGGCTATAATTCACCGTCTAAGAAGGGGGGATTGCATCTTTGTCCCTGTCTGTTCTTACACGAAAAGTCATCAAAGATGTTTTTTCTGGTGGGGACAATCTATCTCGTCTATTTTGTCATGTTATCTTTCGTGTACTTTTCCTCGTGGGCTCTGGGGCCATTACTTGTGCTTTATGGAATATGGAACAACCCACAGGCTTCATTATTATTTCCTCAAACTCATTCATGTTGGTTCTGTCTAATTAACCCGTACTACTCTCATTCCATTTCCCATAAAACATTGCACCTAAAGATGCACTACATGCAGAACTTAATGGTAATGGCTGTACATACCAACCTATTCCTTTCCCAGCATGCTGTGGTAAATGGGCAGATACCCAGCAATTTGTTTTCTTCAGAATTGCATGTGTCATATTCATAATTAATAACAAGGTGTTATTCCCAAACCCTTCCCTGTGTCTTTCTTCCATTGGGGACAAGGTATAAGTAATCACCTGAACCGGGCTTTCAGTAGTGGATATATTAACTATTGGTAAAAACATTTCTAATGGGTTTATCGATTCCACATACCATAATGCTAGGGCTGTCGTTATTGGTGCTACCACGCTCATAAAGCACATAATTATTGTCAGTCCCAGCATACAATTCTTTTTACCATGCGTTTTTCTTAAGCTTACAATCTTGATAATTGACTCATTCTCAGCAGTGGTGCAGGAGGAGGCTGGAACCGGTCACAACATATTTCTAATCGTCCTTCTTCTTCCTTATTACAGTTTGTTGTGGATATCTCTCTTCGTTGCGCTTGCTCTGATATCAATAAGTTCAACGGAATTGTCACAGTTCAGTTCTGCCAGTCCTTTATAGCCTGAATTTGCTTATTTATTTTTAGGCAAGATCACTTGTCCTTTCTCATACTGCGCAGAGAACTTTTGATCAGTTATCTTATTGCCTTCGTACCATGTGCGCCCAGCTTGTCCGCTCTGGTTCCAGACATATGTACTTTTTATGATTGCACCGAGGAGCCGCGAGTCTTTAATTGTCCGACTTGCACAATTCTCACGCTTCTCTCCTCTACACCTCTAGTTCCTTCTCGGTCCATGAGCAGAACCAGAGGTTGATATAAACGCCAAAGAACTGTGGATCACTTTCTCTTTCGAGGCGGCAAATTGTATCGCCTTACTCCTGGTATTGTGTGATCCGTGAACAGTGCCGGTGCACTTCCAGATTCAGGCTTAAATTCGGCCTGTGGCGCTACTGCAGGTGCTGGTGAGTGCCGCGCCAGTGATGCAGATTCGGTCTTTGGCGTGCTGGCAAGTGCTGGTGGTAGCCAAAGAGGTACACGTTTAGTTTCTGCTGGTATTTGCAAGGCAGATTTCGTGTCGGCCAACAGTGATGTCGATTCTGCTGGGCAACGTTGGGGCACTCTTTGCCCTTCCCCTTTTTTGGCAGTCGTCTCAGGCTTTGTTTCGAGTTTCACTTCTCGTTTGGGCAGATTTAGTGGCTGCTTACTGGCAACAGTTTCTTCTGTTTCTGGGACCGTTGCCTCTTTCCGGTCGTCTGGGTCAGGCAAGTCTTTCAGTGACATTGGAACCTTTTTGGCATCCCGTATCGCTGTCTGCGTTGCCAAGAGTACTTGATAGGGGCCACGCCACCTGGGTGCTAACGATGACTTTCTTTCAAAATTTTTAAGCAGCACCCAGTCTCCTGGCTCCAGCGCGTGCCCCGGACCGGTGTATCTCAATGGTAATGCCTCCTGCACCTGCTGATGAATCAAATGCAATTTCTGCATTAAAAGGCCACAATAAGTACTAAGCACAGGATGTTCTACCTCTCTATGTCGTTTTGGCTGAAGTGCGCACCAAACATTTGCCGGCCTCCCCACTACGATTTGGTACGGGGAGAGCCCAGTTTTAGCCTGTACAGACGTACGCATGGATAATAGCGCTATTGGTAATGCATCCACCCAACTCAACTTGCTTCCCGCACATATTTTACTGATCTTTGACTTGAGATCCCATTGTGCCTCTCCACAAGACCGGCCGAACTCAGATGCCTTGAACTATGGAATCTCTTATCGATCTGAAGACCTGCACATATCTGTAACACCACTGCACCCACAAAATGCGGGCCATTATCTGACCATAAGACACAGGGCAAGCCAAAACTGGAAAAATATTCTTTAAGCATTACTTTTGCCGTGCTCATTGCTGTTCAGTCCTTTAAGGGATATGCCTTCACCCGCTTACTGAATGCACAAATCACCACTAGGACATATTTCAAATTTTGGCATCTCTCCATCTCTATGAAATCAAAATGGATCACCTCAAAAGGCATAGAGGGCGGGCCAAAACTGCCTATTGGAGTCACTGTTCCCTTTCCTACATTGTGTTGTAAACACGTGATACAGTTCTGCACCAACCTCTCTGCATTCTTCTTTATGTTTACATTCTGCCATACTGTGGATAGGTGCTGTATTATCTTTTTCCCACAGATGTGGGTAGGGCTGTGGGCCATTGTGACCATCGCATTTACATAGGAATTTGGCAACATCCAGATTCTAGTTCCCTTGTCCACCCGACAACCCTCCAGATCCAACTCAGCAGATCCCTCTGCCCACCCTCGTATTTCATCGGCCGTAGCTTCGCCCTGCATTTCTTTGACAGTAGCAACTCCATTTTCTATAATACAGGGAACTTCCTCAGTCTGAAACGTCATCATTTTGGTATTTAAATCAGTGGCAGTTTGTTTCACAATTTTGTCTGCAAGCGCGTTTCCCTCTCCTACTTTGCATGTTACCTTTTTATGTGCCTCGCATTTCACTATTGCTAGGCATTTTGGAAGCATGAGTGCAGACAGCAATCGTACAATCAAAGGGCCATGTTGAATTCTGGCCCCATGTGATGTCAAAAACCCTCTCTCAGCCCAGAGTCGGCCAAAGTTATGAACCACCCCAAAGGCGTATTGGCTGTCGGTATAAATATTCACATTCAAATTTTGAAATCTCGCAGGCTCTGGTTAATGCTATTATCTCTGCGGCCTGTGCTGAATTATAGGGAATTCTTTTGCTTTCTACAACGCTCTCTAGGGCAGTGATAGCATATGCGGCAGTTGTTGTGCCATCTGGTCATTTAAAACATGAGCTGTCACAAAATAACTCTCCATCTGGCTCTTTCTGTGGGATATCACTTAAATCAACTCTCCCCTTGGTTTCTTCCTCAGTGACCATTAAGCAATCGTGGGGGGGTGATTCATTCTTCCCAATTTCTTTTATGGGCAGTGGCATTAATTCTGCAGGATTCAAAGCGCTACACCTCATAATTTGGATATGGGGCGCGAACAAGATAATCTCATATCTTATCAGTCTGGCAGAGGTGAGGTGTTGCGTCTGTGCCCTATTTAATAGAACGTCTATGGCATGTGGCACCATCCGAATTAAAGTGTGCCCCAATACCATTCCTTCCGTTTGTTTCACTGACGCAGCAGCCGCTGCGACAGATCGCAAACATCGTGGTAGTGCGCGAGCTACAGAGTCCAGCGCAGAAGAAAAATAGCCGCGCGGCCTATTTCTTCCACCTTGTTCCTGTGTCAAAACAGCCAATGCACATCCTTCACTTTCACACACAAACAGTCTAAAAACCTTCTCATAATTCGACGTGCCCAAAACTGGAGCCGAACATAATGCAGTTTTCAATTGATCAAATGCTTTCTGACATTCCTCATCCCACTGTAAAGGCATAGCCGCATCCTTTCTAGTCAAATTCACCATCGGTTTCACAATTACTGCAAAATTACAAATCCATTGTCGGCAATATGAAGCCATGCCTATTATGGCTCTGACTCCTTTCTGTGTCTTTGGAATAGGCATACAAGAAATACTTTCTATGCGTTCTGGTGTTAGCCTTCTCCCTTCTTTCGAAAGTAGGTAGCCCAAATAAGCTACCTCCTTTCGATTATATTGAAACTTCTTCAAACTAGCTTTATGGCCATGTGCCGCTAGGTGTGACAGTAGTAATACGGTGTTCTTTTTACAAATCTCTTCTGTATCAGCAGCGATCAACAGATCATCTATGTATTGCAATAGTACACACTCCACTGGTAATTCTAGCATGTCTAGCTGCTCTTTTAACGCTCTACTGTAAATACTCGGACTTTCCATGTAACCTTGCGGAATCCGCGTGAATGTAAATGATCGTCCTCCTAATGTGAACGCGAACAAATATCTGCTGTACTTGTCCACTGGAATGCTGAAGAACACATTTTTTACACCAACTACACTAAAATATTCTGCTGAAACAGGTATTATTGTCAATATTGTAGTGACATCTGGCACTAAAGGAAATTGTGGATCTACTACTTTGTTTAGCGCGCAAATCAATTATAAAACGGTATGGTACTTCATTGCCTCCTTTTTTATAAACTGGAAGAATCGGGCTGTTGCATGTACTGCCTGTAATTTCTTCAATCACCCCTAATTTCACCAAATCTGTAAAAATACTCTTCAATCCTTACTCACCTTCAGCCGAAATTCTGTATTGGGGAATTCGCGGTAGGGTAACACCTTCTTTCAAAATTATTTTTACTGGCTTTTTTTTCAAGCATCCTACATCGTTGTCATGCATTGCCCATATACAGGTTGGCACTTTACTTAGTTCTCCTGGTAAAGTTTCAGACATGAATTCTGACACTGGGGCATCTTGTGGCCAAATCGTTAGGAACACCCCGTCTGCCGTGCAATGTATAACGGAACCTAATTTTTTCAACAAATTTAATCCCAACAACTTCTCCCCACAATTTTCTGTTAAAAGGAAAGGACAATGTTCAGTGAATGGTCCTATAGTAACTGGGACTGGTTGGGACACTGGGTTTATGACTGGTCTACCTGCGAACCCTACAGAAACATTCTTTTGCCCTGACAGTGGTATATCCGGAACCAAGTGGTGGTCTATTGAACACTTTTGCACTCCTGTATCTACAAGAAAGCGGTGCTCCTCATTCCCGACTCTCATTTCTACGTAGGGTCCTCTCTGATTCACGGGAATAGACACTGGTTCCGACCCCTGTCCTGGGCTGTCCGATTGGGGAAATAACACATTGTCCGATGTGTAATCATTGCTGTTACTGTAATACGTGTTTGGCTGTGTATCGAAAACGTTCCCACTCTTCCCTCTATTTCCCCCACTCTGGTTCCCATACTGTTGGTTTTGCTGTCCCTGGCTCTGGTTCGGGGCATTTTGGTTTTGGGCTTGGTTTTGATTACCTCCATTATTGTGGTGCTGCTGCATACTATTCCTATTTGGTCCATTCGCTCCTTGGTGTCCTCTATGCTGTCTCCTCTGACCTGCCCATTTCTGTTCTGCAGATGTGGACATTGCGCTCGCCAGTGTCCTTCCTCCTTACAGTATGCACACTGATTTGGTCCCAGTGTTCCCCCATGCATATTCCAATTACTCCTTCCTTGTGCGTTCCCTCTCCCTCTATTATGTCCAGCTACTTGCTGCAGTAGCACCCGTGTCTTCCGATTTACCCTATCCTTCTCCTCTTTCTCTTTCTCTTCATTCACTCTGTTCTCATAATATTGGGACATGTGTAGTACTTCGTCCAGCGTTTTTTCTTGCCATGCACTCTCTGATGTCATTATTAGATCCTGGATTAGCAGTTTTAACCCCCTCACATATTTGTCAACAAATAACCTCTTCCCCGCTTCCGAGCTCACATCCTGCCAACTGAAGTCTGTAATTACTTCTTCAAATTCTTTAAAATAATCTGTAGCTAACTCATCCTTGCCTTGTACACATCCAGTCAATTTGTCCCATTGAATTTTTTTCTCTGGGACAATTTCTTTCAATTTCTGTACTATTCGTGCTGGTAATGCTACCAGGTTCGGTCCCGGTGTTCCTCCAACCGCTTTATTCCTGCCTTCTATTATCAAGTCCGCTCATGTGGCGCCATAGGCCGTTACATCGTCCACCTTTCTTATTTGCTTCCATATGTCTGTTGGCAGGATCACTGGGAATATTAGGTCTATGTCACCCATGGTAAGCACGGATGATTGTAGGCAGGACTCTACTTCCTTGTAAAACCCTGCAGGATTCTTTCTTATATCAGGAATCGTCTGCTTTATGTTGTTCACCTCCTGTCTGGAAAAGGGGACATGCACATATTGGGCGGTATAATGGGCTGGTGCTACCTGCGCCGCTACATTGCCCGCTGCGGGAACCTCTACTTTGGGCACAAACGTAGGTGGGACCTCTCTCATAGGAAATGCCCCACTTACTGTCCCTCCCCCTTCTCTCAGGTGTAACAATATTCCCAGATCCAGCGATAGGGCTGTTTCTCCTGTCCCTCGTTCTAGGGCTCTTTTATATACGGCCATTATTTTGGATGGGCTGGCCTTATCGTTTTTTATCTCTTTGTCTAATAGATGTTCAGCCATCGACTGCAGTGCTTTTCTTTTCATGGGCATGGAATATTCATCCAATATCTCATGTATCTCCATTGTGGGAATACTGGGATCTGACATCCATCTAAACGCTTCTCGTATACATACTTTCAACTTGTCACCCCTCTATACTGACGAAATTGAATGCCGTTGTTGTATATATGGCTCTACAGTTTCCTTCCTATGTCTCCCGATATCCCTACTCCTGTACCCAGGTGTAGTAAACATTTCGGCATAATCATTATCTAATTTCCCAATCAACTGTTTCCATTTCTCCACCAAATATTCACCCATGCATTCCAGCACTACCTGTCTTTCGTTGCTTCTTCGGAAGTCATATATCGAAGCAAGTGTTGTCGTCCCATCTTTCCCGTCTATATACATCTCTGCCTGTTGCTGCAATTCCACCTTCCTTTCTTTGCTGATCGCACTGCGAGTTACCCTTGTGCATCCCCGTTGTTCAGTCCCGCCTCTCGCCCCCGTGGTTTCAACTTCAACCCCAGGAGGAACGGACAGTACCGAGTCTGTGTCTAAGGCGGGAGGTGTGGATGGGACAATGGGAACAGGGAGCGTCTGTTGTGGGTCTGGTTGGCTAATGGGAAGTGTTATGCGCGTGGTCTGTGGCTGTGGGAATTGAGCTACCGGAGGGAGAGTTTGGGCTACGGGCGGGGTTTGGGCACTAGTTACTGACGTGTCTGGCCTCACTTCTGATCTTGGGCCTTGTTTTGTATGGGTCAATATGTTTTCTATCAATTCATCTGCTATGTGTAATTCTCGTTGTGGGTATATTTTTTCTATATTCAACTAGTCACGCCTACCTGCCCTCCTTAGACTCTCAGTCGACTCCTCCTCTTCTTTCTCTTCTGCTACTTCACCTTTTGATTTATGCCTGTGCGCATGCTTCGCTCTACTTCTAAATCGGAGCATTGCTTCCCTTCTCCAGTCCTTAACGATATCAAATGCTGCAGGACGCGCTTACTTTCTTATCAACACCCTTTCCAAGTTATCTATTCTCTCTATCTCAAAACTACCATTAATCAGCCACTGATGGTCTTGTTGCTTTCTGGTTTGCCTATGCCAAGTCTCGCAGAATATTATCGCACCCCCTCCATACTTCACATACATCTCATATGCCGGCGTTCCCCCAGGTGGTACAATTTGGCCATCTTCCAAAGATTGTCTACCACAGCGGAAAAACCCCGCTAGGGTGGACAATACCCCAGGCATGTTTCAACCTTCCCCCTGGTTTAATCAACCTTACCTAGGGCGTTTGATTTTGCAAAGTCAACTCTCAACCAATTTCAGGATTACTTTGAATCGGGGAATGACTCACCTGATAAATCAATGTGTCCTTTCGGACACAAGTCGTCTGTATACTGACGCACCCAATGACGTCGTGTCTGCGTTTCTTGGCTTCCGCCTCGTTTCGGGACCCTCGCCTCCTTGTTCTCTAGCCAGGCACGTCGATCAGGGATCAGATGTGTGCAGATCTGCAAAGGAGTCTCTCATCACTTCTACAGAGCGCCCCAAACACCTCTTGATCCCGGCTTGATCGTCCTGTCCTCGCCGTTCTCCGCCTTACTCAATTTCAACGTATGCGGTGGAACAAGTGGCGGAGGGACCATATTCGGGTGCCATCTTGAAAGAGGTCCCTAGGGGTCCCTTACGTCTATGGAAACAAGGCGAGTCACCACACACGATAGATACGCCAGACACACGGTTGTATTCCCAAAGCTAGGGTTTATTGCAAAGCAAAAGTCTCAGTTGGCCAACTCGGTCTCACGCCCCACGACGTGTATCTCTAGACCTCGAGGGACGCAAGAGAGTGAATTACGTACATCAGTTACATATATACAAAATGCATATCAAACAATCAGCTATGACATGTTTAAAACCCCGCTTTATTGGGTTTCTTTGATCTTGGTGTGATGATGGACACTTTCGACAACTATGACACCTTCAAATATCTATTCTAGTAACAATTTGCAATTTCTGAGTGCAGAGGCATCTTTCAGTTGTTGAACAGAACACAGCGCTTCTGTTCTTGGAAGCGAGCTACATACGGGGGAAGAGTTGCATTCCAGACCTTCCTATCTATGAGGTGCTATTCGTGTCCTGGGAGCCGACACGCTCTAACGGGGCTCAGCAAAGAGGGGCCATAAGAAGAGCATAAGTCAAGCCTTTAGCTGCTTTATTCTAACATATTCTACCATATAATGAGACTGGCTGGCAGTTGCGAAATGATTAAATGCCCTGCAGCTCTGCTTCAAGGCTACATTCGGGAGGGAGCCTGGCATTCTTCCTGGCGCTGCCTACGTTGTGTTTCAACAAACTTTTGTTATCCTCGCGGCCCTGCGGCCTTGTCCTTTCACGGGCAGACAAGAATGTTTTACAGTCGAGCAGTGTAAGCAGAAAATGTACTGCAAAGCAATGAGCAATGGTTAGAAAACAAAATGGCGATTCTTGTTACATCAAAATGGGCATTCATTGGCAAACTCGGAAACCTATATTCTGTCATATCGTGCATGAGACGGTTGGCCCACGGCCATCAGAATACGTTTGCGGTCACATATGAGAGGTATACATTTTTCTAGACTGACATGGGGATCACCGGGATCTAGGCCCATAGGGATCACCAGGAGGTGTGCCCAGAGACCCTAGAGCCTGGCCACTTGGCAGCGGGAATCCCACATCCCAGGCACCAATCTTGTAATGGAAACATTACCACTGCCTATTCTGGTGGATTGGTGAACAATTTAATAGTAAAAATGACCAGCAGACAGGACAAGACTTAAAAAGAAGTAAGAACTACCGTCCTTCCACTGACCGTTCTCTTATACCCAATGGCACACATTCATTTCAATGGAAGGGGAGGTCCAGATAGGACAGGCAACCATACTGAAACAATGTTACAAGCTGGGAAGAAAGTCCCACTATACAGGTATTTGATACCAGCTGCATTATCACATGTAAGATGGTGTTATTAGGAAGGAACGTGTGAAGTGATACAGGTAGTGGCACTGAATATACTTCTCAGAGGTACACACACGGTCTGAGGCAGGCGAGCATGCTTACAGTATGATGACTTCTGTTTGCTGAAGACGCTTTTCTTAAGACAACGGGAACCTAAAACACACTCGCATATGCCAAATGGAAAAGCGCATAGGGAGGCGAGCATATATAGACATTCGCGAAGAGCCTTCATCTCAAGGACAAGTTTAGTTTAGTTTATTTATTTGTTGAGCGCACCTAACCCTGAGGTACCTGGGTGCTTGCATTTGAACAAAGGTTACAGACACAGAGAACAAAATAAAAATATACGCAGATTACTGGTGTTACATATCCATTCAGCAGACAAGTGGTAGCAAACAGTCAAAACAGAAAGCAAAAGTGAGCGTGCGTCTGGTTACAATTCCAGGCTTCATCTCGGTATACAAGACATCGAGTAACCAAATCACTGCAGAAGGTGGGACATGGTGGCGTACGTCCAATCTAGCGTTTCTGGGCACAGAGCCATTCTTTTACTCTCTTTCTGAAGGCCCAGAAGGAAGGTTTGGCTCTAAGTTTTTTAGGGAGTGAGTTCCACAGCTTGGCAGCTAACACAGGGTCTTTGTCATAGCAACCTGTGATAGTGATGACGACTTGGATGTCATCTAAATAGTTTGTGTAGGTGACACCCATTCCATCAAGGTGGTCAAAGAGAAGCTTTGTAAATATATTGTAAAGGGTTGGCGTGGCGAGACGCACCAGCCCAGTGGTACTCTGCAAGAAATTGGTACGGGTTCGGCATATGCTGAGGGTGAAAAAACCCTCACTATTCTGTTTGCAAGAAAGGATTCAATCCAAGTGGCGGCATTCTGTGAGAAGTGGGCTGCTGTGGTTAGATGTTTGGAAAGGATTTGGTGGTCCACAAGATCAAAAGCCGCTCAAAGGTCCAACAGCAGGAGGATGGCAAGATTTCCTTTGTCTTTTGATTCGACCATTTGGATTTTAAGATCAAGGGCTGTATCCGTGCCATGTCTAGGTCTGAAACCTGATTGACGTAAACCTAAAAGATTGTTATCTTCCAAGTGTTTTTGTATTTGTAAATATGCTGCTCTATCAATGATTTTCAGGAGGAACGGCACTGTGGTTATGGGTCTATAATTAGATGGAATGTTTGGGTCTAGGTTGGGTTAAGATTGTTTACCGTGCACGTTTCAAAGGAAGCATTAATCAGGATTGTAATGAATGGTGCAAGATCCTTGGCTCCTTCTTTGATGGCTGTGACTGGACAGATGTCCCCCTGGCATCTGGATGGTTTCAAACTAGTTATGACGTCTTCTACCTCTTTAATTGTGACTGGTGAAAATTGGAAAGGGTGACACAATGTCGGCTGTGTCTTTTGATGTCTGTTGAAATTGGTTTTGATAGTGAGACTTTGCTTTTTTGCCCCAAATTTTTAATTGTAATGGAGCTATTTTGCTCAGAAGAGCTTTTTGGATATGTGTGCACCAAAGGGCGTCTTTGGTGCACGATACAGTGGGTGAAACAGGTGTTTCCAATTCACTTAGGATAGTGAACAATTCTTTAGTTCCTGATTTGGCGTGTTGAATTCTAGCGTTATAAATCTGTCTTTTAGTACTTAGTGTAGCTGCTTTATAGGTGTTTGCAGAAATTAAGAACTTTTTTTTAGGATGGTAGGTGATCTTTTCCAGACAGTTTCAGAGCTTCTTTTAGAGCTACGTAGGGCTTTTAGGTCTGAGTTGAACAACGCATTGAGGTGGGCTATTGGTGTAGCTATTCTTAGCTTGAGTGGGGCCATTTTGTTTAGAGCTTGGTGCAGTGTGTGATTGTACAAATCTACTAGTGAGGATAGGTCTTTTTTTAGGCTATTGGTGAGAGAGGTGATAGGCTGAAGAAATGGCCTTAGGATGTCAGCCGTGATGTTACAATTGTTTCTGGACAGGATCTGTGGCGCCAAGGTAGTGCAACGGGAAGGGTACGGAGTGCCTTGATTGGTGAAGAAGAAGCAATGGTGATCTGACCAAACGCAGTGGGAGTTAGCCAGGATCGTGGTTGTGCAGTTTAGATCTGCCAACCAGTCCAAGGTTCTTCCTTTGTTGTGTGTAGGGCCACTTATGCGGTGCTCGAGGCCAAGCTGAGTTATGGCATACTCTACAGCTATTGCATTGGCATCCGTTGCATCATAGAGTCCCAAGTTAAAGTCGCCTAACTGTAAAATTTGGGAATTGGGTTTGGTGTTGCAAGAGAGAAGGAAGATGATGTCTTCCGCAAAGGAAGATGAAGGACCAGGCTGACGGTAAATGAGGTGAATCAGCAAGGTACGAGATGCTGTTAGGGGGATATTGACTGAGATGAGTTCCGCCAATGGGGAGGAATCATTTGTGAGTTCTCTAAGGCCAAGATGGGTTTTGGCTATGAAGGCCACTCCTCCACCTCTGCCGGTGTCTCTGTCTGCTCTGATAATAGTGTAGTTCTTAGGGACGGCTATGGATAGTGCAGGTCCTGCCGCTCGGTGTAACCATGTTACCATTATAGACAGGAAGTCAAGTTGGTTATCTGAGATAAAGTCTGAAACATCTAGGGCATGGGCTGTGAGAGACCTTGCATTAATGAGGGCTCCTTTAATACGGGGGGGCGTCAGGGGTGGATTCACTCATTTCATTGGGACTGATTAGGATTGATAAAAGGCTTGGAGACTAGGCTGCTGGCAAGTTTGTGTTTAGTAGGAGGTCGGCAGGGTCAGTTGAGCATCTTAGTAGTGCAGCAGATCACGATCATAGTCCGGGGTTCCTTATGCTAAGTGGGCAGGTCTAGGTAGGTGTAGGTGGGGAGGCATAAAGGTATATCCATTGAGCAGAAGGGATGGAGCAGTAGGTGGGGGCGTAGTCATCAGTGGTAGTGTTAGGACAAAACCACAGTGGGTTTGGCTTGAGTAGTGGCAGGACTCTGGTAGGAGCTATGGCGTTGAAGAGTGGAAGGAGGGTAGCCATGGTGCGAGTTACTTTATGCAAGGTGGCCATGGCAAGGTTCAGTTAAGAAGCATGCCATAAATTCACAGTGAATGAGTCTGTCAGTACTAAATCTTAGGAAGTGAGCAGTAAAATCATGTGCTAAAGAAAGTTAGTGGCGCCCTCTAAAGGGCAATATCAAGCATAGTGCTTACAAGCAGACTCAGCCAGACAGCAGGTCAGCAGTAGGCAGATGAACACATACAATGTGGACAAGTCCCAGCAGATTGAAGTAGACACTTTACAATTCGAGCGCTTACAAACAAGGTCAGCTAGACAGCAAATGAGCAGTAGGCAAGTGAGCTCCTACAAGGAGACAGTTCCTGACACATTGAGGTGAGTGCTATTTTAAGCAGAATGCTTACAGTGGTGTACAAACAGACACAACATATACGATTGGAAAAACCTTTATTTTTATCAAAAAAGGGGTTGGAATCATGACCATCTTGCCCTACATTTAGGATCGGAGCATGCTCGACCATCAAATAATAAAACAAACCGTCCTAGTGGAGTCTGTCAAAACAAGATGGCCTATGCTAACAAAACCTAATTCCAGCCCTTAGGGCCTCATCACGAGTTTGGCAGCAACCTTTAAATGCGGATGTAACGCTATAACCGCTGCATTTAAGGGTCCGCCAAATCATGGGTTTGGCGGATTTTCCCCCAGCCCTGAGCTCGGGCCAAATCTGCTGTGATCTTGCTGATTTTTGGCGATATTAATGCCGGCGGTAATACCGCTGGCAGTAATAGCGCCAACCTTTCCCCATTGGGTCCAACGGGGAATGGGAAATCCCTGAATGGGCCCAATGGGGAGTGGGCACTTACCGTTCTGCAAAACCTCTGATCCGGCACTAATAGCGCCGGGGGGTTTGACGGTAGGGCTAATAGCCCGGCGGTGTACCGCCGGAGTTAGCGCCCAACTCGTGATGAGGTATAAAGCAACAAAATGTGTGTGTGAAAAAATGTGTATGCAAAAGGAATAATGTGTAAAATTATAAAGAATCAATGTGGCTGAGTCTGCTCTCCTTCCCACTTTGGATAGCACAAGGAAAGGTGGCCCCCATAGACATGATGTCACTCTCTGGCTCAGGTTCTTCAAAATTAAAGGCAGTTTATAACGTGGATTGAGTCTCTTTTTCCAGATTCAATATATAGTTCCACAAAAGGTTCACAGAAGTCTCCATCAATCGGGCTCAGACCATTTCAAAACACAAAGTTCACACTGGTCTCCCCCAGTTGGGCTCGGACCTTTTCCAAAACCAACATTCATTTAGGTCTCCCTCAGTCAGGCTCAGACCTTTCAAAGTACAATGTTCACGTGGATCCCCCTCTGTCGGTCTCAGACCTCATATAGGTCCTCCTCTATCGGGCTCAGAACCCTTCAAAACCAAAAGTTCAACAACATTTGCCAGGACTCCCTTCTCCAAGCTTTTTACACTTCGGGTCTCTTTCAGTCACTCTCAGACCACTTTTCGGATGTCGAAGACTTTTGAGTGTCCTTGGCTCCTTTACAGACCACTGTAGGACCACTTTGACTCAGAATTCAATGTTCAGCTTTTCCTCTCCCCTTCTCTCTGGGTTTACTTTGTTCATTTTCACTTTTACAGTTCATTCCCTTCTATCGTCTCAAACAATGCACCTTTCACTGTGACTTTCGAGTGCGCTATTCATTTTCACCGGACCACTCAGCTAATCAGTATTGCTGATTCCACAGCTGTCTCTATCTTAAAGTTCATTTGAAGGTCTGCCTTTGCTCGTGTCTCATCCACACTCGTGCAGCCTTCACTTGTGATATATTGTTGCTTACTTCAGTCTTTCTTAGCACACACCAGTCTCTCAGGTCGCTTGCCGACTCACTGGCTGTGCGTTTTCCTTCTTGTTTCTGCAATTTTCCTCGAGTCAAGGTTAACACCACAGGTTTGGCTTCGCCTCCCCAACTCTGCCATTCAATCAGGAGGGTCACTGGTGTGCAATTCACACACAGGTAACCCTCAGGCGTGCCTGGACCCCTGTAAAAGTTCACAGATGGGTCTCCCTCAGTTGGGCTTGGACCCCTTCGAAAGGTCACAGATGGGTCTCCCTCAGCCAGGCTCAGACCCCCCTTAAAGTTCACAAAATAAATGTCCCTGAACTTCCAGTCCCAGAATCCTTCATTCTGATTTTGCTCCCACTTTGCTAGCTCCACCTTTTGGCTCTATGGCGGTTTTGGGAGCGGTAGGAGTTTATGGGGATTCTTGTTGATGTCAGGGTCTTATCATCTGCCCCTCAAAGGCTTGGGCATGCATTTTTTTCCCAGGTGAGGCGCTCTGGTGTGCGCACTGCCATGTGACCCCGTGCCCCTGGTTTGGCTCCCTGGAGGTGCAGTTCCCTTTCCACACTGCAGCCTCCACTGTACTCACAGGCCCAGCAATCAGGGAGTCTCTCTTCCTCCAGGCCTTCCAGGGTCTCTGCAGCTTGAGCTTTCTCCCCCTGGCTTCCGTGACCATCCAGCATCTCCAGCTCGCTCGGAGTGGGCCTGTATGTTCCACCTTTTATACTTCCTGGAAGAGTCAACCAGAATCAGGTGTGAATGGTTGTAGAGGGATGCCTGATCTTGCATGTCCTTGTTAAGGGGAGAGTCTGGTGTTAAAAGTAAATAGTCTGTCCTCTGTGTCTGAGTGTGTTTCTTCTCAGTGATCTTCATCTTCTCCATCCCTCTCTTCTTCATCTGAGTGTTTATATAAAAAAGGGGGGAGTGTTCGGATGTCGTAGTGTTTTCTGGTAATTACAGGAAAATTGGGTAGGGTTTTGCTGGATTGGGGAAGGTGAATGTAGGGTTGCGAGTACAGGGCTCTGTTTTCCCATGAGGCTATACCCTTCATTTAGGGAAAAATACTGGGGTAGAATGGTACTTGGTTTAACATATCCCACATAGACTGAGGGGGTTGGAGGAAATGGGGGTAATACTGCATCTCTCCCGAGGGCTTTCCTCCCGCATTCCCCAAGGACCCCTTGTCTAGATGATCCTCCCACACTAGTCTTACCCAAGGGTCTGGTTCCAAAGGCGATGGCCGTGCCCCGGCCACCTGAACAAAAGATCCTCTGAGTCTACCCATGAGAGCTCCCTCTGGTTTCTCACACTAGCCAATATTATAATGCAGCAGTGTGCTAGGGGAGTGCATAAGATTTTACATTCCAGACTTTCCGCCACAGTTTTGTTTGAGCGTGACCATTTTCAAGGCAGTTTCAGGAAACCTGAAGTGATAGATTTTCCTACTACCGAGCAACAGTTAATTACATGGCTAGCTCAGGTACAAAAGGAGGTTGCGACTAGCTGCAATTAACATTCCTCCATGTGTGGTATAATTAAAACTCTTCAGAGCAAGGCAGGGGGTGGTCATAGAGGTTCCAAAGTAATTTTCCGAGCTCCTCAATCCTCCACCCAATCTCTGCGCTGAGGTTGTGGGTGTGCGATAGTGGCCAAGCTGCAGCATATAATCTCCTGAACGCTTTCATGGTGACTCCAATTAATGGAAGATTTCCACACCGAGCACATGTTACCTCTTCTAGTGAATCCCATAGAATTTCCATAGGATCAATCTAGAGTAATCTTTAATGTTGATTTGGTTGACTCAGGTACTGAGTTCTGATAACACCAACCCTTCAAAAGTACGCACGGTTCATACTCTCTTTAAGACATTATTTATTTTTTACATTTATATAGCGCACAGACAGCCCAGGGGCATTATGGCGCTGTTACTTGCAGCAAACTTAGTTACATATGCATAAGTTACAACATTGGAGCGCAGAGATGTAGTACATGTTATACATAAAAACGAGCATGGTTAGCAAATCCATCATGGCAGGGGTGTGGTGATCAGGTGAACACAGTGGTTTTCAAGGTTTTGCGGACACCTTCTATGTCCAAAGATTAGTTACTGAAATCCATTGGTTTGAAGAATCTCACATTGATACAGATAATGCTGACAGTCTAATTGTTGGAGAATCTCACATTGATACTGACAATGCTGACAGTCTGTCGCAGAATCTCACATCTTTCCTGATAATGTTGAGAGTCCGATTTTCGCAGAATCTCCCATCGAAAAATGATAATACTGACAGTCTGTTTGTCACAAAATCTCACATCAATAGTGATAATGCTGACAGTTTGATTGTCGCAGTATCTCACATAAATACTGATAATGCTGACAGTCTGATTATTGCTGAATCTCACATCAATACTGATAATGCTGACAGTCTAATTGTCGCACAATCTCATATCAATACTGATAATGCTGACAGTGTGATTGTCGCATAATCTCACATAGAGACTGACAATGCTGACAGTGTGATTGTCGCAGAATCTCAGATGGATACTGATAATGATCACATTGTAATTGTTGCAGAATATCACATTGATACTGATAAAGCTGACAGTCTGTTTTCTGCAGAATCTCACTTCGATACTGATAATGCTGACCGTGTGATTGTCGTAGAATCTCACATCAATACTGATAATGCTGACAGTCTGATTGTCGCAGAATCTCACTTTGATAATGATAGTGCTGACAGTCTGATTGTCGCAGAATCTCACATATATCCTGATAATGCTGACAGTCTGATTGTCACAGAATCTCACTTCGATACTGATAATGGTGACAGTCTGATTGTCACAGAATCTCACATTGATACTGATAATGCTATCAGTCTAATTGTCACAGAATCTCACATATATACTGGTAATGCTGACAGTGTGATTGTCACAGAATCTCACATTGATACTGATAATGCTATCAGTCTAATTGTCACAGAATCTCACATATATACTGGTAATGCTGACAGTCTGTTTTCTGTAGAATCTCACTTCGATACTGATAATGCTGACAGTGTGATTGTCACAGGATCTCACATTGATACTGATAACGCTGACAGTCTGATTGTCGCAGAATCTCACATCGATACTGATAATGCTGACAGTCTGTGTGTCGCAGAATCTCACATCAACACTGATAATGCTGACAGTGTGATTGTCACTGAATCTTACATTGATACTGACAATGCTGACAGTGTGATTGTCGCAGAATCTCACATTGATACTGATAATGCTATCAATCTAATTGTCGCAGAATCTCACAGAGATACTGGTAATGCTGACAGTGTGATTGTTGCAGAATCTCACATTGATACTGATAGTGATCGAATTCTGATTGTTGCAGAATATCACATCGATACTGATAATGCTGACAGTCTGTTTTCCGCAGAATCTCACTTCGATACTGGTAATGCTGACAGTGTGATTGTTGTAGAATCTCACATCAATACTGATAATACTGATAATACTGACAGTCTGATTGCTGCAGAATCTCACATATATCCTGATAATGCTGACAGTCTGATTGTCGTAGAATCTCACATCAATACTGATAATACTGACAGTCTGAATGACGCAGAATCTCACATCGATACTGATAGTGTTGACAGTCTGTTTTTCGCAGAATCTCACATTGATACTGTTTGTGCTGACAGTCTGATTGTCGCAGAATCTTACATGTATCCTGATAATGCTGACAGTCTGTTTGTCACAGAATCTCACATCGATACTGATAATGCTGACAGTGTTATTGTCACAGAATCTCACATTGATACGGATAATGCTGACAGTCTGATTGTAGCAAAATATCTCATCGATACTGATAATGCTGACAGTCTGATTGTCGCAGAATCTCACATCTATCCTGATAATGCTGACAGTCTGATTGTCACAGAATCTCACTTCGATACTGATAATGGTGACAGTCTGATTGTCACAGAATCTCACATTGATACTGATAATGCTATCAGTCTAATTGTCACAGAATCTCACATATATACTGGTAATGCTGACAGTGTGATTGTCACAGAATCTCACATTGATACTGATAATGCTATCAGTCTAATTGTCACAGAATCTCACATATATACTGGTAATGCTGACAGTCTGTTTTCTGTAGAATCTCACTTCGATACTGATAATGCTGACAGTGTGATTGTTGTAGAATCTCACATCAATACTGATAATACTGAGAGTCTGATTGACGCAGAATTTCACATCAATACTGATAGTGCTGACAGTCTGATTGCTGCAGAATCTCACATATATCCTGATAATGCTGACAGTCTGATTGTCACAGAATCTCACATCGATACTGATAATGCTGGCATTCTGATTGTCACAGAATCTCACATCGATACTGATAATGCTGACAGTCTGATTGTCGCAGAATCTCACATAGATACTGATAATACTGACAGTCTGTTTGTCGTAGAATCTCACATTGATACTGATAATGCTGACAGTCCGATTGTCGCAGAATCTCACTTTGATAATGATAGTGCTGACAGTCTGATTGTCGCAGAATCTCACATCGATACTGATAATGCTGACAGTCTGTGTGTCGCAGAATCTCATATCGATAGTGATAATGTTGACAGTCTGATTATTGCTGAATCTCACATCAATACTGATAATGCTGACAGTCTGATTGTCGCACAATCTCATATCAATACTGATAATGCTGACAGTCTGATTGTCGCAGAATCTCACATAGAGACTGACAATGCTGACAGTGTGATTGGCGCAGAATCTCAGATGGATACTGATAATGATCACATTCTAATTGTTGCAGAATATCACATTGATACTGATAATGCTGACAGTCTGTTTTCTGCAGAATCTCACTTCGATACTGATAATGCTGACCGTGTGATTGTCGTAGAATCTCACATCAATACTGATAATGCTGACAGTCTGATTGTCGCAGAATCTCACTTGGATAATGATAGTGCTGACAGTCTGATTGTCGCAGAATCTCACATATATCCTGATAATGCTGACAGTCTGATTGTCACTGAATCTCACATCGATACTGATAATGCTGACAGTCTGATTGTCACAGGATCTCACATTGATACTGATAATGCTGACAGTCTGATTGTCGCAGAATCTCACATCGATACTGATAATGCTGACAGTCTGTGTGTCGCAGAATCTCACATTGATACTGATAATGCTGACAGTCTGATTGTCGCAGAATCTCACATCGATACTGATAATGCTGACAGTGTGATTGTCACTGAATCTTACATTGATACTGACAATGCTGACAGTGTGATTGTCGCAGAATCTCACATCGATACTGAAAATGCTATCAATCTAATTGTCGCAGAATCTCACAGAGATACTGGTAATGCTGACAGTGTGATTGTTGCAGAATCTCACATTGATACTGATAATGATCGAATTCTGATTGTTGCAGAATATCACATCGATACTGATAATGCTGACAGTCTGTTTTCCGCAGAATCTCACTTCAATACTGCTAATGCTGACAGTGTGATTGCTGTAGAATCTCACATCAATACTGATAATAATGACAGTCTGATTGCTGCAGAATCTCACATATATCCTGATAATGCTGACAGTCTGATTGTCGTAGAATCTCACATCAATACTGATAATACTGACAGTCTGAATGACGCAGAATCTCACATCGATACTGATAGTGTTGACAGTCTGATTGTCGCAGGATCTCACATATATCCTGATAATGCTGACAGTCTGTTTGTCGCAGAATCTCACATTGATACTGTTAGTGCTGACAGTCTGATTGTCGCAGAATCTTACATGTATCCTAATAATGCTGCCAGTCTGATTGCCACAGAATCTCACATCGATACTGATAATGCCGACAGTCTGATTGTCACAGAATCTCACATTGATACTGATAATGCTGACAGTCTGATCGTCGCAGAATCTCACATCGATACCTATAATGCTGACAGTCTGTTTGTCACAGAATCTCACATCGATACTGATAATGCTGACATTGTTATTGTCACAGAATCTCACATTGATACGGATAATGCTGACAGTCTGATTGTAGCAAAATATCTCATCGATACTGATAATGCTGACAGTCTGATTGTCGCAGAATCTCACATCTATCCTGATAATGCTGACAGTTTGATTGTCACAGAATCTCACTTCGATACTGATAATGGTGACAGTCTGATTGTCACAGAATCTCACATTGATACTGATAATGCTATCAGTCTAATTGTCACAGAATCTCACATAGATACCGGTAATGCTGACAGTGTGATTGTTGCAGAATTTTACATCGATAATGATAATGCTGACAGTCTGTTTTCTGTAGAATCTCACTTCGATACTGATAATGCTGACAGTGTGATTGTTGTAGAATCTCACATCAATACTGATAATACTGACAGTCTGATTGATGCAGAATCTCACATCAATATAGATAGTGCTGACAGTCTGATTGCTGCAGAATCTCACATATATCCTGATAATGCTGACAGTCTGATTGTCGCAGAATCTCACATCGATACTGTTAATACTGACAGTCTGTTTGTCGTAGAATCTCACATTGATACTGATAATGCTGACAGTCCGATTGTCGCAGAATCTCACATCGATACTGATAATGCTGACAGTCTGTGTGTCGCAGAATCTCACATCAATACTGATAATGCTGACAGTGTTATTGTCACAGAATCTCACATTGATACTGATAATGCTGACAGTCTGATTGTCGCAGAATCTCTCATCGATACTGATAATGCTGACAGTCTGATTGTCACAGAATCTCACTTTGATACTGGTAATGGTGACAATCTGATTGCTACAGAATCTCATATTGATACCTAAAATGCTGACAGTGTTATTTTCACAGAATCTCTCATCGATACTGATAATGCTGACAGTCTGATTGTCACAGAATCTCACTTTGATACTGGTAATGGTGACAATCTGATTGCTACAGAATCTCATATTGATACCTAAAATGCTGACAGTGTTATTTTCACAGAATCTCACATCAATACTGATAATGCTAACAGTCTGATTGTCACAGAATCTCACTTCGATACTGATAATGCTGAACATCTTACATTCTACATGTGAGAGGAAATATAAACTAACAATACCCATAAATCATAAGGCTTAACACAGATCCAAGACCAAAGGTCCAGGTCGCAAGCAGATCATCCTGTCATTTCCACCATATCCCTTCACTGAGAGGTAAATACAGAACAACAACACAAGCACACACGCACGTGCACACTGAGTTTAGATCCTCAGAAAGACAGCAGACACTATTGACCAGCAATTATAGGCCAAGGATCAACTTGACACATGCACATTAAAGATGCAAGCAAGTAAGCCCAAGAGACAGGGAGCTTAATAGGTGATAGAGTATGCATTCATTAGATCCGGCAAGCCTTAACAGGTTGTGGCAACAAACATCACATATCAGCAGTAGTGATAGTTCTGGTAGCTGCTAGAAAACCTGCATACGCATAGCTATGTACATTTATAGGTACGCTTTAAGTCATGCAAGAAATGGCACTGATAGAAAAACATGAAACATTTGCATCGCGCTCTGAATCACCTGTGTATGAGCGCGATACAAATAAAATATCAATATCAATATCAATATCAATATCAATATGGGCAGAGTTTAGCTCTAACTGAACACACATACACACGCCAGCAGAGACTCAAAGAAACGAGAAACATGCCAGGTAGTTATGAGTTTGTAGAAGCAACAATAAGTAGAACAGAATACAACACACGATATGCATATTACACGGCTCACGGTAGTGGGTGTGTAGTTATGATTAAGTTGCTCATCTCATAGAAAGACCACTTTTTGGCCGGCTCATAACTTCGATCCCCTGGATGAATTTGCATAAAACATTGCAAAACAAGTATATGGGCCTCTCTAAATTTTTTGGGGAAGTTGGATGAGGTTTCATGGAGGGGCAGCAAAGTTATAGGGGGGGTCATATATATATATGCATACATTAACGCTTTATCTGTATTTAAAATGTAGTAGGCCTCAAGATGGAAGGCATTGCATGAGCCACTTGAATAGCAGGCCTCAAGACATCAGAGATACTTTTATACAGCAAAAAGCAGTCCGTTAAAGACGGAGCGCGTGGAATGTATTGGCAAGGTCAGCAGCCTTGTGCACGGTGTAATGTTGTGAACCGATTGGTTAAGAAGTAGGAGGTGAAAGCTTTTCCCAGCCCCAGTACAATGGAACATGACCTAATTAGATGTTGCTACCAGAATCATGGTCTGCGAGGGGAAGGGGTAGAATGCTGCGTAGGGACTGGCTGTGAAGGAGAAAGCTCAATCCAGTACCGCACATTCAGTGAGTGAAACATATCATTAATAATGGCTCTGCCATGTTCTTAAAACTCACAAACACAAGGTCACAGCCCTGGTGATGCCAAGACTAAGTGCAGAGATGTGCACAGGATACAGACATTCACACACAAGATGCACATCGCCCCCTGTAGGAAAACATCAGCCTTGGAGTGGCGACACATACAATGGATAACGTAAGCTCATAGCCCAGGGAGAACTCAGTATACTGAACTAAGGCAGGTTCAAAGGCCATAGCTCAACACAGAAGAGGCAAAAAAGGTTGTACATGGATCAGGCCACACTACTGAATTACAGAAATGATTTCAGCCATCATATCACATATTCATACGAAAGTATACACACATAATCTTGATAGGTGCACGGTCCCAGAGCAAGGGGCCTAGGAGCGCATTGCAAGAGGTAATGAGGTCATGAAAGGAAAGGGAGAAGTTGCATGCTTCCAATCAGAAGTTGCAATAACATGCTGTCGGTTGGCACTGCTCGAAGGATGAGAACGGTGAGATGGTGCCAACGTTCAATTCTCATGGGAATAGGATGTGAAGAATACAATTGTTGCCACACTGTTCACACCTCACAATTTCATTGGTCAACAGTGACTGAAGCAGCCCACTACAGCAAGGCCAAAGGGGCTCCACCAATTGAACAAAGATGATTAAACAAAACATTATAAAATGTTGATTAACCAATCAGAAGTCTGAGAAACTAAGATGATACCACCATGAAGTAATTATTAGGATCTAGCTAACAAACGGTCACGTAGGGTGGCCAATAAGCCCAGGAATTGTATAGATTTCTCTATAGAGCACCCCTAACCGACCAATCTGCGAACAGCATTCTCAAAGTATTCTGAAACAATGTTTTACGAGGTCACTCAACGTACTCCCTTAAAACAACATCATTTTGTATTGTTCGTTGAATGATTTATCAATTATTCCTGATCGCGGTTGCATGTAACACACATTCATTTTGCTTACTCCTGTGCAATTTATTGACTCATTCAGATACATTTTATTATTGAATTTTTGGTCTTACTCTACATTTGGTGACCTCGATGTGATCCTAAGGGTTCCCTGACCCGAAAACCCCTCTGCGCATTCCCTGGGTACTTGGTGTCTGCCTGCAGGGAGCCGAAACTGCGCACACCAAGAGGAGGCTAGCAGTCGCTTGAGTTATCCATTGACTTACTGGAGGGCTGAAAGCGGTGCCGCCACCCCCTGGTATGAAGGCCTTCCTGAGGGAAGTGTGAGAAACCAGAAGGTGTCTCACCTGCTAGTCCCTGGGGGTCTCTCTCTCAGGTGGCCAGGGCACGCCCGCCACCTTTAGATCCTGACCCTGGAGGTGGACTAGTGCAAGAGGATCACCTGGGTAAGTGGTCTTCGGGGAGTGGGCCACCTAATGGCGAGACGCGGTATCCCTCTTGTCCCTGCAACACCTTTAGGCAATACTACCCAGTAGGATATATGGAAACTCTACCACCCCCACAAACACTTTCATACGACAGCCCGCTCTGGGAGTAAACAAGCTCACACGGATCTGTGTACCTGACATGTCCCACTGCTATGGTCAGGCAAGATCAAACAATTAATGGTAATCATTCACACCTGAATTCCATGAAACTTCCCTACATGGATAAAAGACGGAGCACGAGAGCACACTCTGAGCGAAGCAAAATTCATGAAGGAACAGTACTTTTCAGACAGTAGCTGAATGAGGGAGAAAGACAGTAAACCAAGAGCGGTATGCAAGGAGGGAGATATCCTTGACATTTTCTGTAAGAATCATTACTTTCCGGAACCCTGCAAATTAGAAAGCATAAGGCCTGGAAACCAGATTGCAGTATACTGTATTGTGTGTCAGAGATACCCGGGGCCTTCTGCATGGCTGACAGAGTTAAGGAGGATCAGCAGCCACTATGGTACTGTCCTTGGCTCCAAGGTTAAAGCAGTACCTGAGAGATCAACATAGCCGGTGAGTTTCGTGAGACGGATATAAGACCGGTCTGTGTTGGAGTCGATGTTGCAAGTAGTTTTATACATTTGGTGTAAATCCATTCAATAGTTTATTTTTAAATGACCAAAAAGTAGGTATGCGCAATAAAGCAGCGTCGTCCGCTTACGTTCCGAATGAATATGCTAGCCGCACACACGTGAAGAGAAGTTGGGTCTTCACTCATGTTGAGAATGTAACTGCGCATGCATGCAAGGAAACCAGAGTTTCGATCCGCTCCAGAGATCCAGAGAACTTGTGTACCATGGACGTGGTGGAACAGGCAATGGCTCTAATAATCCAGACAGTTTTCCAATTTGCTTCTACATCTGAGCACAAATTGCACAGGTTTTCACAAAATTCAGAATATCACGACGCATCTTCTCCCACCAAAAATGTCTTCTTACTAACTCAAGTGTCTTTCGGAAACCCGGATGACCAGATAACTTTGAATCATGACAATCTCTAATCACCTTCTCTCTGAATTCCAAATTGGCCAAATAGATTTTATATATTCGAAATAAGGTAACCTGCTTTTATTAACTCGAACTGGATCTCCACGGACCCACTCTTCTAACTGAGACAATGGGGGTCATTACGAGGTTGGAGGTAATGGAAAAATGATGCCGGTAAAGGATTACCAGCATCGCATACCGCTCTGGGCTATTCCGACCAAAGACCCCAGTATTAGAGACACAGCTAATAACGGTGCCTCTAATAGTGGCAAGGGCGCGGGCATGCGGCCCTTCATGCCGGCAATACTGGCATGCCGCTAATGGGAGGACATCACAAGTCAGGCGAACATGCAAATACCGGCATCATGAAAGCGCTAATAGGGGATACAGGCATGCCAGAAATACGGGCATCGCGAACCAACGGTAAAATGCTATGTGCAGTGTTCCCAACTGCCACAGGTGCACACAATCAGCACATGTGGAGGCAATGGAGTCTGGGCCAGCACAAAAGGAGCACGTCCACACACCACACCCCTTCCCACACCAAAATGATTCCACTAGTAGTAGCAATATTGGGGCTGGAGGAAATGCTTGCATTGCTAAACCAGCAACAACAACAACAACAGCAGGCACCACAGAGGAGACACAGGAGGAGAAGGAGGGTGAGACAGGCCCAGCATGCCGCACCAGTGCAGCCAGTGGTACCACACAGGCAGGCCCCAATCCCTTAGACACCAAGGGTAACACAAGAAGCAAAAAAACATGTTTAGCCATGTTGTTAAAGCAAATGTTGTAATTTATGGCTCCCACATCATAAATTGTTGAGAACCACTTCTCAGCGGGGCTTGAAATGTCAGGCTAGTGAACCCAGACTGCTCACATACCAGTCTTGTACTCGCAGGGAACCACAACGTTGAGCACCAGAGTGCTCTCCTAATACTGTGACCAAAGTGGGAGGAGCAATGTGACATTATTGCATGAGTGATGGGCCTTCCAGAAAGGGCAGTTGGTTTGGAATAGAGCAAATTCACTAGGATACTGGCTCCACAGCTGGGGAGTTGAGAGAGAGAGAGAAGGAATGCAGTCCAGATTTGACCTGTTGACAGCTACGCCAGCAGGGCCTTTCAACCTTTTCAGGTGAAAGGGACCTGAGCCTCCATGTTGGCAGTTAGCTTTCTTGTGACATGTCAATATGCACCTATAATTCAGGACTTTGAATGTGCTTCTTTGCAGAGTACCTTTACAGGCTGTATTTGCTAGAGCCCTTCATGACATCACAAAAACCTGTATTTATGAAACACCAGCTTTAATTGACTTCTGACTTCTGAAACCTAACACTGTGAGTAGGCGCGAGGGTGAGGAAAGTGCACTGGGATCCATCCACAGCAGAAGATGTGAGCAACGTGTTAGGTGGAGGTACTGCATTGCAGCAATTGGTAACAAAATGGGGATGGTTGATTGAGAATGGTTAAGCCCCAGCGGGTGGTTTCTGGGGGGCACCCATCTGACAGTTTGCCTAGGGTGTCAACATTTCGCGCACCGGCCCTGGGCCGCTTGCGAGTAGGAAGATGGGTAAAAATATCGGAACTTAATCCAGCTCTGCATAGCGCATTTCTGAACTGGGCTAATTTATTGACTACATGGTCTCTTCTTGCCAAACACTCTGATTTGAGCACAGAGGATATGACCCGTATTGAATTACCCAGGGTGGGAGATCGCTATAACTGGGCATTGATCGAGTTCATATCACCGGCGGTGGTGTGCCTACTGTGCTCAGGCATTGATGAATTAAATGAATTGGGTTTTGAACTAACTGTTTGCAGAAAATATGTATAAAGTGTACATCAAGACTTAGGTCACCATTATATGTCAATGGAATTATCCATGGGGCATCTTGGGGGTGGGAGGAGGGGCTTTAGGAACCGAAAGAGCCAGTCCGAGAGCCTCACTTAGACCAACCAAACATGGTCCAGGTATACTAGCAGCCAGTGGTTGCCCAGAACATTGAAGTTGAGTAACAATTGAAACTCTGTCGAGCAGAAAGTTGCTACTTGGCTATGCTGAAACACTAGGGGTCAAAGTTCATTTCTAAAGCATCAAGAGGGGGTTCCACATCTCCAGAACTGTGACATTTCTTTTCTGCAAGAGACTACGCTAACGAGCCCTTTCCATTGGGATGGGTTTCGGATCTTGAATGGGAAAGGCCATTAAGTTGGGAAGAGGTAGACCAAAGTGTGGATTAGCCTTGGGAGCCAGATCATATATTGATAGACTGCCTTCTTCGCGAGATCCCATTAACTCCTGTGTTCTACTGGCAGTTATAACGTTTCCATACCAGTCATTGCGATCTATTCTGGCTATAAACGTGTATATGCCCACTGTGCCCCAAGACCATGAAATAGCTGCCAGCTTTAATATTATGGAGCAATTGATCTGTGATTGGGAGGAGAGTTGCCCTAAAGGCCTTCTGATTATTGCAGGAGACTTTAATACGCCTACGTTATATAGTCACCCTGTTATTAAGGCTATGTATGACGCCGCTATGAGGGAATATAGAAATCTGAGACCCTTTTCTCCCACCTGTTCTAAATGGGGTGGTCTCATTCAAACGCACAATTTGACATATCTCAATGCTAAAGAACTTAATAGCAGGAGTAAACAGGACACCTGGTCAAATGATGGTTCTCAGTAATGTTTGTATTATGCGCTGGTGGATCGATTGTTTTGAATAGTTTTGGGGCTTTGAACATTGAACGCAATGCACTGAGTGACCATGTGATGCTTAAATGGAATACTTTGATGGTCACGCCCATCACCCACACCCTCCTACTTAGGCACTAAGCTTTCTATGAATAACCAAAACCATTGCATTGTTTGGTGAGATACTAATGTAGGCAGGCTATCCATTTTCTTATTGAACATGGTCCAGCCACCCTAAATTGGCTGAAGAGTAGTGCGTGGAATTTCCAAGCCCTGATGAATTTGCTGGGGCAACATCTCTGTAGGTTCGGGCAGGATCTTTCCTGTGCGAACACAAGAAGAGCCCAATTTGATGTTACTATCCAGAAAAGGGAACGTGAATTTACAGCCTCGAGAGTGGCCATTATAACGCATTCGGGATTGGCTGACCATGGGAAGAACACTTTACTTACTAAACTGGCAACCAAATGCAAAAACTGGCTTAGAATGCATAAGGGTACCTTGAATAATGCCAATTGGATGCTATTGTTTGACTTACTCAAGACAAATGATAATAAGAGGTTATGGGCCTTTGTCAGGTAATCTCTTAACGAAAAATCCAAATGACACTAGAGACCTCTCACCACGTGCTCACTAGCTGCTCGATCATGACGTATTCCTAGAAGAAGGGTAATTTTGTGGAGCAAAACCTTGAATGGTTTGTTGTAAGTGGCCAACTCAATTGCTTTCCTGGCAGTGGCCTTCTGTGTTTGGAAAGAGGCTCGGAAGTTGATAGATAGTGCAATGTAAGTGCTGTGGAAAGTGAATATTTTTATAGCGTTGAAAGGACATATATACTATGTATTTTTAGGATTTTAGTGATTATAATTTTAGTGAATGTAATATAAGAATGGTGTAAATGTATCTACTGTTTTATAATGTGGAGGTATGTACTTAAGCTTTATTTTAAACTTTCCACGATAAACAAATTTAAAAAAAGAAATACATTCAGATTTCCCAATCTGAAGGGGAATGCACACCCCAGTCCCTGTCACTACTGCAAACATGTGAGAATCCATTGAGTGTAAGAAGAAGTGCGAGACCTGCTTTGGAAAAGTACCCCGATTGTGAATTTGCGGTGACATTGTGCTGCTCCAGCCATCGCCACCAGAAGAGGGGTACAACTCTTATAGGAGGGTATAATTCTGGAGTGGGGGGGGCAGTGTTCTGGCTTGCCCCTTTCTTGTTTTGTGTGTTAGGGTCTCTGTATGTGGAACATGCATTGCTTTAAGTGAGCCGGGGCCTGCCGGGGACAAGTGAGGCTGAGCCTGGGCCCCGGTCCCACCGCTTCACGGCAGGTCATTGGCCCTCATTACGACCCTGGCGGAGTGGGTTTACGCCAGCGTTATTCGCGGCGGACCCGTCCGCCCTACTACGAGTTTCCGTAGCGCCATGGAACGTTTTCCGCCTGGTTTTTCCGGGCGGAGAAATCCATGGCGCTACGGGACCTTGATGTTAATTACGCCACCGTATTTTACGGTGGCGCAATTAACGCCTTCCCCACTCCCATTATACCCTATGGGGCAAAAATGGGAATGGGGAAGGGTAAAATGGGGAATGGGGATTTACCGCCCCGCCAAGGTCGGCATGGTGCGGAAAATCCGCCAACCTCCATGGCGCTATCGGCAGCTTTCCGCCGTGCTCCGCGGTGCATTTAGCACCGCGATTTCCGCCAGGGTCGTAATGAGGGCCATTGTCTCGCCACGGCCGCAATGGCGATGGGAGATGAGCCCGTCGACATTAAGTCAGGCAGCTGTGACCGACAGAAGTGCAGGGCAGTCACAGCTTTGCTCAAACTAGCTTGCACAAAGCTGTGGCTGGCTGGCACTTGTGTTAGTCACAGCTCAGGAAACGCACAGCGTCCCTACCATGAACACCCTTTTGTCTCCACTCCCTCTTGTGCCTCTTACACCGTAAGGCTGAGAGTAAGAATTCCGTTTCAGCCATGCACTGTAACAGGCACAACAGGAGTGGAGACAAAAGGGTGTTGATGTTTGACCTCTTAGCTTCTGAAAGCCTTCACTTCACGGAGAGCCTGTCATTGAGTAACCTGACAGGCAAACCAATAGTGCCTCAAAGGGCGGCACAGTATTGTCGAACCGCTACTGATTGGGATTTGAAAACAGCTGATAAAACACGCGCAATCCGTCACTTAAGACACTTCTGATGTTTTACTGATGGTTTCTAAAATTCAAATGGCAAAGAAAAGCATTATTCTAGTGATATCATAACTCACAAGTGTAAAGTGTGAGCATTGTACCCTATAAGTTACCTCTATCGAACATTATGGAAACCAGTGCCGCCTTAGTGGCAGCAGCTCCCCGGGCAGAAAAGGAACAATTTGGCGTCCTCCCCACCCCTGCCGCGCCCCTCGTCAATTGGGGGGGGGGACGCCAAATGTTTCTTTTTGTGGTGGGAGAAGTGCCATTTTAAAAATAAATGCACTTGCGGGCGCCGGCGCATTTAACAACAATAGGGTGTTGCGGCAGCACCCCATAAAGATGATTATCACCCCACTCCCGCACCGGAGCAGAGTGGTCATTATCTCAACAGGGTGCTGTGGCACCCTACCACTCCCGCACCGGAGCAGGGTGGTCATTAGCACTGGAGCAGGTGGTCATTATCTCAACAGGGTGCTGTGGCACCCTACCACTCCGGCACTGGAGCAGGGTGGTCATTATCTCAACAGGGTGCTGTGGCACCCTACCACTCCCGCACTGGAGCAGGTGGTCATTATCTCAACAGGGTGCTGTGGCACCCTACCACTCCCGCACTGGAGCAGGGTGGTCATTATCTCAACAGGGTGCTGTGGCACCCTACCACTCCCGCAATGGAGCAGGGTGGTCATTATCTCAACAGGGTGCTGTGGCACCCTACCACTCCCGCACTGGAGCAGGTGGTAATTATCTCAACAGGGTGCTGTGGCACCCTACCACTCCCGCACTGGAGCAGGGTGGTCATTATCTCAACAGGGTGCTGTGGCACCCTACCACTCCCGCACTGGAGCAGGTGGTCATTATCTCAACAGGGTGCTGTGGCACCCTACCACTCCCGCACTGGAGCAGGTGGTCATTATCTCAACAGGGTGCTGTGGCACCCTACCACTCCCGCACTGGAGCAGGTGGTCATTATCTCAACAGGGTGCTGTGGCACCCTACCACTCCGGCACCGGAGCAGGGTGGTCATTATCTCAACAGGGTGCTGTGGCACCCTACCACTCCGGCACCGGAGCAGGGTGGTCATTATCTCAACAGGGTGCTGTGGCACCCTACCACTCCCGCACCGAAGCAGGGTGGTCATTATCTCAACAGGGTGCTGTGGCACCCTACCACTCCCGCACCGGAGCAGGGTGGTCATTATCTCAACAGGGTGCTGTGGCACCCTACCACTCCCGCACCGGAGCAGGGTGGTAATTATCTCAACAGGGTGCTGTGGCACCCTACCACTCCCGCACCGGAGCAGGGTGGTCATTATCTCAACAGGGTGCTGTGGCACCCTACCACTCCGGCACTCGAGCAGGGTGGTCATTATCTCAACAGGGTGCTGTGGCACCCTACCACTCCCGCACCGGAGAAGGTGGTAATTATCTCAACAGGGTGCTGTGGCACCCTACCACTCCCGCACCGGAGCAGGGTGGTAATTATCTCAACAGGGTGCTGTGGCACCCTACCACTCCGGCACTGGAGCAGGGTGGTCATTATCTCAACAGGGTGCTGTGGCACCCTACCACTCCGGCACTCGAGCAGGGTGGTCATTATCTCAACAGGGTTCTGTGGCACCCTACCACTCCCGCACCGTAGCAGGGTGGTCATTATCTCAACAGGGTGCTGTGGCACCCTACCACTCCCGCACCGGAGCAGGATGGTCATTATCTCAACAGGGTGCTGTGGCACCCTACCACTCCCGCACCGGAGAAGGTGGTAATTATCTCAACAGGGTGCTGTGGCACCCTACCACTCCCGCACCGGAGAAGGTGGTAATTATCTCAACAGGGTGCTGTGGCACCCTACCACTCCCGCACCGGAGCAGGGTGGTCATTATCTCAACAGGGTGCTGTGGCACCCTACCACTCCCGCACCGGAGCAGGGTGGTCATTATCTCAACAGGGTGCTGTGGCACCCTACCACTCCCGCACCGGAGAAGGTGGTAATTATCTCAACAGGGTGCTGTGGCACCCTACCACTCCCGCACCGGAGCAGGGTGGTAATTATCTCAACAGGGTGCTGTGGCACCCTACCACTCCCGCACCGGAGAAGGTGGTAATTATCTCAACAGGGTGCTGTGGCACCCTACCACTCCCGCACCGGAGCAGGGTGGTAATTATCTCAACAGGGTGCTGTGGCACCCTACCACTCCCGCACGGGAGCAGGTGGTAATTATCTCAACAGGGTGCTGTGGCACCCTACCCCTCCGGCACCGGAGCAGGGTGGTAGTTATCTCAACAGGGTGCTGTGGCACCCTACCACTCCCGCACCGGAGCAGGGTGGTCATTATCTCAACAGGGTGCTGTGGCACCCTACCACTCCCGCACCGGAGCAGGGTGGTCATTATCTCAACAGGGTGCTGTGGCACCCTACCACTCCCGCACCGGAGCAGGTGGTCATTATCACAGCAGGTGGTAATTATTTCAACAGGGTGCTGTGGCACCCTACCACTCCCGCACTGGAGCAGGGTGGTCGTTATCTCAACAGGGTGCTGTGGCACCCTACCACTCCCGCACTGGAGCAGGGTGGTAGTTATCTCAACAGGGTGCTGTGGCACCCTACCACTCCCGCACCGGAGCAGGGTGGTCATTATCTCAACAGGGTGCTGTGGCACCCTACCACTCCCGCACCAGAGAAGGTGGTAATTATCTCAACAGGGTGCTGTGGCACCCTACCACTCCGGCACCGGAGCAGGGTGGTAGTTATCTCAACAGGGTGCTGTGGCACCCTACCACTCCCGCACCGGAGCAGGGTGGTAATTATCTCAACAGGGTGCTGTGGCACCCTACCACTCCCGCACCGGAGCAGGTGGTAATTATCTCAACAGGGTGCTGTGGCACCCTACCACTCCCGCACTGGAGCAGGTGGTCATTATCTCAACAGGGTGCTGTGGCACCCTACCACTCCCGCACTGGAGCAGGGTGGTCATTATCTCAACAGGGTGCTGTGGCACCCTACCACTCCCGCACTGGAGCAGGTGGTCATTATCTCAACAGGGTGCTGTGGCACCCTACCACTCCCGCACTGGAGCAGGGTGGTCATTATCTCAACAGGGTGCTGTGGCACCCTACCACTCCCGCACTGGAGCAGGTGGTCATTATCTCAACAGGGTGCTGTGGCACCCTACCACTCCCGCACTGGAGCAGGGTGGTCATTATCTCAACAGGGTGCTGTGGCACCCTACCACTCCCGCACTGGAGCAGGGTGGTCATTATCTCAACAGGGTGCTGTGGCACCCTACCACTCCCGCACTGGAGCAGGTGGTAATTATCTCAACAGGGTGCTGTGGCACCCTACCACTCCCGCACTGGAGCAGGTGGTCATTATCTCAACAGGGTGCTGTGGCACCCTACCACTCCCGCACTGGAGCAGGTGGTCATTATCTCAACAGGGTGCTGTGGCACCCTACCACTCCCGCACTGGAGCAGGTGGTCATTATCTCAACAGGGTGCTGTGGCACCCTACCACTCCCGCACTGGAGCAGGGTGGTCATTATCTCAACAGGGTGCTGTGGCACCCTACCACTCCGGCACCGGAGCAGGGTGGTCATTATCTCAACAGGGTGCTGTGGCACCCTACCACTCCCGCACCGGAGCAGGTGGTCATTATCACAGCAGGTGGTAATTATTTCAACAGGGTGCTGTGGCACCCTACCACTCCCGCACTGGAGCAGGGTGGTCGTTATCTCAACAGGGTGCTGTGGCACCCTACCACTCCCGCACTGGAGCAGGGTGGTAGTTATCTCAACAGGGTGCTGTGGCACCCTACCACTCCCGCACCGGAGCAGGGTGGTCATTATCTCAACAGGGTGCTGTGGCACCCTACCACTCCCGCACCAGAGAAGGTGGTAATTATCTCAACAGGGTGCTGTGGCACCCTACCACTCCGGCACCGGAGCAGGGTGGTAATTATCTCAACAGGGTGCTGAGGCACCCTACCACTCCCGCACCGGAGCAGGTGGTCATTATCTCAACAGGGTGCTGTGGCACCCTACCACTCCCGCACTGGAGCAGGGTGGTCATTATCTCAACAGGGTGCTGTGGCACCCTACCACTCCCGCACTGGAGCAGGTGGTCATTATCTCAACAGGGTGCTGTGGCACCCTACCACTCCCGCACTGGAGCAGGGTGGTCATTATCTCAACAGGGTGCTGTGGCACCCTACCACTCCCGCACTGGAGCAGGGTGGTCATTATCTCAACAGGGTGCTGTGGCACCCTACCACTCCCGCACTGGAGCAGGTGGTAATTATCTCAACAGGGTGCTGTGGCACCCTACCACTCCCGCACTGGAGCAGGGTGGTCATTATCTCAACAGGGTGCTGTGGCACCCTACCACTCCCGCACTGGAGCAGGTGGTCATTATCTCAACAGGGTGCTGTGGCACCCTACCACTCCCGCACTGGAGCAGGTGGTCATTATCTCAACAGGGTGCTGTGGCACCCTACCACTCCCGCACTGGAGCAGGGTGGTCATTATCTCAACAGGGTGCTGTGGCACCCTACCACTCCGGCACCGGAGCAGGGTGGTCATTATCTCAACAGGGTGCTGTGGCACCCTACCACTCCCGCACCGGAGCAGGGTGGTCATTATCTCAACAGGGTGCTGTGGCACCCTACCACTCCGGCACCGGAGCAGGGTGGTCATTATCTCAACAGGGTGCTGTGGCACCCTACCACTCCCGCACCGGAGCAGGGTGGTCATTATCTCAACAGGGTGCTGTGGCACCCTACCACTCCCGCACCGGAGCAGGGTGGTCATTATCTCAACAGGGTGCTGTGGCGCCCTACCACTCCCGCACCGGAGCAGGGTGGTCATTATCTCAACAGGGTGCTGTGGCGCCCTACCACTCCCGCACCGGAGCAGGGTGGTCATTATCTCAACAGGGTGCTGTGGCACCCTACCACTCCCGCACCGGAGCAGGGTGGTAATTATCTCAACAGGGTGCTGTGGCACCCTACCACTCCCGCACCGGAGCAGGGTGGTCGTTATCTCAACAGGGTGCTGTGGCACCCTACCACTCCCGCACTGGAGCAGGGTGGTAGTTATCTCAACAGGGTGCTGTGGCACCCTACCACTCCCGCACCAGAGAAGGTGGTAATTATCTCAACAGGGTGCTGTGGCACCCTACCACTCCGGCACTGGAGCAGGGTGGTAGTTATCTCAACAGGGTGCTGTGGCACCCTACCACTCCCGCACAGGAGCAGGGTGGTAATTATCTCAACAGGGTGCTGTGGCACCCTACCACTCCCGCACTGGAGCAGGTGGTAATTATCTCAACAGGGTGCTGTGGCACCCTACCACTCCCGCACTGGAGCAGGTGGTAATTATCTCAACAGGGTGCTGTGGCACCCTACCACTCCCGCACTGGAGCAGGTGGTCATTATCTCAACAGGGTGCTGTGGCACCCTACCACTCCCGCACTGGAGCAGGGTGGTCATTATCTCAACAGGGTGCTGTGGCACCCTACCACTCCCGCACTGGAGCAGGTGGTCATTATCTCAACAGGGTGCTGTGGCACCCTACCACTCCGGCACTGGAGCAGGGTGGTCATTATCTCAACAGGGTGCTGTGGCACCCTACCACTCCCGCACTGGAGCAGGTGGTCATTATCTCAACAGGGTGCTGTGGCACCCTACCCTCCCGCACTGGAGCAGGGTGGTCATTATCTCAACAGGGTGCTGTGGCACCCTACCACTCCCGCACTGGAGCAGGTGGTCATTATCTCAACAGGGTGCTGTGGCACCCTACCACTCCCGCACTGGAGCAGGTGGTCATTATCTCAACAGGGTGCTGTGGCACCCTACCACTCCCGCACTGGAGCAGGGTGGTCATTATCTCAACAGGGTGCTGTGGCACCCTACCACTCCGGCACCGGAGCAGGGTGGTCATTATCTCAACAGGGTGCTGTGGCACCCTACCACTCCCGCACTGGAGCAGGGTGGTCATTATCTCAACAGGGTGCTGTGGCACCCTACCACTCCGGCACCGGAGCAGGGTGGTCATTATCTCAACAGGGTGCTGTGGCACCCTACCACTCCCGCACTGGAGCAGGTGGTCATTATCTCAACAGGGTGCTGTGGCACCCTACCACTCCGGCACCGGAGCAGGGTGGTCATTATCTCAACAGGGTGCTGTGGCACCCTACCACTCCGGCACTGGAGCAGGGTGGTCATTATCTCAACAGGGTGCTGTGGCACCCTACCACTCCGGCACCATAGCAGGATGGTAATTATCTCAACAGGGTGCTGTGGCACCCTACCACTCCCGCACTGGAGCAGGGTGGTCATTATCTCAACAGGGTGCTGTGGCACCCTACCACTCCGGCACCGGAGCAGGGTGGTAATTATCTCAACAGGGTGCTGTGGCACCCTACCACTCCGGCACTGGAGCAGGGTGGTCATTATCTCAACAGGGTGCTGTGGCACCCTACCACTCCGGCACCATAGCAGGATGGTAATTATCTCAACAGGGTGCTGTGGCACCCTACCACTCCCGCACTGGAGCTGGGACCCTACCACTCCCGCACTGGGGCAGGGTGGTCATTATCTCAACAGGGTGCTGTGGCACCCTACCACTCCCGCACTGGAGTAGGGTGGTCATTATCTCAACAGGGTGCTGTGGCACCCTACCACTCCCGCACCGGAGCAGGGTGGTCATTATCTCAACAGGGTGCTGTGGCACCCTACCACTCCGGCACTGGAGCAGTGTGGTCATTATCTCAACAGGGTGCTGTGGCACCCTACCACGCCATTACCAGAGCAGGGTGGTCATTATCTCAACAGGGTGCTGTGGCACCCTACCACTCCGGCACTGGAGCAGGGTGGTAATTATCTCAACAGGGTGCTGTGGCACCCTACCACTCTGGCACCGGAGCAGGGTGGTCATTATCTCAACAGGGTGCTGCGGCACCCTACTTAGATGATCATCACCCCACTCCCGTCCCGGAGCAGGGTGGTAATTATCTCAACAGGGTGCTGCGGCACCCTACCACTCCGGCACTGGAGCAGGGTGGTCATTATCTCAACAGGGTGCTGTGACAACCTACCACTCCCGCACCGGAGAAGGTGGTAATTATCTCAACAGGGTGCTGGCACCCTACCACTCCGGCACTGGAGCAGGGTGGTAATTATCTCAACAGGGTGCTGTGGCATCCTACCACTCCCGCACCGGAGAAGGTGGTATTATCTAAATAGGGTGCTGTGGCACCCTACCACTCCGGCACCGGAGCAGGGTGGTAATTATCTCAACAGGGTGCTGTGGCACGCTACCACTCCCGCACCGGAGAAGGTGGTAATTATCTCAACAGGGTGCTGGCACCCTACCACTCCGGCACTGGAGCAGGGTGGTAATTATCTCAACAGGGTGCTGTGGCACCCTACCACTCCCGCACCGCAGAAGGTGGTATTATCTAAATAGGGTGCTGTGGCACCCTACCACTCCGGCACCGGAGCAGGGTGGTCATTATCTCAACAGGGTGCTGCACCCTACTAAGATGATCATCACCCCACTCCCGCCCCGGAGCAAGGTGGTAATTATCTCAACAGGGTGCTGTGGCACCCTACCACTCCGGCACTGGAGCAGGGTGGTCATTATCTCAACAGGGTGATGTGGCACCCTACGACTCCCGCACCGGAGAAGGTGGTAATTATCTCAACAGGGTGCTGTGGCACCCTACCACTCCCGCACCGGAGAAGGTGGTATTATCTAAATAGGGTGCTGTGGCACCCTACCACTCCGGCACCAGAGCAGGGTGGTCATTATCTCAACAGGGTGCTGCACCCTACTAAGATGATCATCACCCCACTCCCGCCCCGGAGCAGGGTGGTAATTATCTCAACAGGGTGCTGTGGCACCCTACCACTCCGGCACTGGAGCAGGGTGGTCATTATCTCAACAGGGTGTTGTGGCACCCTACCACTCCCGCACTGGAGAAGGTGGTAATTATCTCAACAGGGTGCTGTGGCACCCTACCACTCCGGCACTGGAGCAGGATGGTAATTATCTCAACAGGGTGCTGTGGCACCCTACCACTCCGGCACCATAGCAGGATGGTAATTATCTCAACAGGGTGCTGTGGCACCCTACCACTCCCGCACCGGAGAAGGTGGTATTATCTAAATAGGGTGCTGCGGCACCCTATTAAGATGATTATCACCCCACTCCCCTTTAGGATCATTATCACCCCACTCCTGCACCGGAGAAGGGTGGTAATTATCTCAACATATGCTGTGGCACCCTACCACTCCGGCACCGGAGCATGGTGGTGATTATCTCAATAGGGTGCCATCACCATATTAATGTTAAATGCGCCCGCTCCCGCGAGGGCATTTAATTTCAAAATGACACTTCTCCAACCATGCCAACTCGGGATAGCCCTTGAAAGGCTCCCCGAGCTGGCACGGTAGTGGGCTAATGGCACCCTGGGTGACTATGGCACCCTGGGCGGTTGCCCGGCCCTCCCTGCCCTAAGGCTGGCTCCGATGGAAACATACCTTGAGACAGTATTTGAAGAACACATCCTTTCAACCCCAAATGCAACCCCAGACATGTTTCAGCCTTGCTTGAGTTAAAGGTCACTGCTTACCTTGGTGGATGGAAAGCTCTTAATCATAGCCACTGGCAATTCCTCGGGATACCTCTCCATTCCAGAAGTTTAAGTCAATCGGGACCACTGCTCCAGGGTACCAACCAAACGCAAATCAGTCTTCGTCCTGCCATTGCCCGGAGTTATCCATCCTAAATGCAAGTTCATGCCCCACTCTGCAAGGGAATACAAGGAACCCCCGACATATTTGGACTGTTTGGGGCCTCTTCAGTGAAGTGCAGCTCGGTTCAGTATGAAAAAGAGCATGGGATCCCTTTTTGGCCCACTTAAGGGGACTCACTGAATGAACAACACCAAAAAGAGTTGGAAGGAAAGGTGCCTTGGGTGGCACGGCTATGCTTAGATGTGGCCCTTAGCTGGCGGTGCCCAGAGCTCCTTTCTGTACTTCACTCATGACAACCAATGAGGCTCACGCATGTCTGCAGTGGCTTATGGCCTCCATAAGACAGAGGTAGCAGAGGTTCAGGGTTGGCTGGCCGTTCTACCATTGGGCCCTAGCTAGATTTCTTTAGGTTTTTGACTTACTGTAATTTTTAAAAAACATTCTGAAAAACTGATTATGATTACTCAAAAACGCAATGTGTCCCATTTCAGGTATGAAAGGACAAGTCACTACTGGATTCTATGATTCCTTAACTTTGCATTCTAGTTCTTGTCATTTCTTCACATCACAAGAAGGGACTCACAAAATAACCTCACATGGAGGAGGCGCTACTGTACGCTGTGGGGCTACACTGCTGTATACTATAGCATTCTATGGCACTCTGTGGCTATTTACTACACCTGGACTTTAAGTGCTGCAGATAAGACAGAGTGCAATTAAACGATTTGCCCAGGACCACACGTTTTGGTTGCACCAGCAGTGTTGCAGAATGCACTTAGTTATGTAGACAAAAAAACCTTGTTAATTTTTGCATGCTCTTCTATGGGCGTCACCTTCACATTTTAGGCCAAACCCATCATGCAAGCCACACCCCCAAATGAGGGCCCCCCTCAATTTCTTATTTATTTATTTATTTATTTATTCAGATTTGTAAAGCTCACAGCAGCCCATGGGCATCGTGGCTCTTGTTACATACATAGCTTAGTCACGTATACATGATGATACAATATGGTCACAGGCAATATGATATTTTACATATTTACATGTGATATTTTACATATTTACATGCAATATTTTACATATTTACAGATACGGTTGCATTTTACTGCACAAGGAGTTGGGTCTTGAGTTTCCTACGAAATGCCGAGAGTGAGTTTTCTGCTCTGATGTCTGTAGGTTTTGCGTTCCAGAGTTTGGAAGCAATATATGGGAAGCCTAGGCCACCGGCTTTGGCTCTGTTGATACGAGGGACGTGGAGTTGGTTAGTGTATTGTGTCCTGGTGGGACGTGTGGAGGAGGCCTTGGAGACAGTCTCAGATAGGTATGAGGGTGCGGATAGAGTGAGGCACTTTTTTAACATCAGGGGTAATAATTCCAGCACATGTGTTATCTCAGCGGTAACTCTGATCTTATCAAACTGAAAGCTAAAGGCGGCGATGAACGACTTCCGTCTGTCTCAGCGGCCCCAAGATTTTGTTACATTATTTAGGTGTAGTTGGGGAGCAGGATAGGCTTTAAATGTCTGCCTGCTTTTCCCTCTCAGCCTGACCGAAGCGGTTGCATTACGGCTAGCATGTGTTATTGAGAAAGCAGGCGGGGGCCACAGAAATGCATTGTATACTGCCCCCCTCAATCCTTAACTGGGGGACAGCCCCGAGTATCGGGATGAAGATAGCTGGGCTGTGTTGCCCTGGTTCCAGGATGTAGCTGTGGAGCAACACTTTGCAGGGACATCAGCCAAGGACCCTTCCAGCAAGCAGCGAGATGACTGCAAACTGAAGATGCTAATGTTACTGGAAGGCCCATCCTACACCCCCCTAACCCCACCTTAACCCGCTTTCTATCATTCCCAGCATGCTGCCCTTCACCCTCCTGCATAGCAGCGCCTCCTTCAGGTCAAGGTGTTGCACTTTCAAGGCCTCTGCACTAGATCCTTGATTGTTCTGCTCCTCATTTCATCATGAAGAACCCCCAGCAGAGTTGAAGCATCACTCTGATACCAAAGTCCTGGTGCCTTCTCAAAGTCTGGTGCGTTGTGGCTGTGAGGCAGGCGGAATGGTATTTTTCCCTGTGTTTGAAGTGTTTTGGGGCTTGTGGGAGATATCAAGGTAAACCCCTTTGACGAACGCCTGAAGAATGCCTTGTTGCCCTGCCTAAGATGGCTCCTGCCATTGGATGATAGGTAGATTCTCCAGCAGGCCAGAGCACAGCACCTGAGCAGGCTCCAGTGACCTTTGAGTCATCTCTCAGCCTGCCAACCAGCAAACTAAACAAGACAAATGGGGGGCTGTGGCCCCAAACTTCAAATAGAACCTTTCTCAGAACCAAAGGGTATTGCCTCCCATGGGCCTTCGCTGTAGCTTATGGTAATTGGCTGGAGTTTACACACTGTCCCTTCATCTCATCTGCTAACTCCCAGCTACTTGTTTTGTTGCACAAGGGATACAAAGTATCAATGTGAGAGAGAGAGAGAGAGAGAGAGAGAGAGCGTGAGAGAGACAGAGTGTGAGAGAGAGGGGGTGAGAGAGAGGGAGAGGAGAGAGAGAGAAAGAGAGGGAGAGGGAGAGGGGGAGAGAGAGAGAGAGAGAGAGAGAGAGAGAGAGAGAGAGAGAGAGGTTTTGACAGGGGCAGTGTGTTCTAGTGCAACAGTGCTGCATGCAAGAGGCCAGTGGTGGGAGAGCCGGGGCTGCAGCTTGTGTTGCCTTGTGAGCCCTTCTCACACCTTCCCTGACTAACCGACTCCCCTCTAAGATGTTCTACCATCTTACACTCTACACAGAAATCCCCCACAGAAGGCTCCCACAGGCCTAGCCGTTAGCACATCAACACTAAACGGGCCACGACTAAGCTCCCCCTATCACACTACATCAGCGGCTAACCCGGCCCAAAGTGCTGCAGTCTGTCCGATCTTGGGCTGTTCTCTATGAATATAATACTCCCAAGTTTCTCTGCAAAGACCATAGAACGCAGAAACCCAGGACCGGGTACTTCTGACTGCACCCACCAACAACACAGGTTTTGCATCTGCCTCTCCCACTGTCCCATTAGTGACCCCTCCTCTTTTCTTTTAGCGCCAAGTCCAACAGGTCCACCAATAGTGACAGAGAAGTGATATACAAAACCACTTACATTACATTCAACCTTTCCACCATATAATGAAAAAGTGAGGAGGAAAGGTGACCTCATCAGTATTTTATTCTTAACCTTTCCACTGCGTTGTGGAAAACTTACAAATTGCATGGAGGGGACCTTTTGCACTTAATTACAAAGAGATGTGTTACTCTATAAGGAATTAATAACTTTCTTGCAGCTGCACCTGGGCACACATCAGAGAGGTGCCCTCAGTAGACGTATGTTGCAGGCTTCGGGTCTCAGGGGTGAAGTCCTCGCTGGGTTCCGCTGTCAATAAATGCACCATAAATGCACCATGCTCTGGGTAGCTGCAGCGATGGTCCAGAAAGGAGCAGCATTGATGTATAGAGGAGCAGGATAGGTGTAGACAGGAGCAGGATTGGTGTAGACAGGAGCAGGATTGGCGACTCATGGTCATACTTCACGTCCAGCTTTAAATGGAAGCATCCACTGGAATTAGGGTGAGTTCCAAAGGTGACTGATACCACACACTAATGGGGAGATGGCACTCTCATGTTAATTGTATTTGCCATTACATTCTTATCATATGTTAGGATTAATGTAAAACATGGGGTGGTGTTTTTGTAAAAACTGCAAACTACATGCAGGGGCCACTCCTCTTAGCACGCACATGCTGCTGGGGCCCTTTTTGCAATTTTCCACATTTCAAAATGGAGTGGAAAATGAAAGAGTAAAAAAGGAGTGAAATCCTGAGTAACAGTGTAAATGCCCCCTGCAAGCATACAGCCTTCACAATGGATTCCTATGGAATCCGCCTGCTTTCAGCCTGCGTTAAAAGTCAGAGGATTCACCGGCATGAAAATCACATGCCGGCTTTAACCCATGCGGAGGACACCCATGCAATGAACTGAATTGATATTTTATTTCTATCGCGCTCATACACAAGGGTTTCAGAGCGTGACAAGGCAAGGGAGGGGAACAGGGGAGAACAAAACAACGATCTTACTAGGCCCAGTGACATTGAGAAAGAGCAAGTGCATGGGAGAGGGGGAGGGGAAAAGTGCAAGGAAGGGGAAAGAGGTGGAAAGTGCGGAGCAAAAGGAGAACTGAATAAACAATAATAAATAAATAATAATTAAAAGCAACAAAAATGGTAGTGCAGCCAGCAATTTGCAAGCGCTAGGTTTAAGGCAGCAGACAGGGTAGGTCTGATAAGTGCAGGAAGAAAGAGGGGGGGCTGTATGGGTACAGATACAGACCCCAGTGCAAGGGGTGGTCCGGAGGCAGTGTGGGAGGGTGGCAAGGTGAGCAGGAACGAGGGCCCAGAGGACAGAGGTTGGCCAGGTGCGAAGTGCCAAGGGAGACAAGATCAGCAGGGGAGGGGAGAAGTGAAGGCAGAAGAAAAGAGGAAGGTCTTGAGGTGCTTCCGGAACCGGACATGGTTCTCCTCAAGTTTCAGAGTGGCAGGGAGGCTGCTCCAGAGAGAGGCCCCAGCCGAAGACAGAGATATACCCCCAGCTTGTTTCTTTGAAAAATGACTGAGCCTGAGGGAGTTGGAGGTAGAGGAGTGTAGAGCTCGAGAGAGGAGGTATTTGCGGAGGGGTAGCCGAAGGTATTTTGGACCCAGGCCCCAGAAAGCCTTGTGGACAATGCAGAGAGTTTTGAATTTAATCCTTTCATCCACTGGGAGCCAATGGAGGAAATTCAGAGCTGGAGAGATACGATCCCAGTGCTTGAGGCCAAGGACTGGTTTTGCAGTCCTGTTCTGGATTAGTTGCAGAGGGCGGAGAGTAGAGGCAGTTAGATTTAGAAAGAGTCTGTTGCGATAGTCCACCCTAGAGAGAACCAGAGCTTGGGAGACCATGAGCTTCTGGGGGAAGAGGAGAGGAAAGGCAGAGTGTCTCTGAGGAGGTGCAGTAGGAAGTTTGACTTTTTAGAGACATCAGAGATATGGGCCGAGAAGGAAAGTGTGGAATCAAAGATTACCCCGAGGTTCTTAGACTCGCAGGTGGGGGTAGGAGAAGGGCCAAGGGAGGCTGGCCAGAGATTGAGGGCAAAGGAAGGAGAAGGTGTGCCGATGAGGAGGATCTCTGTCTTGCCAGCAACATTCTTGAGCCATGAACTGAGATAAAGGAGGTGCTGTAGTTTTTGTGTTGTCTGTTAAAGCGCCCTGATGCCTGCTGGCTGCCGCCGCTATATAAGCTGACATACATACATACACAGGTAGAGAGGGAGATAGATGATAGGAAGGACCCCAGGATGACCTGGGAAAGTCGATCAGAGAGGAAAGAGGTCCGCCAGGCCAGAGCCTGATCTGTGATACCCAGGTTATCACAGAGACGGTTGAGCAGGATGGCCTGGTTGACCGTGTCAAAGGCAGAGGAGAGATCAAGTAGGATGAGTACGGAGGGAATGTTAAGTCAAGGTTGGAGAGCACATTTTCACATATGTTTAGGAGAGCAGTTTCCGTGCTTCTGGCAGCTCTGAAGCCAGACTGGTGGTCATGGAGACAGCCTACGGAATCAGAATGAAGGTTAAGCTGGGTGATAGCCAGCTTTTCTAGGAGTTTGCCCAGAAAGGGGGTAATGGAAATTGGCCGATAGTTTGCCGGACAGGAAGGATCAGCTGTGGGTTTCCTGAGAAGAGGATGCACAAGGGAGTGCATCAGAGGAGAGGGGAAGGATCCTGAGGCAAATAATTGGTTGCAAAAGTTGGCAAGGGCTGGAGCGAGGGTGTCAACGTGGTCCTTGATGGTTTTAGAGGAACAGGATGAACCGATTTTTACAAGGCTTTCATAGATCGGACTTGTCTAGCGACCTTGTCGGGGGAGACAAGAGGAAAGGATGAGAAGGGGGTTGGGAGGTGGCAGAAGGAGGGTCAGCAAGCACAGGTGAAGAGGGCAGCGAATGGGAACAGGAGGAGAGGGTGGACATGATGTCCTGGGTTTTTGAGATAAAATGAGAAGCAAGGGAGCCCGGGAGGCAACAGGAGGGGTAGAGACTGCAGCAGGATTGGCCAGCTCCTAACAGATTTTAAAGAGTTCAGCCGAGCTGTTAGATGCCGCCGAGACACATGCTTGGATGTGGGCTCTCTTCTTGGTGAGGACAGAGAGTCGGTATTGCCTTTGGAGCAGGCGACAGGCCAGTTTATCAGAGAATGAGCAAGAAGTCTCCATTTCCTCTGCATGAAAATCACATGCCGGTGTTAACCAATGCAGAGGATCCGCACGCATGAAAATCACATGCCAGCGTTAACCCATGTAGAGGATACGCATGCATGAAAATCACATGTTGGCGTTAACCCACACAGAGTATACCAAAGCATGAACATCACATACTGTTAACCCATGCAGCAACATCGGAGTGGGCAGGAGCCCATACTCCCAGCTGCAGTAGCATTCATCTGATGCTGCCTGAACCCCCCTGCGCACCCACCGACCCCAAGACAACACCCAGGCAATCCGAAGGCTGGGTAGGCCTCCGGCCCCTCCAGATGCCCGCAGAGCAATCTGCTGCCTGTCGAAGCCCCTCCATACCAGCCCAGCTGATTTCCTTTGTTTGCGAGGCCAAGCCTGACTCCAAAATGGCCGGCGGGATGCAGCCTGGAAACGAGGCTGCTCCCAGTTGCTGAGCAACCGGGTGCCTCATCTGCCTATCTCGGCCACCGACAGGCGGAAGCCGACCTGCGGAGCAAGGCCGAGGATTAAGGCTTCCTGTTTGCCCCTGAGCCTTTCCTCATTACAGCAGCAACATCCGAGTGGGCAGGAGCCCGTACTCCCAGCTGCAGCAGCATTCATCTGATGCTGCCTGACCCCCTCTGCGCACCCACCGACCTCAAGACGACACCCAGGCAATCCGAAGGCTGGGTAGGCCTCCGGCCCCTACAGATGCCCGCAGCGCGATCTGCTGCCTGCCAAAGCCCCTCCACACCAGCCCAGCTGATTTCCTTTGTTTGCAAGGCCAAACCTGACTCCAAAATGGCCGGCGCGATGCGGCCTGGAAACGAGGCTACTCTCAGTTGCTGAGCAACCGGGTGCCTTATCTGCCTATCCCGGCCACCGACAGGCGGAAGCCGACCTGCGGAGCAAGGCCGAGGATTAAGGGTTCCCGTTTGCCCCTGTTCGCCGTCGTGAGCCCTCTAAAGTGGTCTGGTCCGCTCATCTGAAGGGTTGCTCCTCAATCTTTTATAACTGTAAGTACACTGGCCCTTGAGGCAGCTGCGTCTTCCGACTTCCTTGGCATCCACATGGCTGCGCACTGCACTGCCTAGCCTTCCCGCTCTAACAACCTGACTACTACCTGGTGCATGCTGCACTGTCCTACTCGATATGCCGGACCCTCAAATCTAGCTGCACTGTATTTTGCACTGCATTCCCTGATGTGCCTGACATTTGAATCTAGCTGCACCGTATTTTGCACTGCATTCCCTGATGTGCCTGACATTTGAATCTAGCTGCACCGTATTTTGCACTGCATTCCCTGATGTGCCTGACATTTGAATCTAGCTGCACCGTATTTTGCACTGCATTCCCTGATGTGCCTGACATTTGAATCTAGCTGCACCGTATTGTGCACTGCATTTCCTGTAGGGGTATTCTAACCTATGTGCAATTTCGAGTGTAGATGTGTTTTCAACTGTAGTGACTATAGCGCCTCATGGCGTACTATGACCAATTGTGCTGAATTTGGCTATGTTTCTGGCGTTTTTTGAAGCTAGAGGTTGCCCCCCGCTCTCTAGCTTAAACTATCACTCCCTGACCTCAACTCAAAACTACTGCACCTCAGCTCGAGGGCATTACTCTTAAACCAGCTACTGCCCCTTTAGACCACTCTACCCAGCTCAAACTAGCCACTTATAATCATAGTTTGGCCCGCTCCCCCACTAGTGCCACTAGCCTCCAGCATCACGCACCACTATTACCAGACAATGATCTTCTGGCTTGCCATAATCATGTTTCCTTTCTGCATAACGCTGGACAACGTACCCTGTAGCAATAATAGTTACATAGCCTACCAGGACGGCCTGGCTAAACTAGGGTGCCCCAGACACCACCCCCTCCCCTGCCCCACACCTTTCCTACCCTCTGTATCCCCCTTCCCACCTACTCACCACCACCCTCACACCTCCCAGGTCAACCCAAGCCCCCCCACCAACACTACACACAGCCACCCCAGTCCTATCGCTAAGTCCAACCAAACTAAACTGAATACTAAACTGCCCGCCCGCAACAAGCCTCCCGGCCTAACCCCCCACCCCCCTCCTTTACTCCCAACCTCACAGCCCGAAACGACAGACTAGGCTCCAGGCTCCCCACTACAACTACTAGGCCCAATTCCAAACCCAACACCAAAACCTATGCTAAGCACAATGTGCCAAATAGGCCCATATCTCCCCCACTAAAAGGTGCCCTACTCAATGTCTAATCCCTGGCTGCCCACCCCACAGAAATTGCAGACATCATCCTTACCAATGACCTCGACTTCCTAGCCCTAACAGAAACCTGGCTTCATGAGGCATCTGGACCTCACTTATCGCTAGCCATCCCAGACAAATACTCTATCCTCAGAGCGGACAGACCTAACGCTAGAGGTGGAGGTGTAGCGATCATCTCCACATCCTCCCTAGACCTCAGATCAGCCCCCACAGTGTCACTCACATCCTGTGAGACACTAACAGCCAAACTGCAAACCTCCCCCACAACCACGATCACCCTCCACCTCATATATAGACCCCCATCCCCCTGGGGTCTTTGAAGAAGACATCACATCCCTCATCACCGAAAAATCCAAACCATCAGCACAAATCATGATCCTTGGGGACTTCAACCTCGGTTACCAGGCCCCTCACGGTGCACCTGCTGCATCCCTAGCAAATGTCCTAACAGAACATGACTTCACTCAACTCATTGTACTCCCCACCCACCAAAAAGGCAGAACCCTTGACTGGGTAGCAACCTACAATTGCAACACAACCTGCAAAGACCCCCAACCTCTGGCATGGACTGATCATCACATGATCCCTCTTGAGGCCAACACCAATCAGGTACTGCCCAATAAATACCCCCCGGCACCAGCCTGTCCCACCAGGAATAAACGCTACATCACTGCTGAAGCCCTACTACCATTGGTCCTACCCACCCTCAATGCTCTCCCAGCCAACGCTGACTTAAACCTGCTGATTGACACCTTCAATGACTCCATGGCTAAGGCAATGGATACCGTTGCACCCCAGAAACCACGTAAAGACAAACCTAAAGCTCGTCTGAACTCGTGGTATAGCCCTAAGCTCAAATTACTCAGAAAAGAGAAAGCCAAGGCACAACACACTTGGAAAACTAACCCCTCCGCAGAAAGCAAGTCCAACCTCACAAACTTATCCTCACTTTACTAAAGGGAGATAATTTGCACCAAAAAAGATGTATACAACACCAGGATTGCTCAGGCAGGATCCTCCACCAAAGAATTATTTAAAATTCTGAAGGAACTAGAAAACCCTATTTCATCTCCAGATACCTGCCTGAAAGACAAATCCTGGTGCATCAGCATCCAAAACGCCCTCAACAACAAAATCTCAGGACTCCAAACCAAAATAGAGGACAAACGCCAACAACTCTCCAATAATAAGGTCACCAACCCTAGCCTACCCACGCCCAACAACACCTGCGCAAAAGTTAGAGATCCTGTCTGCTTTCTGTTTCAGCATGGTAAGCAGTGTTCCCAATTAAAATGACGCCCTGTCCAAGATGTTTGCATGTCGGGTAGGGTGTGATTGTAATTATGTGTGCTGCTTGCTATGCAAGCATTCCAAGCGGCACTCACAATTAAAAATAAACGCTGCCTGCCATGTTTACTCGCTTTGCCTAACAGAGTGCAAAAGTGCACAGCAAAACCGGCTTATACACATATGCACTGCCTTTTGCCCTCCAGTGTTGCACTTTGCAGTGCAAATGACACACATTTGGCGACAGAATCTCGCAACGCCAGAGTGTGAACCTACCAGCTTTCTGCCGTCAAATTACGATTTTAAGCAACACGACATGGGCTGGAGCTGCACATGGAAGCAGAAAAGCACTCGGCCGTGCCTTCTCCTGCTCCCTCCCATTGGAAAATGACCCTCAATGCAGAGCTGGAAGATCCCAGCTTTAGATCACACTCTGGAGTGCAGGATCTTTAACCCTTTGCAGGGCTTTTCACATGTCTATTCATGGATATTATGACAGCCTTTGTCAGGGTTATTTCACCATTAGTATTGATGAGCAGGTCTTTTTTTCGTCTCATATTATCACATTTTCTTTGCTGTGTACTACATTATCACACATTATCACACAGCTTCCATTCCCCTTAAAAGCAATGAAGGACAGGGTGCGGAATGTCACAGTCATGTGATGTTTATCCCCTGTGCATATTCCAATCAGGCACGGGGAGGCCTTTGCTTAGTGTGCATTTAAAGGATTGTCACTGGCATGTGATGTTTATCCCCTGTGCATGTTCCAATCAGGCACGAGGGTCGACTTTGCTTAGTGGGCATTTAAAGTATTGTCACAGTCATGCAATGTGCATCCATTGCGCATGCTCCAATCAGGCACGGGGAAGACTTTACTTAGTGTGCATTTAAAGGATTGTCACTGCATGCGATGTTTATCCCCTGTGCATGTTCCAATCAGGCACGGGGAGGCCTTTGCTTAGTGTGCATTTAAAGGATTGTCACTGCATGCGATGTTTATCCCCTGTGCATGTTCCAATCAGGCACGGGGAGGCCTTTGCTTAGTGTGCATTTAAAGTATTGTCACTGGCATGTGATGTTTATCCCCTGTGCATGTTCCAATCAGGCACGGGGAGGCCTTTGCTTAGTGTGCATTTAAAGGATTGTCACTGGCATGTGATGTTTATCCCCTGTGCCTGTTCCAATCAGGCACGGGGAGGCCTTTGCTTAGTGTGCATTTAAAGGATTGTCACTGCATGCGATGTTTATCCCCTGTGCATGTTCCAATCAGGCACGGGGAGGCCTTTGCTTAGTGTGCATTTAAAGGATTGTCACTGGCATGTGATGTTTATCCCCTGTGCCTGTTCCAATCAGGAACGGGGGAGGCCTTTGCTTAGTGTGCATTTAAAGTATTGTCACTGCATGCGATGTTTATCCCCTGTGCATGTTCCAATCAGGCACGGGGAGGCCTTTGCTTAGTGTGCATTTAAAGGATTGTCACTGGCATGTGATGTTTATCCCCTGTGCATGTTCCAATCAGGCACGGGGGAGGCCTTTGCTTAGTGTGCATTTAAAGGATTGTCACTGGCATGTGATGTTTATCCCCTGTGCATGTTCCAATCAGGCACGGGGAGGACTTTGCTTAGTGTGCATTTAAATGCATCTCATTTGTGAATATCTGACGCTCTTTAAAATGCACAGAAACCTCCATAACTCCCGCAAATGTGCAGCGGAGGAGAGGAGGTGCCTTTGAATGTGTGCATCCATGGTGTGCATAAGGTGCATTGCTGCACGTATCACCACTTGCGCCAAAGCTGCATAGTGTGTATAACTTTGTGCAAGTAAGGCCTGTTCTCATGATCAGAATCCTTCACTGGGATAACGCTGGACCCCATGTGATGGTCAAGGCCTGTACTCATGATCAGAATCCTTTACTGGGATAACGCTGGACCCCGTGCGATGGCCAAGGCGAGGATTCATGATCAGAATCCTTTACTGGGATAACGCTGGACCCCATGTGATGGTCAAGGCCTGTACTCATGATCAGAATCCTTTACTGGGATAACGCTGGACCCCATGTGATGGCCAAGGCCTGCACTCATGATCAGAATCCTTTACTGGGATAACGCTGGACCCCCATGTGATGGTCAAGGCCTGTACTCATGATCAGAATCCTTTACTGGGATAACGCTGGACCCCATGTCATGGCCAAGGCCTGTTCTCATGATCAGAATCCTTTACTGGGATAACGCTGGACCCCAAGTGATGGCCTAGGCCTGTACTCATGATCAGAATCCTTTACTGGGATAACGCTGGACCACAGGTGATGGCCAAGGCCTGTTCTCATGATCAGAATCCTTTACTGGGATAACGCTGGACCCCATGTCATGGCCAAGGCCTGTTCTCATGATCAGAATCCTTTACTGGGATAACGCTGGACCCCAAGTGATGGCCTAGGCCTGTACTCATGATCAGAATCCTTTACTGGGATAACGCTGGACCCCAAGTGATGGCCTAGGCCTGTACTCATGATCAGAATCCTTTACTAGGATAACGCTGGACCCCAGGTGATGGCCAAGGCCTGTACTCATGATCAGAATCGTTTACTGGGATAACGCTGGACCCCAAGTGATGGCCTAGGCCTGTACTCATGATCAGAATCCTTTACTAGGATAACGCTGGACCCCAGGTGATGGCCAAGGCCTGTACTCATGATCAGAATCCTTTACTGGGATAACGCTGGACCCCAAGTGATGGCCTAGGCCTGTACTCATGATCAGAATCCTTCACTGGGATAACGCTGGACCCCAGGTGATGGCCAAGACAAGGATTCATGATCAGAATCCTTTACTGGGATAACGCTGGACCCCATGTGATGGCCAAGGCCTGCACTCATGATCAGAATCCTTTACTGGGAGAACGCTGGACGCAATGTGATGGCCAAGGCCTGTACTGATGTCCAGGATCCTTTACAGGGATAACGCTGGACCACATGTGATGGCCAAGGCCTGTACTCATGATCAGAATCCTTTACTGGGATAACGCTGGACCCCATGTGATGGCCAAGGCCTGCACTCACGATCAGAATCCTTTACTGGGATAACGCTGGACCCCATGTGATGGCCAAGGCCTGTACTCATGATCAGAATCCTTTACTGGGATAATGCTGGACCCCATGTGATGGCCAAGGCCTGTACTCATGATCAGAATCCTTTACTGGGATAACGCTGGACCCCATGTGATGGCCAAGGCCTGCACTCACGATCAGAATCCTTTACTGGGATAACGCTGGACCCCATGTGATGGCCAAGGCCTGTACTCATGATCAGAATCCTTTACTGGGATAATGCTGGACCCCATGTGATGGCCAAGGCCTGGTCTCATGATCAGAATCCTTTACTGGGATAACGCTGGACCCCATGTGATGGCCAAGGCCTGGTCTCATGATCAGAATCCTTTACTGGGATAATGCTGGACCCCATGTGATGGCCAAGGCCTGGTCTCATGATCAGAATCCTTTACTGGGATAATGCTGGACCCCATGTGATGGCCAAGGCCTGCACTCATGATCAGAATCCTTTACTGGGATAACGCTGGACCCCCATGTGATGGCCAAGGCCTGTTCTCATGATCAGAATCCTTTACTGGGATAACGCTGGACCACATGTGATGGCCAAGGCCTGCACTCATGATCAGAATCCTTTACTGGGATAACGCTGGACCCCCATGTGATGGCCAAGGCCTGTTCTCATGATCAGAATCCTTTACTGATATAATGCTGGACCCCATATGATGGCCAAGGCGAGGATTCATGATCAGAATCCTTTACTGGGATAACGCTGGACCCCAGGTGATGGCCAAGGCCTGTGCTCATTATCAGAATCCTTTACTGGGATAATGCTGGACCCCATGTGATGGCCAAGGCCTGTACTCATGATCAGAATCCTTTACTGGGATAACGCTGGACCCCATATGATGGCCAAGGCGAGGATTCATGATCAGAATCCTTTACTGGGATAACGCTGGACGCAATGTGATGGCCAAGGCCTGTACTGATGTCCAGGATCCTTTACAGGGATAACGCTGGACCACATGTGATGTCCAAGGCCTGTACTCACGATCAGAATCCTTTACTGGGATAACGCTGGACCCCATGTGATGGCCAAGGCCTGTACTCATGATCAGAATCCTTTACTGGGATAATGCTGGACCCCATGTGATGGCCAAGGCCTGCACTCACGATCAGAATCCTTTACTGGGATAACGCTGGACCCCATGTGATGGCCAAGGCCTGTACTCATGATCAGAATCCTTTACTGGGATAATGCTGGACCCCATGTGATGGCCAAGGCCTGGTCTCATGATCAGAATCCTTTACTGGGATAACGCTGGACCCCATGTGATGGCCAAGGCCTGGTCTCATGATCAGAATCCTTTACTGGGATAATGCTGGACCCCATGTGATGGCCAAGGCCTGGTCTCATGATCAGAATCCTTTACTGGGATAATGCTGGACCCCATGTGATGGCCAAGGCCTGCACTCATGATCAGAATCCTTTACTGGGATAACGCTGGACCCCCATGTGATGGCCAAGGCCTGTTCTCATGATCAGAATCCTTTACTGGGATAACGCTGGACCACATGTGATGGCCAAGGCCTGCACTCATGATCAGAATCCTTTACTGGGATAACGCTGGACCCCCATGTGATGGCCAAGGCCTGTTCTCATGATCAGAATCCTTTACTGGGATAATGCTGGACCCCATATGATGGCCAAGGCGAGGATTCATGATCAGAATCCTTTACTGGGATAACGCTGGACCCCAGGTGATGGCCAAGGCCTGTGCTCATTATCAGAATCCTTTACTGGGATAATGCTGGACCCCATGTGATGGCCAAGGCCTGTACTCATGATCAGAATCCTTTACTGGGATAACGCTGGACCCCATATGATGGCCAAGGCGAGGATTCATGATCAGAATCCTTTACTGGGATAACGCTGGACCCCAGGTGATGGCCAAGGCCTGTGCTCATTATCAGAATCCTTTACTGGGATAACGCTGGACCCCATATGATGGCCAAGGCGAGGATTCATGATCAGAATCCTTTACTGGGATAACGCTGGACGCAATGTGATGGCCAAGGCCTGTACTGATGTCCACGATCCTTTACAGGGATAACGCTGGACCACATGTGATGGCCAAGGCCTGTGCTCATGATCAGAATCCTTTTCTAGGATAACGCTGGACCCCACGTGATGGCCAAGGCCTGTGCTCATTATCAGAATCCTTTACTGGGATAACGCTGGACCCCATATGATGGCCAAGGCGAGGATTCATGATCAGAATCCTTTACTGGGATAACGCTGGACGCAATGTGATGGCCAAGGCCTGTACTGATGTCCAGGATCCTTTACAGGGATAACGCTGGACCACATGTGATGGCCAAGGCCTGTGCTCATGATCAGAATCCTTTACTGGGATAACGCTGGACCCCAGGTGATGGCCAAGGCCTGTGCTCATTATCAGAATCCTTTACTGGGATAACGCTGGACCCCATATGATGGCCAAGGCGAGGATTCATGATCAGAATCCTTTACTGGGATAACACTGGACGCAATGTGATGGCCAAGGCCTGTACTGATGTCCAGGATCCTTTACAGGGATAACGCTGGACCACATGTGATGGCCAAGGCCTGTGCTCATGATCAGAATCCTTTTCTGGGATAACGCTGGACCCCACGTGATGGCCAAGGCCTGTGCTCATTATCAGAATCCTTTACTGGGATAACGCTGGACCCCATATGATGGCCAAGGCGAGGATTCATGATCAGAATCCTTTACTGGGATAACGCTGGACGCAATGTGATGGCCAAGGCCTGTACTGATGTCCAGGATCCTTTACAGGGATAACGCTGGACCACATGTGATGGCCAAGGCCTGTGCTCATGATCAGAATCCTTTTCTGGGATAACGCTGGACCCCACGTGATGGCCAAGGCCTGTGCTCATTATCAGAATCCTTTACTGGGATAACGCTGGACCCCATGTGATGGCCAAGGCCTGTGCTCATTATCAGAATCCTTTACTGGGATAACGCTGGCCCCCATGTGATGGCCAAGGCCTGTACTCATGATCAGAATCGTTTACTGGGATAACGCTGGCCCCCATGTGATGGCCAAGGCCTGTGCTCATTATCAGAATCCTTTACTGGGATCACACTGGACCCGATGTGAAGGCCAAGGCGAGGATTCATGATCAGAATACTTTACTGGGATAACGCTGGCCCCCATGTGATGGCCAAGGCGATGATTTATGATCAGAATCCTTTACTGGGATAACGCTGGCCCCCATGTGATGGCCAAGGCCTGTACTCATGATCAGAATCATTCACTGGGATAACACTGGCCCCCATGTGATGGCCAAGGCGATGATTTATGATTAGAATCCTTTACTGGGATAACTCTGGACCCCATGTGATGGCCAAGGACTTTACTCATGATCAGAATCCTTTACTTGCATAAGGCTGGACCCCAGGTGATGGCCAAGACGAGCATTTGTGATCAGAATACTTTACTGGGATAACGCTGGACCCCATATGATGACCAAGACAAGCATTCATGATCAGAATCCTTTACTGGGATAACTCTGGACCCCATGTGATGGCCAAGGACTTTACTCATGATCAGAATCCTTTACTTGCATAACGCTGGACCCCAGGTGATGGCCAAGGCCTGCACTCATGATCAGAATTCTTTTCTGGGATAACGCTGGACCCCAGGTGATGGCCAAGGCCTGTACTCATGATCATAATCCTTTACTGGGATAAGCTGGACCCCATGTGATGGCCAAGGCAAGGATGTAAAATGTGAAGTTGCTGGAGATTTTGATGCCTTTACACACCTTGTCTGTGTGTATACACTGTATGGGACTGTAGTGTAGCCCCTGACAAGACAGGTGCATTGGGCCACTGACAACCATCGTGAATCTTCCTTGTGAAGTTGGGGATTATGGTACAGGTTGGAATGTAGGCCAGGGCAACCCCGGACATAGCGGTCAAGTAAAGGGGCTCTAGTCTGGGGCATGGGGCCCTTTGATTGCAGCCTAGAGGAGGGCCATGCACCATGCATTCTGGCGTAGCCGACCAACCTGCGGGGCTCTGTGATGGGAGAGGAAGCAGAGACTGGCGGACACACAGAGACACAGGTCAGATGGTGCAATGTGTGAAGCTAGAACCTGAGAAGTGGAGGGAGGGCAGTGGCCTCAGCCCCGCAGAGGTTCCGCTCTCAGGTTACTGAGAGTATTATATTAAATGGAAGGAGGGAATATCACACCCTGGCTAAGTGCATCTACAGACTCAGAGCAGCACTTTCTAAGCCCAGTGAAGGGTCTTCAGATCAGGCTGGGACTATACCTCTAACTCTCACCTGCATCTGACTGCAGAGGTTCTGAATGTGTTCTGCCTTCAGTCCCCTAGTCCGGTGAACCAGTATGAGGCACTGAGTGACCGCCAGTACAGAGATGCGACCCTGACTCCCTGACTCTCTGGCCATACACTGCCAGGGCGACAGCATTAGCAGCCGCTTGTGCACCTTTCCTCTCCATTGGCCTCATGAACCTGCGGGGGCCACTTGCATAGAGAGAAATGAGCAGTGACCCTAGAGTGCATGTGATATACACTGATATCTCGCCGGGGAAGGATACATCAGTGTCTCCGTGCTGCTTATGCAGTGAGGTGATCTTAGGAGCTTTCCAGATTTGGGGTGAGCCACTGGCTCTGGTCACTTTACAGAGAACTAAGTGGAGCACCAGAGCTACCCCTTGTTTGGGAATTTGGAGAAATAGTCTGTGAGTCCTAATCCTGATGCTTTTCCCAATTTCAGGTCTCGGATTTCTATAAGTCTTTAAAACAATTTTAGTTCCCCTTTCTTCGGATCATCAGGTTCTGGAATCTTCTCCTTTGCCTTCATCTTCTTCTCTAGGTAGAGCTCTATGTGTGTGTGACCTGGAAGTGCAGACAACGTGTGTGGCCAATGGGCACCATCTCCAGTTGCCGCATCTCCATTTCCTCCAGAATCTATAGGAGGATGGATTGGCTCGGTGGTGTGTGGTGAATGGGATGGGGATCTCCAGAGGGTCAGGGCTGAATCGCAATGAGCCTAATGATGGCGTGTCCACATCCGACTCAGGTGTCTGGCATTGCTGGTGTTGGGAAATGCTCTCAGTGTTGCTTGTCCCTTCCTCACCCGGTGGCACTTGGCTTGTTTCGTCCTGGGTGCCAACGGAGGCCCTGCCAGCAGGTGTGGTCTTGGTGTCTTCCACTGCAGTTGGCAGTGTGGGTGCACTGGGTGTGGTGGTGGTTCTGGTGGCATGTGGGGTTGGGCCAGGGCCTGCGCTGCCAGCCGCAGGCTTGGCCTTGCCGGGTCCTGGTGTGGCATGGTTTCATTACAGCTTGGTGTGTCATGTGGCCGCACTTGAGGTGTGGTGGGGGTGGTTCTTGAGGACCTGGAGGCCCCATTTCCCGACTGGCTTGCTCCCTCAACCTCCTCAGATAATCCTAGAGATGCATGACTTCCTGCAGAGGAAATATGAAATTTTGTCAGGTATGTTTTTTTTTGTGGGGGTGAGTGTGGTGGCTTCCTCTATGGCACTGCCATGGCTCTGTGTGCAACCAGCAGTGTTGTGCTGTGTTTTATAGTATTTGCCTTGCTGCACCCATGTCGGTGTAGGGGGACCTGTACTTCCATGGGGCTCATCTGCCATGCCAACATGGGGCAAGCCAACTGGGCCCGCAACATGTCAGAGTGACTGCTGCCCTGTGTTGTGGTTACTCATGCACCACAATCCTGCTGGCACCTGGTGCACCAGCAGGGATGTGGTGCGTATTGCACTTTGATTGATTGCTTTCCACCCATTCTCACTGCAGTGCAATTTAGGGGTGCACTTGGCGCCCTGCCTCCTGGGTGCTATGGAGGCTGGCTGATGTAGCACCCCTGATTGACTGGCCCAGGTGCTGGACCTTCTGGCATGTGTCCCTGTCCACTGCAGCATCTTGTGCTGGGCTGAAATTTATGCATGGTCCTTTGCTGTGTTTAGGTGGTGTATCGACTCACCTTCTGCCTCCTGGCTGCTGGCACTCTCCTACACTCCACCGACTCCCTCGATGCCCTACATGTCGAGAATTGTACTACACTTCTCCTCACTTGGTGTCAGGACTAGTGGCTCAATGGTACTGCCTCTAGTTGGTATGGACACCCGCCGATGTTGCAAGAGTAGCCCCTGCACCCTGACTCTGAGGTTGTTCCGCCCCTTTTGGCAGTCCTCGGCATCATGGGGGACACTGCCCACTGCAGTCACCTTCTGGCTGATTGCCAGCCAGATGGAAGTTTTGTGCTGTCCTGTAGCTTCCCACAGTCTGGTGCCATACAGCTCCTCACAGTGAGCCACTACCTCATTTGTGATGACTACCAATTCTCCTCACTGAATTTTGGCTTTCTCAGCCGGTTCTCTGGCACCTTCCCTCGGGTCAGCTCCTGAGACTTGTTGGCAATGTGTTTTGGGTTCGGATGGCTGCATGAAGTGGGTGATTCAGGTTGCATTGAGTTTTTAAAGATGGCCGCCGCCATGCTTCTCATTGCGGAGATGATGCTGTTTCCACCGGCGTTAAGTGTGCCTGCGCTAAGAGAAGTGGTGGGCGATGGCAGTAGCGCTATAAGCGCCAATATTTAGGTGGTGAGCCTTGTTTCGGCACTGATTCTGCTGGTCAGTATTGGTGTTACCGCCAGAGTGGGGTGAGTGTTCAAACAAGGTTGTGATTCAGTGCTAATACCGCTGCTTGTCCCGGCAGTAACACTAATTCTGTCCCTCGAAATCTCCACCAAAATAACTCGTTTTGTGGCCAAAATATTCCCCAAACTCCTCTTTCCAATAGCTTCTGCACTCCTGCTGTGCGCTCCACCTCTGGTCTTCCAGACGCCCCTCTTCTGTCCTCAACCAAATAACCCATGCTCAACCAGTCACACACACCCTCCTAAATACTCACTCCCAAGATTGGCCACTTTCCTTATCCAATGACTTAACCTTGCTTGAGGGTTTGTCAGGGGAAGGCTTAAGGTAGGGCTTATGTTTTGTTTATTTGTTTGTTTATTTATTTGTAACACGCTCCAGACCCAAAGGTATCAGGGCCCGAAGACAAGGACATTTTCAGCTTACATGGGTACAAGCTATGATACAAAATATAGCATACCTTACAAAGTTACAAGTTATTACATTGATATACAAGGATAAGATACAGTAAAAAGTACCAAGTTGGTCACAATAGGGGTCACCACAGGTGTGTAATGTCCATTGTAGGATAACAGGTACAGGGACGGGGGCAGCACGAGGGAGGGGTAGCAGATATGTACTGTTGTAGCTGTAATTAGAACATTTAAGCTAGGTTGTTTAAGTGGGGAGAGGGGTTGCACGGAGGTGGCTAGTCTGGGATTAAGGATCATTGGTTTTAAACCAGTTGATGATATTTCACCTGAAATGTGTGTAGGTTTGGTCCGCCCTCAGGGAGGGTGGAAGGGAGTTCCATAGTTGGGCAGCTTTGACCGGCAAGCTGTTCCCGCCGATTGTCGTCCGTTTGAACGAGGGGTCTGTCAGTCAATTGGTGTAGGCCGCTCTAGTGGGTCGGAGCGTAAATCTTCTATTGAACCTCTCAATCAAATATCGAGGTGCTGCGTTATTAAGGTGTTAGTCAGAATTATATACAGTACCCTTTGGGAACACCACACACAATTAAGACTACAAGTGACAGTACAAATTCACCTTTGGTATAAGCATGTACTACACAGGAAAGTGGTAGCGATGGCTGAGCAGCCAGACTTATCTCAAGAGCAAGTGAGCAGTATCAAATAGTTACACAAAGGACAGCAATTACTATGATTCAAACAAACACTGACTCAAGGTTTCCAAGTAAAAGAATGTACATTTATTTACTTATCAGTTATATAAACTTTTACTAAAATAAAGCAGTTTTAAAAATCACACTCTTAATGCACCACACCACTCCCAATAAGTTCCAGACAAGTTAAGCTCACAAAATGAAGTGGGAGCAAAATGGCACTCCAGCAATTTAAAAGGGAGGGAAAGACAACATTAATAGAAATTGAACCACACAAACAGGTAAGTACCCAGGGCAATTGAGCAAGAGGAACTACAGTGATAGAATCAGGTAGAAAAGGCTTACGGCCAAAGTCAATAGGCCAAAAGTATTTCGCTCAAGATCACACTGTTCAGGGTAGTTTGCGGTAAAAGTCATGCCACAGGTTCTGGACGAGGTTGGTTGGCAGAAAAGTTAAGTCAAAGAGAAGAGAAGGACAAGCCCTCGGATTGGAGAAAGATTTCGAACACTTTCTCCGCGGCTGAATGAAACGAACAAACAGATTTGCACAGTACCTTAAAACGTAGAAGAAGCTGCAGCTGAGGCGGACGTTCCTGGTAGTTCCAGCAGGCTCAAGGTTCCTGAAACGACTGTCGGACTGACATGAAGTAGGAAGACTGGAGGGTCCTGCACTACCCAGGGAAGAAACCAGCAGCAGAGCAAAGCAACAAATAAAGGGTGCCCTCCTTAAAACCCAAACAGGGTCCGACCTTCCTGGCTATCTGGTCCACTGTAGCTCTGAACAGGAACTTTGACCAGAGGAGGGGTCCTGGCTTGAAGTTTGGGCAAACTGGTTGGTCCCACCAGCTCAAGGGAAGAAGTTTCCAGGAGGATCTTATCTGTCGTCGGATTCTGAAGATTTGGACCTGCAGCAGGGCTTCACTGGGTGGTTCAGTATTTGTAGGGGTCCTTCTCCATCAGCTCCTCGTTGGTTCTTTTGTTCCACTGGCAACTCTGCCTTTTCAGGCCCAGAGACCGGCTTTTTATGCAGTTTTCCCCCATGTCAATCACACATCAGGGTGGCTGTCCTGGCAAGGACAGTCACCCAGCCAATCAAACAGGAGTGTGACTTGGGTTGCCAAGGGAACCCATGGCATCCTGCCTACCAAGAATTTCTGTCGCCTTAAGGAGGGCTTCTGTGCAGAAGCCCACGAAAAGACAGCGAACAAAGGGACCAAACTGGTTTGGCGCGCAGAGTAAAAGACTTTAACAAAAAGAAATGGCGAATAAACCCAGCCGGAGCTGAAATAAAATATATTTGGTTAAGTGTGTTTATGTTTGAGGCTAATAAAATAGCCTAAAACAATCCATGGTTATATAAGTTAACCTCAGTATAAAAAATAGGGTAGTTACCACTGCCACCAGCCAAGTCGTGATGCACAGGGAGTGAAACAGTGCTCCAAGACAAACAGACAAAAAGGGATAAAAACTAACCCTTTCCAATACTCCATGTACGATTGGGTGTACTGGGTCTGTAGTTTAAAGAGACTACATAAAGTTAATGCCAACTTTACATGTTTCTGGAAGACAGTAGACAGTCCCAGAAAAATGGAGTCAGTGAGAAGTCAAAAAGACAACTCTGTGTCACTGCACTGAAGGTGCTGTGTAACACACAAAAAAAATGTTGCTCATGGAGTAGGTGAGGCTCCAGAGCCCAAGATCACACAAATGTTAGAACACACACAGCAACACACATGTATGAGTGGGAAAAAAAGCTGCTGAGGGACACATTAGGTGAGGGAAATTAGCCATTTATGAGAATTCTCCCTAACACTCACCCCCCCCAGACTAAGGGACAGGAGGATTTAATCCACTCCTGGATGAGTCTCATACCTCTAGTCGGTTAGAAACATCCTAGAGAGACCATCAGCATTTTGGTGGTGACCTCCTGCTCTGTGCTCAGTGGTGAAATCAAACCCTTGCAGGCAGATTTACTATCTTAGTAGTTTTGGGTTTTCCCATTTCATTTGCATTGACCATCTCAACGGTTGGTGGTCATTTTGAATCACGAAAGTAGATCCATACAAGTATGGTCTAAACTTCTTCAAAGACCACACAATGGCAAAACATTCACGCTCTATGGTTGCCCACCTTGTTTCTGGTTCCTTCAGTTTCCTACTGATGAAGCAAATGGGGTGTTCCCTACCTTTCTAATCCTGTTGACGAAGCACTGCAGCTATACCTGTATTGGATGCACACGTCTGCACAATGAAGGGTACGTGATAATCAGGAGCTCTTAGGACTGGAGCATGACAAAGGGCTTTCTTCAGGTTTTCAAAGGCTTGAGTGCACTCCTCATTCCATCTAAAGTTTTTAGGGAATTTTGAAGAGAAGATCACATTCAAGGGAGAAGCCATGGCCCCATAGTTCTCTATGAAATTCCTGTAGTACCCAGTGAGACCTAGGAAAGCTCTCACTTGGGTTTGAGTAGTAGGGGTGCCCCAGTTTTGCACAGCTTGTACTTTTCTGGGTAATGGCCTTATCTCACCTTCTCCTACCTCATGACCAAGGTAGACCACTTTGCTCTGACCAATTTGACATTTGCTTGCCTTTATGGTCAGATGGGCCTGCTCAAGAGCCTGCAAAACATATCCCAGGTAATTAATATGTTCTTTCCATGTTGGGCGGAATACAGCAATGTCATCCAAGTATGCCATGCAGAAGTCCTCCATCCCATTCAGAACTTGATTAACCATCCTTTGAAATGTAGCAGGTACATTCTTTATTCCAAAAGGCATAACCTTAAACTGGTAGATGCCTGCTGGGGTGGAGAATGCAGTTTTCTCCTTGGCATGGTCTGTCAGTGCTATTTGCCAATAGCCTGAGGTTAGATCACATGTACTGAGGTACTTGGCTGAACCAAGTCTATCCACCAGTTCCTCTGTCCTTGGCAAACGATGGGCATCAATCTTAGTGACTGCATTTAGAGCTCTATAGTCCACAGAGAATCCAACTCCTTGGATCCTACCTTGGTAATAGAACAACTGGACTAGACCATGGACTTGTAGATGTCTCTATAACCCCGAGATCAAGCGTATTGTTGACCTCTCCTTTGATGTGGGATCTCACATGTTCTGACATTCTGTAACCTCTGCTTTTCACAGGTAAACAGTCACCAGTGAGAATATCATGCTGGCCCCAAGGGGTCAAGCCTGATGATAGTGAAAACAGGGAGGCAAATTGATTCAACAGAAGGTCACACTCCTCCTGTTGTTCAGAATTCAGCTGAGAAGAGAGATTAACTCCTTCTATTTTTTCGTCTAAAGGTTGGCCTCTGAGGAGGTCAGGTAGAGGTTCATCTCCTCTTCCTCTTGAGCTGAAGCTAGAAGCAAAGCTCCTACTTCTGGCCTCGAGACATAAGCCTTTAAACGGTTGGTGTGAAAGACTCTGGGAGCCTCCTTAGGTTTGCCAACGTCCACCAAATAGTTCACCTCTCCAACTTTGCCCACAACCTTGAAGGGTCCTATCCATTTGTCCTGCAAGGCCCTCTGCCTTGTTGGCACCATTACTAATACAAGCTGGCCTTGAGTAAACTCAAGCATGCCAGCATTCTGGTCATGCCAATGTTTGACCAGAGACTGACCTGCTTTCAAGTTATCACTTTCTTATGCCATCATGTGTGACATTCTCCTCAGGAGACCTATCACATAGTCAGTCACTCTGACTGGCTTGGGGGAAGGAGCACTCTCCAACCCCTCCTTGATCAGGGCCAATGGACCTCTGACTGCATGGCCATAGAGAAGTTCAAAGGGACTGTAACCAACTCCCTCCTTAGGGACTTCTCTATATGCAAAGAGAAGGCATGGCAGTAGAAAGCCCCACTTTTTCTTAAGGGGTTCTTCTAAAGCACCTATCATGCTCTTCATAGTATGATTAAACCTCTCTACCAGTCCATTTGTCTGTGGATGGTAGGCTGTAGAGAACTTGTAAGTGACACCACAGTTTTTCCACATTGTTAGCATGCAGTGGGACATAAAATTGAATGCTCTGTCGAATATCACTTCCTTAGGAAACCCTACTCTGGTAAAAATACCAAGTAGAGTCTTAGCCAAAGCCTGAGCCGTAACAGTTCTCATAGGTATGGCTTCTGGGTATCTTGTAGCACTGTCTACTACAACCAGGATAAACCTCATCACGGAAGATGTGGGAGGGTCAAGGGGACCGACATTGTCAATGCCCACCCTCTCAAAAGGAATTTCCACCACTGGGAGAGGCACCAAGGGTGCCACATTCTTGGCTCCACTCTTGCCAGAGGTTTGGCAGGTGTGACAGCTCCTACAGAATTTGTCAGCTTCTGAACCCATTTTAGGCCAGTAGAAGTAGAGAGAGAGCCTTTCCTTGGCTTCTTGAAACGAACGTGACCAGCCAAATGTATCTCATGGGCAAACTCTAGGAACTGGAGTCTGTGGGCAAGGGGCACTACTATTCTTTTGCCATCCCCAGGGATAGACTCAGTTGGTTCACTGTAGAAGAGGTCATCTTCCCAGCTTAATTTGTGCTTTCCAACTTCTTGCCCATCAAGTTGGTTTGCAGCCCGTAGTCAAAGACCTTCAAGAGTAGCACACTCTCTCTGTCCTTTGCTGAACTCTGCCCTGTTGGGTCCACCTTCTGCCAGTAAAGACTGCAGCTCAGGATGGTCAACAGGGTCAAGATCTCCAACTAAGACAGTGTATTCTTCCAGATCTGATTCTTCAGATACTGGCTCAACCACACATAGGTTGTACCTCACACTCTGCTTCAGCAGGTGGAGGAGTCACAAGTGTAACTTTGGACAATCTTGGGGATGTCCTTGTTGGTAGCACAGGGGTGCTGTCTGATTTATTCCTGGAGGTCTTGGGTTTCCCCTTTGCCTCTGTTCTCATGGAAATAGCAGTGAGCAACTCCTGTGGAGTGGGAGTGATAGTTTCCCCTATAATCTCCTCTGGAGAGCCTCTTAAGGTTTTCTCCCTTGCAGACCTAGTGAGCTCCTGTTTCCTTTTACTGAGCGCCTGGGGGTGCTTGACAGACTCTGAGAGTTTTCAGGTCATTTCCAAAAAGGACTCTCCCAGGCACTTCACTCTACACACTAACAGGTATTTTGACAGTCATATTATGACACTGGATGAGAGCTGGTAACTGGTGAAGCATTTGCGCAGGGCCTCCAGCTAACTTGGTGAGGCGTTCGGGTCCCTTAGCAACATCCTTCACCTTGAAAAATGACTCATCCACCACAGTTATGCTGATTCCAGTGTCTCTGACGGAAGGGGTCTCCTGACCATTCACAAGAACACTATCTTTATAATACTCTTTAGTATTATCTGGGATAGAATTATAGACATCTAAATTATGTTGTTCCCATAAGCCCAGTGACACTAAAGAAACACAAGCTGAGGAGACTCTCATGGGTTGATCACCCAGTAGGTGAAAGTTTCCACTTGTCATAGGTACTTCTTCCTCTGGGGAGAAGGCTAAGGAGACAGTGTGGACCCCTGAAGGTTTACCCTTGCATCTGGGATCCCTTTTCAGATGGTCAGTTGACCCGCAAACATAGCATTTACCAAATGTCTTGATGAATGGGGGTTTGTTCTGACCTCCATCTGGTTTGGGTCCAGATGGTGCACTAGCCTGATTTGGTTTCCCTTGTGGTTTCCCCTTATGTTGTTGTTTGTAACCCTCTTTTGAATGGGAGGTATTCAAATTCTCCTTGTTATGTTTCTTTGGCTGTTTTCCCTCATCCTTTTTCTGAGCAGCCCCACAATCATTGTGAGTAGCCCTGTTGCCAACCCACAAGTCAGCAGGCTTAGTTAGTTCCTTTGGACCTATCTCCTTAGAATCAGCCAAGTGCTGTCTGAGCTCAGGAGAGCAGACATAAAAAATAGACTCCAACATAACAAGATTTCTCATTCCTTCATAAGTGTTTACTCTGTAACCCTTAATCCAACTATCTAGGTTTTTCAAACATTCACATACCCAGGTAGCCCAAGGGGTACCATCATGCTTTTTGAGGGTCCTAAACCTCTTAAGGTACTGGGAAGGGGTGTTTCCAAATCTAGCAACTAAAGCTAGCTTCACACATTCATAATCCATCCTATCCACCTCCCTCAACTCCATCACAACATCAGATGCAACAGTGGGTATCCTAGAGAAGAGCCAGGGAAGCAATTGTTTCCCTGTAAGACCCTGAATACCATGGTTTATTCAAACATTGCTAAGCAATCCAAAATATCAAGCTTAAACTCATACATACCCACAATTTCTTTAGGCATACTGGGTCTCTTAGGATTGGAAGACCTAGAAGACTCTGGGAGAGAAGCATTTTCAAGAGATAATCTTTTCATTTCTAGTTCATGATTCAACTCCATTTCTCTGGGCTTAAGTTCTTGGTGTTTTTGTTCAGCTTGAGCATTTAAACATTTAAATTCCGGTGCAAGCCTCAATTTCTCTAGAGAAATGAATTCAGAACTGGGTATAGGACTTGTGGGGTTCCCAGTGGACAAGGGTTGAGGTTGCTGAGCAGGCAAGGGAGGAGAGAGGCCTACATTAGAGGACACTTCTACCTCTTCCAACTCATCAGTAACAGACATGTTATCCTCCTCAATACTTTCCACATTTGCTAGAGTCAGGTATTTCAGACCCACTCCCTAGACTTTGGTTCTTTAACAACATTTCAATGAATTCAGCATTTTTGCCTTTGGCAGAGAGTTTCCTTTCTTTACATAGATTTCTTAAATAATCTGCAGTGTAACTTGTGGTTAGTTGATCCAAGGTAATAGCAGCACTCTAAGTGTAATTACTATACTTTGATCCTCACCGCTGTACACCACTGTTAGGCAGAATTATATGCAGTACCCTTTGGGAAGACCACACACAATTAAGACAAGTGACAGTAAAAATGCACCTTTGGTACAAGCATGTACTACACAGTAAAGTGGTAGTGATGGCTGAGCAGCCAGACTTATCTCAAGAGCAAGTGAGCAGTATCAAATAGTTACACAAAGTACAGCAATTACTACAATTCAAACAAACACTGACTCAAGGTGTCCAAGTAAAAGAATATACATTTATTTACTCATCAGTTATATAACATTTCAGTAAAGTAAAGCAGTTTTAAAAATCACACTCTTAATACACCACACCACTCCCAATAAGTACCAGACAAGTTAAGCTCACAAAATGAAGTGGGAGCAAAATGGCACTCCAGAAATTTAAAAGGGAGGGAAAGACAAAGTTAGGCAGAGTAAAACAGGAGAAAGACTTTTACAAAAAAGAAATGGCGAATAAACCCAGCCAGAGCCGAAATAAAATATATTTGGTCAAGCGGGTTTATGTTTGAGGCTTATAAAATAGCCTAAAACAATACCATGGTTATTTAAGATAACTGTGGTATAAAAAATAGGGTAGTTACCACTGCCACCAGCCAAGTCTTGATGCAAAGGGAGTGAAACAGTGCTCCAAGAGAAACAGACAAAAGGAATAAGAATTAACCCTTTCCAATACACCGTGTAAGATGGGGTGTACAGGGTCTGAAGTTTAAAGAGACTACATAAAGTTAATGGCAACTTTACTTGTTCTGGGAGACACTAGTCAGTCCCAGAAAAATGGAGTCAGTGGGAAGTCTAAAAGACAACCCTGTGTCACTGCACTGAAGGTGCTGTGTAACACACCAAAAAATATTGCTCATGTTGTAGGTGAGGCTCCAAAGCCCAAGATCACACAAATGGTAAGGATACACACAGTAAAACACATATAAGAGTGGGAAAAAGGCTCACACTCTTACCAGGTGAAAAAAATAAACCCTGGATATCCAGCAAAGCTGCTGAGGGACTCAGGTAAGGGAAATTAGCCATTTATGAGAATTCTCCCCAACATAAGGCACTTGAATGTTAGTGAGTCAGTTTTAAGTCTGATTTTGTCGATGGTAGAGATCCAGTTCGCTTATCTCCTTGCTGTTGATAAATGATCTCTTTTGGTCATTCCTAACGCTGCTCTAAGGGCATTGTTTTGGAGTATTTGGATTTTCCTGGTGATGTGTTTGTTGGATCCAATATAAAGGGCATTTGCAGTAGTCCAACTTAGACAGCACACGTGCTCTTGCCAGTGTGGTGCAGCTGCTTATTGAGAGGAATGGTTTAGCAGATCTAACCAGTTTACATGTGTAAGCCGTAGATGATGCCATAGCATTCACTTGTTTTGTCATAGTAAGGCTGTAGTCAAGGTCAAAACCTAAGGTTTTCAGCTCCTTAACAACCTTAGTCGTATTGCCATCTCTATCAAAGGACGTATAGTTATTGCCCAGTTTGTTAATGTTGGGTGTGGTCTGCAGGATGATGAGCTCCGTTTTGTCATCATTCAGGCATAGACCATGGAGATTCATCCATGCATGGATGATGAGGTATATCCTATTCACCAAGGCCAAATCCTGATTGTAATCCCCCGTAAGTGGGATGAAAATCTGGGTGCCATCTGCATAGTTAGTGTAGGTGACACCGAGACAGTCCAGATCATCAAAGAGGGGCTTGGTAAATATCTTATACATAGTAGGTGAGACGCAAGACCTCTGGAAAACACCACACATAATTGGAATGGGATCAGCTGCTTCTGATGTGGAGAAGACTCTCATAGTTCTATCGCTTAGGAAAGATTGAATCCAAGCTATAGCCTGCTGCGAGAAATGCACTGCTGTCTCTAGGTGGTTACAGGGGACATTATGGTCCACCAGGTCAAACGCTGCTGAGAGATCCAGGAGAAGTAGTAGTGCACATTTTCCCTGATCTCTCAACTCGCCATCCTGGGCCTTAAGGTCAATGACTGCTGTTTCAGTCCCATGCTGTGATCTGAAACCTGATGGCCAGGTGCCGAGGAGTTGGTTCTGCTCCAAGAGGTTCTGAATCAGTAGGTAAACCACCCTCTCTAGTACCTTTAGGAGGAATGGCACCGTTGTGATCGGCCTATAGTTTGTCCGTATGGCAGGGTCCAGTGTTTGTTTCTTCAGGAGGGGGAGGGCACAAGATTCCTTGAGGTGACTTGGAATGGTAGCTGAGGTGAATAATGCGTTAATGAGCTTAAAGATGAAAGGTGATACGTCTCTCTCAGCATCTTTTATAATTTGAGCAGGGAATTTATCTCCTCGGCAGTTGGAAGTTTGAGCGAGAGTATTATTTTTCCGACCTCTAGTATGGAGACTTTGGTGAAGTTGAAGCGAAATGCTGGTTTAGGTGGTGTGGGTAGATTACTGGTTTGAGGGGTAGATGTTGGTACGTTTAATCTTTTCTTGCCAATTTTATCTTGGAGAGTAGCAATTTTGTCAGTGAGTGCTTTCTGTATGTCAGAGCACCAGTTCTTGTCTTTAACACAGTTATTGGGTGCAGGGTTTGGGTTTTCTAATTCCTTTAATATTGCAAAAAGTTCCTTAGTGCCTGATTTGGCTTGCAATATCCTGTTATCAAAGCTTTCTTTTTTTGCTCGCCATATTTCAGTTTTGTATTTCGTGGAGATGTTGATGAGGTTTGCTTTATTCACCTCAGATGGTGTTAGCCTCCAGATGGATTCACTTTTATGTTTTTCTTTCCTAAGTGATTTTACATATGGCATAAACCAGGCATTTAAGTGTGCTCTTGGCTTGCTATTTCTAATTTTTAAGGGGGCAATGGTATCAAGTGCTTCGGTTATAACTTTGTTGAATTTGTTCACTAAGGTAGATGGATCTAGTAGATCTGGCAGTGAGTCTAAGGTGGGGTGTATCAGTGGTAAGAGTCTGTCAGAAGTTATATTTTTTTTATTCCTGGATATCATGGGGGGTGCTATGGGGATATTTTGGGTCAGGTTGATTTTGGCATCTAAAGTGAAAGTGGTCAGTACATACATGTGGGCTGGTAGTAGTAATGGTGATATTACAGTTATAATCGGCCACCCAGTCAAGTGTTCTACCCTTGCCATGGGTTGGCTGTGTAACATTTTGGGAGCAGCCGAGCTCCACGAGGACATTGGCAATGGTCTTTACGTGCACATCTTTAGGATCATTGTAGCCTAGGTTCAAATCTCCTAGTAGGAGTGCCTGTGATGCATTTTTTAGGTTATCAGAAAGGATCATGGAGAGGTCCTCCTTAAAGGAGCCAATGGGGCCAGGAGGTCTGTATATAAGATGTATAGTGGTAGTTTGGGAGTCTGAGATAGGCACCTTGACTGTGAGGGATTCACACGAGTTGACGTATAGTGGTACTACTGATCTCATTGCAAGGCTAGATTTAGCTATAATTGCTATACCTCCTCCATGGGAGTCAGCTCTGTCTTCTCTAAGGATGGTATAGTTAGCTGGTACAGCAAGCATCAAGACGGGCCTGCTGCCCTGTGTAGCTAGGATTCAGTGACGGCTAAGAAGTCGTATTTTTCAGTTTCTTTCATGTCAGCAATTTCTGTAGCATGCGCTACTAGTGACCTTGCGTCAATGAGTGCTCCCTTGAGCAGGGGAGCAGGGGGAGCTGTGGATATAGTAGGCTGGGCCTTGCTATAGAGGTGATTCGTTAAGGGTAGATGTTTATTAGGTTTAAGACATTCTCGGATTCAGATTGTGGGTGGCACTAGCGTAGGTGCAGTTCCTCTTTTTGAGGGTGATGTCATATTTATTGCTATGATAGGTGCATGTGGTGGCATGACTGACAGGCAGTTCTAATAATTTGGATAGTCTTGAGCGTAGTTTAATGTTCCTATGTGTAAGGTCACACAGGATGTTAGTTCTAGGGGGGTTTGGTATAACGCTAGAGTTCAGAGGTTTTGCCGAAATATAAGTGTTACTGGTCATGGTGTTTGGTGACATATTTTGGAGTAGCGGGATAAAGTGATCAGGAGAACAGTTAGGTAATAGGTGGTGGCATACATTATGTACTGTGGCACTTGGATACAATAATGAAGGGGATGGGCCCACTTTCTGAGCAAATCCAAATAGGCTAGATTTGAATTTTGTGCAAGTATAAAGCAAGATAGGCCAGGCTGGTAAACCCTGCCCATTCTCCACGGATGTGGGTTGACTGCATAGTGGGTATGAACATTCCCCTAGTCTATAGGGGGCTTCTGCCCACTGTTGCCTGGGTCGCTCATATTCCCATTAATATCAATTTCTAGTGGGCTACTGAACCTTTACCCACCCTGCCTTCATGGAGGGCTTGGTTTCTCCCTACCGCCCCTGCAGGATTAGTGGGATTAAGGGGTTCTTTGTGAAGACCTTTGTTTATTGAATAAATCCCTGGTTGTACAGTGGGTTTATAGTGCGAGCTCCAACCAACAGTGTTATCTGGAAGCCCGTGTGGCCCACAGCTGATGGGGCTGCTACACTGCCATGAGGCGTCAATTCTCAGAGTGTGACTTCAACCTCACATGGGGTGGGAGGCCAGCTTCCCCTACCCGGGTTTGCCCCACAGGGGTTTGCTGTGCGAGCCGGCTTGCACAACCCTGCCTCTCCACATCTACTTGCAGTGTTGTGTTCCCATGAGGTCCTGGTGTTACAGCAGCAATGCCGACTCCACGCTCCTGTGGATCCCGGCAGCTTCGCTTGGTCTCCTGCGGGTGTTGTGGCTTTGGGTCCTGGTTTCGGTGCTGATGCTGTATCGGGGAAGGATGGGTTAGGCAGGGGCCTGCCTGCACCCGAGCACCATGAGAGGGGGTTAGTGGCTGTGCTCCTCCCTCCTTTGACACGGCCAGAACCACATCCCTGTCACACACATCCAACCTTGCTTTGCAGTGTGTTTCTGGGTTCTCCTGTCCATGCCTCTCATCTGCTTTCTACGTTTGGACTGGTCTGGGACAGAGATGAGTAGTTCTCGACTCTTCCTGGAAATGGAGACATTTGGAAAATAAAGCAAAATCTGTTCTGATTAGTACTTGTTGGGGGAATCCAGGCTTGATTGTCATGGGGTCCTTAGGTTTGCTCCCTAGAATGTGGGTGTTGACCCAGGCTTGGGAATATAGATCTGCATCCTCATGGACACAGGTGATTCAAGCCAGGTAATTGGGTGCCAAGACTTCAGTCCAAATCAGTTTTCTTGCTATCAGAGTCCACGAGAGCAGTTACCCGACGTATGGTAATCCTAGTGGATATATGGAACTCTGGGGTGGTCTCTCCGGTAGTGGATACAGCCCAGATGTCTGTCTCGGGATGATCGTTCTCTCCCACATATTCATGGTCAGGTTCTTCTCCATGTATATGGGTCGTGTCTTCAGTGACATCATAACATGGTGTATTTTTGCACAAAATGATAGGCATCAGAAGCATAAAACAATCAGGTTGACTTTTCATAAGAAGCTCTGGGTCTGGGGCATCAAGTCTGCCTGGCCTATTTAGACAAACACTCATCTGCAGCAGCACCTTTGTGAATATAGCATGTTAGAGAAAGTAAAACATCACAGAGTGACTTCCAAACAACAAAGAGGGCTCGAAGAACCCACTTTATTTTCGTTTTCACACTGCCTTTACAATCCTTGACCGGAGGTCGCAGAAGCAGTGCCAGAGGCTGCATGAAGGTCGTCAGGGGTCGCAGCTGCAACACCTAGTGACCACCACATGACATCCATGTATAACAACCCTTTCCCCTAACACATGAAGCGATGACGCTAACCAGACATAGGGCCTCATTACGAGTATGCCGGTAAAACCGTGTTCATTACCGGCATGCCGGAATGAGCGGGTCCGTGCACGTATGAACCCGCTAATAGCGGGTCATTACGAGTGCGCGAGCACGCGCGTTCCCCCATGCCGGTAGTGGCAACACCGCCATGCCGGTAAAGGGCCTCCAAGCCCCCTATACCGGCATCGCGGGGCCCGCCCATTGCGCTACCGCCTCACACTAACCCGTAAATACCGGCACGGTAATACCACCATGGTATTACCGTGTTCGCAAAAAACAGACCCGGAAATTACGTCATCGCGCAGGAACGGGAAATGGGCCGGCGGCCATCTTTAAAAACACAATCCATTGCCATCCTCCATTACTACCACTACACCCGTGTTGTTGAGTGCCAAAACAGAACCAGGATGTCAAAGGCCACCGGAAAAAGCAAACAAAGCAAACAAAGGAAGAGGAAGCAGCGCTTCTCAGATGCAGAATTGACAATGCTAGCGGACACCCTACAACAGCATGCTGACATTATCCGAAGCACGGACCTGAAGCATGCGGCCCAAACGCATAAAAAACAGGTGTGGCAGGAGGTTGCGCAGGGGGTAACAGCAGTGGGGGTTACCCAAAGGAGTGTCCGGGATTGCAGAAAGCGCTGGGACGACCTCCGCCTCCGTGTGCGGAAGATCCTTGCGGAACACCGGAGGGCCGCAACGGCGACAGACGGTGGCACACACTCCCCTGTTAAGCTCACCACATGGGAGGAGATTGCAAGTGGATTCATCGATCCAGAATCCATCGAGGGGATTGGAGAGCAGGAGTACGGGGCAGCTACTACAACAGAGGAAGGTGAGTGAACCATCACATCCACCTATAACAAAACATGATGTGACACAAGTGAGGTGGGAGTCAGAATAGGCAAGGCAATTCCCATACCAAAGGCAACATCAACTCACCAACAGAATATTGATTACCACCCCCTGCACCACACGCATGCTGCGTGAAATCTGTAAACCCATCCATGCCCATGTCCCCCCCACACCTAGACAATCCATTGCCACCAGCCATGCAAGCATTGCCAACATGTCCCCTCAGTACACCAAATGCCACACAACAGAAATGAAATCATGCCTGAATGTATCAAGATATAACACTGCCACAAATCACAGCTGCCATTTGGCAATCTCACTGATGACCTGCATCTCTTCTATCCCCCAGGCACCGATGAGGAAGGTGGAACCCAGGACAGGGGGCCAGGCACATCCAGTGCAAGCAAGGGGACCAGGGACACCGCAACCCCCTCCTCCAAAAAATTTTCTCTGACCACTCCCAGTGTGCCACGCAAGGCATCATCTCTGCAGGGGGCACCTGCTGCGACAGTGCCAGCTGTACCGCCGGCCACCACCGACGTCCTGTCCACAGAGGTGGTTGAAGAGGCCGAAGAATGTTCGGGATCGCCCAGCCCAACACCCATTGCCCCCCCCTTCCCCCCTGCGGAGACAGAGAGCCTGGATGACCCATGTCTCCATGACTCCGACCTAGGGGACTCGGACATCGGCATATTTGAGGACGACAGTGCCCAGGACGAGGGCCCCACGCAGGTGCCTGCCACCACCCAGCCCTCCGCCACCCAGATCTCCACCACCCAGCCCTCCACCACCCAGCCCTCCACCGGTACACCTGCGACAGAAACCCCCTTTGAGGTCCGTCTGGCAAGGGTGGAGGCCCGTCAAGACGAGATGCTGCAGATAATGCGGCAACAGGTCCTTGCCGGTAATGAGGCCATGAAGGCCATAGCCACGGCCATTGCCGCAAATACAGCAGCCGTGGAGGCGTCCACGTCTGCATTCAGGCAGTGCATGGGGACACTGACCGAGGCCCTACTAGCCAACATCAGGCAAGTGCAGCAGCCACACCATGGGTCTGACAGAGGATTGACAATTGACACCTCGACCACGTCAACACCTTCCACCTCTGTCCAATCAAGCCCCGTGCGCTTAACGCGCAGGAGTGCACGGTGCATGGCCATGGCACCCCCAGACCTGAAAGTCGCCAAAAAGTGACTTTTTGAAAAATGGAAGAAATGTGAGGAGTAGGATTGTTGAAGGCAACACTGTTTGTTGCACACATGGGGACATCTGGGGTCTGTGGGGTGGGTGAGGGAGTTTGTTGGGCTGTTCACTGGGGTCTGTGGGGTGGGTGAGGGAGTTTGTTGGGCTGTTCACTGGGGTCTGTGGGGTGGGTGAGGGAGTTTGTTGGGGGATCGTGGGAGGGGGGAGTGGGAACAGTTTTGCACTTTCATATAATACACAAGTTTTCTGGAGAACAATCCATGGCTGGACATTGTCATTTTTGGTGTGCATCCATTTAATGTGTTACGGTGTTCAGTCTCAAAATTACAACATTCCCTTTGTGCATTTTCACATTGGCCCAGTGTCTGACTGACAAAAGTCATTCATGGTCCCTGTGTCTTAAAAGTATTCGTCAATTAGTGCTTGGCGTACAGCATGGCCGTCCCGTACATCACGTACTGGCAGGGGGGCTCCTTCGCCTCCGTCTCCATCCCCTTCATCCTCACCCGGGCCATGCATGTCAATGTCAGGTGGCAGTGGTACATTCCTTTGGATGCACATGTTGTGCAGCATGACACAGGCCATGGTGATCTTTGCCACCTTCTCAGGCCTATATAGGAGTGCCCCACCAGACCTGCTTAGGCAGCGGAACCGCGCCTTCAACAGGCCAAAGGTCTGCTCAATCACGACACGGGTACGAGTGTGCACACGATTGTACTCCTCTTCATGGCTGTTCTGCGGGTTCCGCACAGGGGTAAGCAGCCACGGCCTCAAGGGATATCCTCCATCACCTGCAAGCAGATACAAATAGGTGTGTGTCACTCTGAACTGACACCTTCAGGGAGCACGGTCATGGCAGCAGCTAGTAGGTGTGAGCATGCAAATGTCCCTGTACGTGTACCAAATAGTCACCTATATGGGATGTATACTGGAAAGAGGTGTGGAACACTGGATGGGGTTGAATAGATGATGCAGGGTGTAATCATGCATGCTGAGGCAGATGTGCTGTGGCAGTGCAACAATGTTTAGCCTCCAATTCATGCGGTGTACTCTTTACTTTACATGGTCACACTGGCTGCATTGGCACAGCTGCCATCCTATTCAGTCATGCATTGCTTGCCATCACCATGGTGCCCCGGTTGTGCCTCTTACTTGTTGTCATCCATTTGCATTATTTGTGATATGTGGCCCAGTGATGTGTCATTTTCCGTTTGGCTGTGTCAGGCGAGGAGTGTTTAGCTCTGCATTCATTCTCCACTCACTGGCTATTGCCACCCAGGTGTACTTTTAACCCCCCTTTCCCACCCTGGTAAACTACCCCCCCTTTCCCACCCTGGTGAATTATCCCCCCCCTTTCCCACCCAGGTGTATTATCCCCCCCTTCTGCATCCGCACACATGAGTACCCCACAGCATGGCCATGGGCCTGTTGTGCAACTCACCGAGCAGCCAGGCAAGTGGTCCAGCATGTCGCTCCATGTGACGGGATAGCGTGGAGTTGCGCAGTACCATGGCATCATGTGTGGATCCAGGAAATCTGGCGCAGCAATGGGGGATGATTTTGCTGGAGTCACATACCATTTGCACATTGATGGAGTGGTATTGCTTGCGATTGCGGTACACCGCCTCTATGGCATGGGGGACTACCAATTCCACATGGGTGCAGTCGATGGCACCAACACAATTGGGCATGCCGGCCAGTGCATGGAAGCCTACTTTGGTTTCGGCTATCTCCTGGCCAGTCTGTGGTAGGGATATGTGGGTGCTTGCGTGCTTCAGGAGGGCATCGAGCACTTGGTTCAGCATGCGTGAGAATAGTGGTTGTGAAATGCCGTGCTGCTGGCCCACTGTGTGTTGGTAGGTGCCTGTGGCCAGGAAGTGTAGCACAGACACCACCTTCACTAGTGGGGGGATGGCAGTGCGTATTTGCATGTGGCTGGCAATGTCGTTGTGCATCATGTCCACGATGGTGGTGATGGTGTCACGGTCCAACCGGTACAGGGTGTGGATCTGCTCAGGGGTTAGGTTGAATGGGCTGGGTCTGGTGCGAGGGATTGGTGGCTGCCTACGAGGCGCTGGTGGCTGCGCTGGTGGTAATTGCTGGGCCTGTCTCACCTGTAAGAGGATTCAATTCAACACTACAGCTAAGTCAATGCCTAGTCTGGGATACTGAATGGAAACCCTTATTGATATATCTTTATGTCCAGTTCATGCGTTCTGGATGACTACCCCTATATATCACCCCTCTCTTGGAATCTCCCTGACCCCACTGAGCCAAGAAGTAGTTCTGTTTTGCAAGTTAAAAGGTTTATTTGAGAATTTAAACAATATATATATATATCACACTTTATAATAAATTAATAATTGAATATCACACTTAATCGGAGCAGTAATCAATAATGGATAGTCTGGCACTAGCACACTTGTGAATATGAACAGAAGAATAAGGTGGTAGAGAATGCTCTTATATAAGTTCAGATGAATGCAATGTTGAATGAAAATGCAATACAGAAAATACTCAATATGATTTCAACAAAACAATGTAATCACTTTTCTCTGGCAATCCACTCCCCCCTTTATGCAATGCAAGGAAATGGAAGGAAAGCACACAGTTCTCAGAAATGCAATCAAATGTTATTCAGTTCACCCCAGCAAGCTTAGACTACAGAAGTTTGAAACACAGGCCCAAAATGCTTTTATATGTGATAGCAATATATTGGAAAATGTGCTAAAATGATTTTAATTCCCTCTGGAGGTTCAGGGTGAGTGGTATCTAGTTAATATTAGTCCAGGCTCACTCTAGCAATGATTCAGGGATGGTTCTTAAGAGGCAAACGAATTTTTAGCAAGGAAAGCAAGGAAGCTGCTGTTTTCACACGTGGACAAATTTGCAAATCGCGGCAAATTCGCGAGTGCGTTTTTCGCGACTGCGGCAAAAGGATAGGGAGTAGGAATGCGGTTCTAGGTTCGTTGAAAAGCTGAGATTCTAAGCTTTCAGAGGAAAGTTAAACCAAGTTCCTAGCATAAACGGTTACAGAGTTATGAAGGATTTTGTGAAGGTTGTTTTTCGGATTTGAAATTTTAAAAGTTCAAAGTGACAAGTGACAGCTAGCAACTAGAAATGACAGGTGACAGCTTTGCAAAATGACAGGTGACAGTTAGGAGACAGTTCTGGTTAGATTAAAATAGATTGAATTATATTATTTTAACTAAGAGATTGGTTCTGCACAGTTCTGCTAGGTACTCACAATATATTTAGAAATAGAATGGGCCTCGCCACGGATCTGGTCAACAGGTTTTCTTCACTCGCCACGGACGGTCTCTGCGCACAGCGTCTGGGTCAGCTCTACTCTGCTGGTCTGGTCTGGGTCTCTGGTTCTGATCAGGTCTGTGGGTCCGGATACAGCGGTCTCCGGTTCAGCTGGTCTCTCTCTGGATACAACACTGCTCTCTGGCAAATGGCAAGAGTTCTTGCAAAGAATTCAAACAGCTCGCCTGGCTGTGATAATGGCAATGATTTGAGGCCTGCTAAAGAGGGATTTAGCTTGTAGTTGACCTCTCTGCTACAAATTCTGAAGTAAAGTCTTGGTCTCTGAAGGTGGATAGATTGAAGTCTCTATGTTGGCTCTCTGGAGGTTGATGGAGGTAAAGTATGGATTTTCCCGGCAGAGCGTCCCGCAGCAGATGGAATTGGATGGCCCTATCTGTCCTGACTGTCTGCTTTTATGTGTTTTGAAAATGGGTGGAGAGGCTAGCTTCCTAGGCCCTACCCCTCTCCACTTGTCATTGGCCACTTCCTCCTCTTCCCCTTGATTGGGGGAATGAAATGAAGTGTCATCATGATGAGTTCTGTTTATGATACAGAGAACCCACCCCTGTCAACTTTACACACAATCTATATTTGCTCAAAAAGACATATTTCATAGATACACAGTGGTTTGAAATTACATGCACCCATCACATATCACATGAGATATACCCTGTTCAAATCTGCTCTTCCTGAGAGCTTGCATTGAGAAATGGCAACATACTTCACTTTTTGGTCAGGTTACCAATATCAGATTCTTACTCAAATTTACCCAAATGTGTGCAAGGCATGCAGGCATTAATTGATGAAGTATCAGACTTTTCACATGCAGACATTTTGAGTAATACCCTCTTAACTGCTAGTTTGCCCCCAGATCATGCCACCGGTTCTAAAAACCTCTTAAAATGTGGGCAGAAAAATCACAAGAATTATGGTATCATTTAAATAATTATGACAAGTCCGTACTATGAATTATTCATCTTTTTCTAAAACTATATTCTGGCTACAGGGGTGTGGTTTCCCAAGTCACATGGTACAGAAACCAGTCTTTCCACTTTCTTCAAGCTCAGCCTCTGTCTCCAGTTTCTCCCCCTCCCAGTTTCTGCCAAGCCAGCTTGCTCTCACATGCAGTGCTCCTCCCCTTTCCTTCCAGGAGGAAGCCACATTTACGACTCCCACCAATAAAACATTTGCCTGAGTCAGGACAGGGCTTTGTTCAATTTCCTGCAGAGCCCAGGTAATTCAATCAGAGAAGTGTCAGATCCCTTTTGGTGGGAGCAGCAAAAGGCAGCTAGGCCTGGGAACACAGCTGTTGTGCAAGTCTCAACTCCTGTCGGGGGTAGCTGGTGGGCAGAATTCAGTTCCTTAAGCCAGGCCCCAGCTAATGTCACTTTTAGTTACCCAGTTTTCTGCATTCAAATAAAACTAACCATTTTTACATATGCAGCTAGAATGCTGATTCTAAGTTTAAAACTATGACATTTAAACAATTGAAACCTATGTGACACTCAAAAGTAGGTCACTCATTTCTTTTAAACATTTAGATTTTTAGTGTCTTTCAGTCCAAATTTACTTAAACTGCTGAAATCCACCGCTCAGCCAGTCTTGTTATAAACCTTCAAGTCACTTCAGAATATAACTTTACATTGTATCCACCCCTCAGTAAGTCTTTCTTTGGCCTGCTTTGGGTTCATTTATTCAGTTTTACACAAAAAAAAAATCTGGTGTTGTTTTAAAACGCCGGCTTTCTGATAGTGGTGAGTACTGGTAATGCAACCATTTTTGGAATTTTTCTTGGATTAATGCATTCCAAACAGGAATGGTTCTTACATGGTAGTAAATCCTTGCTTAACATTGTTTTGATGGGGCTCCTTACAGTAAGATGGTTATGTGGAACCCCACAAAAGGGTTGAATCTTTAAAGTGGTCCAATGAGTCACGATTTCAGCAACTTTTTGACATCAATAACAGTGGATTTTGTTAACAAAGATCTTTCTTTACACTGGTGGGTGGCAAGTGAGGTAACCATTTTGGTGTGCACACAAACTGCGTGGTTCTCCTGGATTCTGGCGCACTTGTGGGCTTTTTGGCCATCTTGGATTTTCTAAGCCCACAGCACCAAATGTTGCAGCATGATAGCTCAAACGTGGGTCAGGACACCCAACAGATCCCCCCACGTGACTGCCCTTTGAATTTGAGTCAATGGGGAGTCGGGTGCACAAGGGTTTTGACCCACGCACTGGTCTGTCCGCATAATCCTCTTCCAATTCTGCAAATGGCACAGTTCAGCATCTTTTCCTCCATCCGGTACTGATCGATCGGTTCTCCTCGCCGGTCCTGATGGGAATATTGGGCGGTACCCTGGGCCCCCCGCGTCTCTGCTCCCGGTCTCCGGATCGTCCTCCTTGGCCAGTCTCGAGGTTTTCTTTCTCCTAGGACGACAAAGGAAGAGCGGCAATACCTATTCATAGACATTTTTCCCCCACCATTGATATAGTGGGGTGGCATATAAATTTATAGTCAAAACATATGGACATGCACATTTCTTTTTGCATTCAAAACGAAAACACCCACATTGAGAAACTTAGAATTTGATAGGCGATATGTAGGATATTTGAAGTTAGAACTGAATTAATCTGAGACAGTACCCTCTAGGATTCCAGAGGATTCCTCCAGTTGTTGCAGAGTGTGCCTGGGATGGCAACACTTCAACTCGTTTATGTGGACCCACTTGTCTTCCCCCTCTGCCAAACCGCCTTTGGGAATGCGGATCTTGTAGGCCACAGGGGAGATTTTGTCTATAATCTCAAACGGTCCCTTCCATGTAGGCAAAAATTTCCTCTGTTTGGCCTGGTTCCTTTGGAAATTGTATAGATAGATCCGGTCCCCCACCTGATATTCCTTCCTGGAAGTCTTCAGGTCATAGTGGGTCTTCATGCTATCAGCTGATCTTTCTAGATTCCGCTGAGCATAAGCAAAAGCATGTTGAAGGTGTTTCCTTAAATTCTCCACATACTCATGAGTTGTGGAGGCATTTATCAGTGTCTGCTCTTGGGTCCTGCAGAGCAAATGCTGAGGAAGCACCATCTTGCGTCCAGTCATCAACTCAAAGGGTGACATTTTGGTTGCAGATGAAGGGGTAGATCTGATGGCCATTAGGACCAGAGGTAATCGGATATCCCAACTTGGCCCAGAATCTGCCACAAACTTCTTTAATATGCTCACAATGGTTCGGTTATATCTCTCTACTGCCCCAGAAGAAGCTGGCCGGTAAGCAATATGTAACTTCCTTTTGACCCCCAGTATCTCCCACATCTTTGTCATTACTTCACTGGTGAAGTGGCTACCCTTGTCTGACTCAATCCTTTGAGGTAGACCGAAACGGGAAAAGATGTGGTTAATCATCAGGGCAGCTGCAGTTTCTGCCTTGCAATTTGGGGCTGGGAGACATTCCACCCACTTGGTAAACAAGCATGTCACAGTCAACATGTACTTATTCCCCCTAGCAGAGCGAATCACGGGGCCTACAAAGTCGATTTGTAAATCTGACCATGGCAGTGTCATCCCCCTCTTTTGGAGGGGTGCACGGTGCGTGAGGGACGTTGGCTGAAATTGCGCACACACAAGACCCCCTTCAAGTATTGGTCAAGGTCCTGCTCCATGTGTGGCCAGTATGCAACCTCTCTTAAGATTTCCAGTGTTGTGTGAAACCCCCTATTACCGGCGGTGGCCGCATCATGGGCGTGACTTAACATCAGGCTTCGGAATGAGGTAGGAACCACCCACTGATCGTGGCCAGCTTTGGATTTCCTTACCAGCAAACCGTCTTGGATGCGGAACATTTTTGGACATTTCATCAACATCCTTAGGTCCTCTTTCCCAATGTAATCGGTATCCGTCAGGGGAAAGTTCTCAGGGTCCTCAAGGTGCTGGTAAAATTTACCAATTATTGGATCCCCCTTCTGAGCGGTAATCAAATCAGCATCAGGGGTCTCCTTACTCCATTGTGCAATTGAAAGGTCGTTGTGAGCATTTGTCTGGGACCTAGTGATAGCAGTGACCTGGATTTCCCCCAACAGGGACTCAATCTCAATTAGATCCCCTTGGATGGCCCCGGTTTTGGCCAGCTGATCAGCTAAGTCATTTCCAGTTTTGTCTGGTCCCTCTACTTTGGAATGACCCTTGATCTTCTTCCAATAGATGGTCATCCCCTTCGAGGTGACCAGATCATCAATGTTTTGGATCAACTTCCCATGTTTCAAGGGTTTGTTGTTAGCACATAACATGCCTCTGGTTTTCCAATTAACCAGGTGCTCCACGAACCCGTTCCGTACATAATCCGAATCTGTGATTATGACCAGTTCGTGGAGTTGATGCTGGACAGCAGTGAGGATGGCCTGATGCACAGCCATCAATTCTGCCACCTGACTACTTCGGGGACCAATTTTGTATCCAGCGGAGGGTTCTGGGGACTCATTCACCCATGCATTCCCTACGCCGGCCACCAGTTCTTTCTCCCCGTTGTTGTCAACATGGTAAGAGCATCCATCCACATAGACAGTGGGCATTCCCTCACACTTGTCCTTTTCAAAGACTTTGTGGGGGGAATTAAGGTATGCCTCCATGTTGTCCTTTATTTTTAGACTTTCGTCCTCGAGACAGTTTTCTCTGGCACAATCATGCAAGTCAGCCAGACCTTGCGCGAGGGGACTCTTCTTGTTTTGGCCATATCTGACCTCCACAGGAAAGCCTTGCATTGACAGAATCCAGGAAGTAATTCGGGAATTACTCACATTTCCGGCCCGGATTCTATCACTTTGGAGATATTGCAGAGGCTGGTGTGGAGTCTCCACTATGATGTGTTCCCCCTGGATAAACGGGCGGTAATTCTTCAATGCCCACACCGTTGCCTGGAGTGCCTTCTCACAATCGTTGAATTTTTCCTCCACAGAGGATAAAGTTTTGCTCGCATAGGAGATTACTTTATTGACCTTGTCATGCTTTTGGTATAATACTGCCGTCAAGCACGTATTAGAGAACCCTGTCTCCAGGAAGAACTCCTTGTTTCTGACAGGGTAAGCTAGGCAAGGCGCTTTTGAGAGGCTTCTTTTGAGTTGTTTTACTGCCTCGGCTTGTTCTGGACCCCATTCCCACTTGACCCCCCCCTTCAGGAGATGAATCAGGGGTCTGGTGATCTCTGCGTAGCCCTCAATGAACTTTCTGCTGTAATTAGTCAGTCCAAGGAGGCTCCTTAGTTCCCGCAGAGTTGTGGGGTCTTTCAGTTTCTGAAGTGCTTCCACTTTCTTTTCCTAGGGACAGAGACCCTGAGGAGTAATCTCATGCCCCAAGAAATTAACACGGGTTCTGCACCACTGTGCTTTTTGAAAGGAAAGTTTTGCTCCGGCGGCCCTCAACTGTGTCAGAACATAACGGATCTCCGCTATGTGTTCCTCAACAGTTGAGCTTTTGATGAGGACATCATCTACATAAGCCAGGTTACCCCTCGCACCCAGGTCGGGCATGGCCTTATGTAGGAAAATATTGAACTCATTACCGGAGTTAAGGTATCCGAAGGGAGTCCGGGTCCATGTGTACTGCTGGCCCCCAAAGGTAAAAGCCAGTTTGTATTGGTCCTCCCTGCTGACCGGCACGGTCCAGTATCCATTGGTCAGGTTTGTTTGTTTGTTTGTTTGTTTATTCACTTTTATTGCGCACCAGACCCGTAAGTAACAGGGCGCAGTAAGAAAATGCAAAGCTTACATAGTTACAAGAGATACAATATATACAATAAAGGCTTACATAGTGTCCGTAGTTATAAAATATACACAATATACAATAAGGACTTATGTGGTTACAAAAATATGCAATGTACAAATATACAGGTTACAGAGAGGCACAAGGTTTAAATGAGAATATAAAGGCGAGTGATCAAGGTACGAAATAGACCTAAAGGAAGGAGACTAGGGGTCGGTAGAGATGAGGTATTTGATGACATTTTTACGGAAAAGTGGGAAAGGTTGGTCTACTCTTAGATCAGGTGGCAGTAGGTTCCAAGATTTAGCAGCCTTCACTAGGAAACTATTACCACCAATAGTGGTGAGCCTGTATCTAGGTATGGCCAAGCAATTGGCATTGCCAGCTCTAGTAGGTCTGAGAGAGGTTCTTTTATGAAGTTTATCTGTGAGGTAGCTAGGGGCAGCGTTATTTAGAGCTTTGTGAGTCAGTGATAGGGTCTTAAACTGTATTTTGTTACCAGTAGACAGCCATTTATGTTGGTGTCTAATGGAGGAGATATGGGTTCTTATGTTTATGCCGAGTGCTGCTCTCAAGGCATTATTTTGAAATGTTTGAAGCCGCTTGATGGTATTTTTACTAGCCCCACTTTATAGGGCATTACAGTAGTCAGTTCTAGATAGTATTAACGCTCTGGCCAGGATCAAGCAGCTGTCATTAGAGAGGAATGGCTTGCCAGCTCTGATCAGCTTGCAGGTGTAGGCTGTAGTGGAGGCCAGGGATTTTACCTGTTTATCAAAGGACAGGGTGGAGTCCAGGTAGAAGCCAAGGGTTTTTACTTCCTTGGAGACTTTGATGGTATTTCCATCGATGTTGAATGAGGAAAATTCCTGACCTAGTTTTTGTTGGCATGTGTTCCCATGATTATCAACTCGGTCTTATCATCGTTCAGGCATAGGCCATGAGTGGCCATCCATGCCTGGATGATAAGATATACCCTGTTCACCAACTCCGTGTCCTTGATATAATCCCCAGAAAGCGGGAGGAGAATCTGTGTATCATCTGCGTAATTGGTGTAGATGATACCCAGATGGTCCAAATCATCGAACAGGGGCCTGGTGAAGATGTTGTATAGAGTTGGAGAGACGCAAGAACCCTGAGGAACACCGCACAGGATAGGGGTAGGGTCTGCAGCTGCCGAAGGAGAGAAAACTCTCATGGTTCTCTCACTCAGGAATGATTCAATCCATCTGATAGCCTCAGGGGAGAAGTGAGCAGCAGAATCTAGGTGTCTACAGAGGATCTTGTGGTCCACAAGATCAAATGCAGCTGAGAGATCAAGTAGGAGCAAAAGTACTGACTTCCCTTTGTCTCTCAGCTCATCAATTTGGGATTTTAAATCGATAAGGGCGGTTTCTGTTCCGTATAGAGGGCGGAAACCAGATTGTCTGTCTCCTAGGAGTTTGTGCCGTTCTAAGTGTTTCTGAATTTGGTTATAGGCAGCTTTGTCCAATATTTTGAGTAAAAATGGTACAGTGGTAATGGGGCGGTAGTTGGTGGGGATGAGGGGATCTAATGTCTGTTTTCTTAGGAGAGGGAGCACCCAAGACTGTTTTAGGTTGGCAGGGATGGAGCCTGAAGTAAAGGAGGCATTAATCAGTTTAGCAATGAACGGAGATAGTTCCCTGGCAGCATCTTTTATTAGTTGCGCAGGGCAGATGTTGCCTTTACAATTAGAAGGCTTCAATGAGAGGATGATTTTTTCTACTTCCAGAGTAGACATTTTGGTGAAATGGAAGATATTATCGCGTGTCTTCGGTGGGTCGCTAGGCAGAGGGTTTTTAGGTGAGTGCTGTAGATTCAGGGTTTCTTTTTTGTGCTGGATTTTGTTTTGGAGCATGTTAATTTTGTTTGATAATGCCTGTTGGATGTCTGTACACCAGGATTTATCCTTAGTACAGATATCGGGTGTGGCTATAGGTGACTCTAATTCTTTTAGTATACAGAAGAGTTCCTTCATGCTAGAGTTGGATTTGGCGATGCGCTCGTCATAAGAATTATGTTTAGCCAGGCAGACTTCATTCTTATAGTGTGAGGAGAGAAAGGTTAATTTGGCTTTATTATCGGTGGAGGGGCAGAGTCTCCAGTTAGTTTCGCTTTTTCTTTTCAAAAGGCGTAGGTCTCTAAGTTGTGGCGTGAACCATTTATTTAAGTGGGCTTTGGGTTTGCTAGATCTGAGTTTAAGAGGGGCAATTTTGTCCAATGTAGTGAGCATGATATTGTTGAATTCATGGACTAGGATGCTAGGATCTAGATTTTCTGGTAAAGCATTTAGAGTGGGAAGGATCGCAGGGATTACTTTATCAACTGTAATACTCTTTTTATTTCTTGTGAGACATGGTGGCGCTAGTAGAGGGGCAGTAGGAGTGGGTCTGGTCGTAGATAAGTAAAAGGACACCAGTGAGTGGTCTGTCCAGGAAAGAGGAGTGATGGATGAAATAGTAACTGCACAGTTATAATCCGCTATCCAATCCAATGTTCTCCCTTTCAAATGGGTGGGTTTATTGACTTTTTGAGACAAGCCTAATGCCGTGATTGAGTTAGCTATGTCTGTAGCATTTTTGTCCATGAGGTCATTAAAGCCTATGTTGAGATCCCCTAATAGGAGTAATTGAGAGGTTGGTTTGAGGTTATTAGAAAGTATATTATGCAGGTCCTCCTCGAAAGTGCCAAGAGGACCCGGCGGTCTGTATATTAGATGGATGGTGAGTGATTGAGAATTATTTATCTGGAATTTAGCAGATAGAAATTCACAGGATTGTGACAATTGGATAGGGGCTAGTCTGAGGGATAGGCACATTCTGGAGATGATAGCGATACCGCCTCCTCGTGCACCATCTCTGTCTTGTCTGGCTATTGTATAGCCATCTGGGATGGGAAGGTTAGACTTCAGGTTGGTGGGAGGTAGGGATCTTCTTAGTGGTTCGTGTGATTTTGTTAATCTGGCGCGGAGTCTAAGGTTTCTATTAGACGTGGCACAAGGTCGGGAAGCAAAGGATGCTGGCCCTGGGGCAATATGGAGTGCGGGTTGTGAGGGCGTAGCAAAATGTAAGGCTGTATTTGTCAGTTTGAACGGGCTAGGATCTAGTATGGGTGCTAGAGGGAGCTCAGTGAAGCACGCTAGGCTTCTAGTACCAGTATGTAATGTGGCAGCTATAGTGCAAAACAGAATAGTTAGAATTAACATCTTCCTCAGTTAAGCGGCAGGGATATGGCGGTGCTAATAGATGCACCTATTCCGGGTACCAGTTGGTCAACACGAATAAGGCAGTACTTGTGAGGCAACTAGGCGCCTGGGCCAAAACACAATTGGGCAGCAAGAATAAACAAAGTGGGTCAATGCAGGTGAGGCACCTGGGCCAGCTCACCGCCAAGCAGCACGAGTGTGGCAGTGGCAATAGGCAACGACAAAATATGTTAATACAAGTGAGGCATGTAGGCAGGGTAACAGTTAGCTGATAAGCCGTTTAGACAGCCCTGATAAGGTAATGCAAGTAGGGCAGCAGGGTAAATTACCAAGTATGGAGTAAGGTCAATACCTATGTGGTGCCACGAAGTGTGGACAGCAGTTCAAAAGACACAAATATGAGGGGTTTCACCAAAGAAGCAAGTGTATCATAGAACACATGCGCATGATTGTGGCATAGTACAGTGCAGCAATAAAGATAACACATACAATGCAGCAGTAATGAAAACACATCAAGGTGAATATGTGGCTGTGGGAGGAGGTGAAGACGAGAGTAAAGGGAGATGGGAGTACAGGTCGCTGAGCATAGTTAAGAAGCAAATATAGTTCGAGCGTGCACCTGTGACACAACAGGCTAGTGAAAGTAGGATAGCACTATGAGTCGGTAGGTGGCGTGTACACATGGGCAAGAGGAGTAGTTCAGGGACAGGTGTTCAAACAAAGCAGACAATGGTCCGATAGCCACTCGGGCTGTAATGTTACCTTAATACCAAGGTGCAGGGGTTCATGCAGAGGCAGACGGCTGGTGACAGGCTGAGGACAGGTGCTGGCCTTGTCTCCTTGGGCCTTGCAGACGTGGGCCGGCTTTCGCCTGTCGGCTCACTGGATAGGCTGGTGAAAAACGGCCAGAAAGCCAATCAGAGCCATGTAGGGAGGCCTGAGGCTGGGGTTAGGATAAAGAAGGCAGTGAATCTCGGCGGGCGGCCATCTTGTAAGGTGCTTCCTTCCTCGTGCATCGCAATGGCATCCACAAGCACAAAGGACCCCAGGGCAGGGCAACTGGGCCTGGGACAGGGTGGCAAGGTGCAATAAGGCACAGAGGGAAAATATGGAGGCAGATAGAGGCAATTCCGGCGCGCGTGGCTGGGAGCGCTATTTCCGAATTTGCATGCGCAGTTTTAGTGCGCTTACCGTCGCTTCACAGGGAAATCAGCTGGGACATCCGAGGATCGCCCACTGCTCCTGCAGTGGACCGAAGGAGCTCCTGCTCCATAGAGGGCTGGTTCCAAGGAGACACAGGCTGAGGACAGGTGCTGGCCTTGTCTCCTTGGGCCTTGCAGACGTGGGCCGGCTTTCGCCTGTCGGCTCACTGGATAGGCTGGTGAAAAACGGCCAGAAAGCCAATCAGAGCCATGTAGGGAGGCCTGAGGCTGGGGTTAGGATAAAGAAGGCAGTGAATCTCGGCGGGCGGCCATCTTGTAAGGTGCTTCCTTCCTCGTGCATCGCAATGGCATCCACAAGCACAAAGGACCCCAGGGCAGGGCAACTGGGCCTGGGACAGGGTGGCAAGGTGCAATAAGGCACAGAGGGCAAATATGGAGGCAGATAGAGGCAATTCCGGCGCGCGTGGCTGGGAGCGCTATTTCCAAATTTGCATGCACAGTTTTAGTGCGCTTACCGTCGCTTCACAGGGAAATCAGCTGGGACATCCGAGGATCGCCCACTGCTCCTGCAGTGGACCGAAGGAGCTCCTGCTCCATAGAGGGCTGGTTCCAAGGAGACAGGTCTATTGCAGTGAATACCTGTGACCCCTGGATCTGGGCCAGCCCTTGGTCAATGTAGGGCAGAGGCCATCGGGAAGTATGGACCCGTTTGTTGAGCTCCCTGAGGTCGACGCAGAGTCTCCACTGGCCGTTTGGCTTCAATATTCCCAGCACCGGATTATTGAAGATTATTCCCCGGGACTCAAGGTTCTTAATTATTTCAGTAAGGGACTCCATGGATGCGAGAGGCAAGCGATATTGCTTCACAAACACAGGAGTCATGCCAGGGTCCGTGGGGATGGTTGTTGTGTGGATGTCGGTGCGGCCACAGTCATATGAGTCTACTGCAAAGAGATCTTGGAAATCCAAGAAAACTTTTTTCAACTTTTGCTTTTGTTCCAGAGTCACACAGGCATCCGCTAGGTTGACTCTCTCTTCCACCATCTGCCTGAAGCCTGGAAAGACTTCTGGTTTGGCTATTTCAGCGGCCTCCTCCAGCTGGGTGGAGAAGTCCCTGGTCAGAGTGCTGATTTGGACTGGAGGCTTCAGGTGGGAAAGGCAGCCCTCATGGACCTGGAAAATCACCTCATCACTTCTGAAGTCACAAGTCACATCTTCCTTACCATAAGGGCAAGAAGTGTACACCAGGAAGTTCCCCCCATGCCGGGTAAAAATCCTGTCTGGTGTTGTATTGTCCTCACTGTCACTGTCAAAACAGTCCTTGGGGATTGGTCCTAACAGTTCATTACCTAAATCAATGGAAAAATGTTGGTCATCAACCGCCATTCCAATAATGGTGCCTGCGGCTAGAGTAATACTCTTCAAGTTGCTGTTATCCACCTCTATTAGCATGGTGTCATGTTCTATGTTGACTAATGGAGTTGGGTTTACCCCCAACCCTTGCTGTTGGAGAGAAGCGTTTAGATGTATGTAAGCATCAGGGTTTTGCAAATATTGTCCTCTTTTAACTTTCACTTCCAGGGAGAATTGTCGGGTCCTTTCTGGGATGGTGACTTCCTCTTTGATCTGAATTTCAACTGCATAAGGTAGCAATTGAGCTGACCTAAATGCTTTTTCTGGATCATCAAAGCCCATGGGATTATCCGCTAATCGGGACCAAGCTTTAAAGTTTATTAGGTCCAAACTAATGGCAAAGCGATTGAGAATGTCACTGCCTAAGTAAAAGGCGGCAGGGACGTCTCGCACGACCCAACAATTGTGGACTATGCTCTTGTTGCCAATGGAGATTTTGAGCATACACCTGCTTGGCAGGAGATGTTTGGAATTAGGTGCTTCCAGGTCCATTCCCCATTTGTCTATCAGTTTGAAGGTGGGAATGGCTGGATCTTTTGGGAGTTGGCAGAACATGGCTTTGCTGATGAAGCTCTTACCGTTGTTCACACACACTCGAGCGAGAACAGAGTCCTTCCCATCATTTAACAGAGTCCTTCCCATCATTTAATTGGACAGGGATGAACAACTGCTCTCCAATTTGCTGAATATCAGCCAGGCTCTGAGCTGATTTCACATCTTTCTGGACTATAGGAGTGGGAGTTTCTGATTGTGGATTAGTATAGTGTTTCCTTCCAGCGTGGAGTACCACTTTAGACTGGAAGGAAGGTTGATTTTCAGAAATAGAGAGGACCCTCCATCACCAGTCTGTTGTCCTACTGCTATTACTGTCACGTCTGGAATTTGGCTATTCTGGAAGTGGAATTCTACTTGGTCAGATTTTTGTTCAACCATGTGGCAGGTGCCGTTTAAACTAACATGGTTGACACTCTGTTTTAATTTTATTGGTCAGCTAGTCTGGGTCCAGAGGACCTTGTTTACGCAATCTATTAGGGGTGACAACCTTCTCAGGAGGACATTCCCTAGTAAACAAGGGGTGCCCTCTGGAGTCACAACTATGACTGGGTGTTTCAACTTGTGTCACCCAATTTTAATGTCCAAGTCTGCGGTCCCCTCGACGGGAATTTCCTTCCCGTCAAAGTTCTGGAGTTGTCCAGGAAGTGAGGTGAGAGGAATTTGGTAATTCCCTCCCCTTCCTGCATTCAGTTCATCAAAGGCCCTTCTGGACAGAAGGGTAGCTTGAGATCCCGTGTCCACCAGCGCTGAAATCGTACCCTGCCCCTGTACTTGTACCGGGGCATAATATCTTCCCTCCTTCTCCTCAAGGGGGCACAGATAATGCACATTTTTGGACAACTGGTGGGCTAACTTTCTGGTTTTGGACATCGCTAGCGAAGAGATTTGGGCAGAATTCTGTGGAGAGCCTTGGGAATCTGAAAGAAAAAGTTGGCAACTGGAGATCAGAGCCATTGTGGGTTCCCATGGCTCCGGTTCTGGGCCGCCCCCCCCTTTTTGGAGGCAGTCATCAGGATGAGTTTGAACCAGGGGATTTTGGTATTGTGGGTTCTGGGATGAGATGATGGGCGGCGGTAGCTCAGTCTCCATATCTCCCCAGTCTGGATTGGAATCCCTTGGGACCCATTTTTCTTTGGGAGGAGTTCCCCCCTCTCTGAAGGAGAAGATCCTTTTCCCAGGATCCTTTGAGGATCCCTCTCCCTCAAATTGGAAGATCTGTACCTCCTCCTCAAACTGAGTCTGTTTGGGTCTTTTGTTTCTCCTACCCCCCCTCTGCCCCTTAGGAGGCAGACTTTCAGGGGCAAGAGAAGGAAGCTTCCTCCAAGGCTTTACACCCCCCTTCCCTTTGTGCCTCCTCCCTGGGAACCGGTGAGTTATCGGGGTGCTGCCCCCGTCATTGTTCTGGGGCACCAGGTCCAGAGTTGGGTGCGTTCTGCGCCGGCATGCCGATCTGAGGGTTCTGCTGAGCCCTCAGTATGTGACCCAGATCCCGCGCCATGTTTTGAACCTGGCGCTCTAACTGGGAAACCCGCTCAGGCTGATACGGGGCCCTGTTTTCTCCCCTGGGCTGATCCCGGGAAGGGTAGCTATCCCTTCTTTGGTAGTACCCCTGGTTGGGAAGATTTGGATACCCCTCCACCCTTGGCCTCCCCTCTCCCGGATTTGGTTGTCTGGGCATAGGGAATTGGGGAAAGAAGGGTGGAGGATTTTGGGGCTGGAAGTTGGGTGGATACCTGGGGAAGAAGTTCTGCCCAGGGTTTGGTGAGTTTCTGCCCTCCTGTGAGAAGTTGGGAGGGAAGTTCTCTGGGTTAGGTGCTTGGCTGGATCCCCCCTCCTTGGGCTGGAGGAGTCCACACATAACCCAGGATGGGTCTGTTTCCCTTGTAACGGGGGCTTACATAATCAGGAGAGCGAGGGACCCCATTTGTGGGGCTGCCTCCCTGGCTCCCTGTCTGTGACTGGCCCGAGGGCCTTCTGGGCCTAGCATTATTAGGTGCAGGTAGGTTTTTAGGCCCCCCCATCTCCAAATCTAAAACGGGGGTGACCTTTACCTCTGCCACCTTGGCAGCAGCAGGGGTGTTGTTGGCTTTGGGGTTTTTGGGCGCATTATTTTTATTTTCTATTGGCTTCTGCACCTCATAGATCCGGGTCGCCTGTTCAATGACCCAGTCTAAAGATCTTTTCTCGTGAAAATCCCTCACGAGCTGGGTCATTATGTATTTGGGCAAGGCATGGAAAAACGTATTAATAAATTCTCTGCTATCCGTGCGCACCCTTCTTGTGGTCTGTGCAAAAGCACGCTTTAACTCTTGCACAAACTCTTGTGGGGCCTGATCCTCCCCACATTGTAAATTGTAGGCTGCCTTGCGAGCCTCTTGAGGATTTCTATGAGTGGAAAAATGTTTCAAGATGGCCGCCTTATAGGTGGACCATCTTAAATGATTTTGGTCCTCCAGCCCCGCAAAGAAACTGGAGTATTCCGGGGAGAAGGTCCACTTTACATATTGAATACAGCTTTGGCTGTCCTTCAAATGGAAAGTCTCCATCATTTGCTCAAACAACCCTAAGTGCTCCCAAACAGAATACTTGGCGTTCTTATGATAAGGCGTGATGACGCTCCTGATTGCCTTAATCTGCTTTAAGGGGTCCTTAAGCAAGGCCCTTTTTGTCTTATTGGCCCTTTTGGTCCGGGTAACCCTGGTCCATTCATCTTCTGACTCAGAGGCACTGCTCCCAGAGGTTCCCGTCTGTTCTTCCAGGTTTTCCCGGATTCTGCGAGCCTGGGAATGGCCGGCAGAATGTGGGGACCTGGTCTCCTGTGTCCTGTACCGCTCAGAGGAGTCTTCAGATCCCTCCTTGCTGCCAGGATTTGATGGGTACCCCCCCCACTGACCTAACTGGGCAGAGGTTTTCAGGATGCCCTTAATGGGCCTACTCTCCTGGGGTTCCTCATCAAATTGCACTGTGCTTGGGTGCCCATACCCGGATGCCCGCCCCTCCATTCCTGGGTGGTACTGGCCGATGAGCCCCATGCTTCTGGCTGGATAGTAATCTGCCATCCCTGTGGCCCTGTGCTCATGTGTGCCAGGGGACATGGGGGTGGCAGAGTCCAGGGACTGAGAGAGATACAGGCCTCTGGTACTAGGGCTCCTGGGGTTATGCTCAGGAGTTTCTCTTTCCCAGCGAACCTCATCTCTATCCGCCCCTGCTCCCTGTTGCAATGCAAGAGCCTGCGCCTTCAGTTCCTCAGTTAAGGCCTTACTAGACTCTATCAGTCTCTCCTGCATCGCTACCTGTTGTTGGAGTCTATCATTGTGCTGGCAGAGAGCCTCATTCTCTCTATGTGTTTCCTGATTGGTCCTGGAGCACTGGGCCAGTCTTTGCTGCTGGAGGGTTACCTCCTGAGCTGTGTCTCTATTGGCCTGCTCCTTTCTTGCCAGAGCATCCTCCACCTTCCTGGTGTGCTCTAACAAGTTATGGTGTTCTTTTTGGAGGTCACCCAGTCCCTGGAGGGCCAGGTGATTTTCTTCCATTTTTCTTTTTAAGTGGCAGACTTCCTGGCCTAAGGTATCCCTTTCCTGACTAAGAGCCTGCATCTGTGCCGCCAGGTCGTCCCTTTGCCTTTGGAAGGCACCAGCTTTCTGGCGCTCCTGGTCAAACTCTGCCTGGGTATCCAGGTCTTTCAAAATCAGTTTATTGCTCTCTGCCTTCTCCCTATCTAGGTGGCTTTGCAGGGTGACTACCTGCTCAGCACATGCCCTATTGAAGTCTAACTGTTGCTCCAGCTTTTTCTGGCTCTGCAGTAGGGAGTCCAAACCTTCTTGGTACTCCTTCTGCAAGGCCAGAAATCTGGTATCCTGGTCCGCCTTTTCCTGTTGCAGTACATCCATATCCCTCTTTATTTTAATGATGTGCTGTCTACTCTCATTTTCTGACTCCTGGCTCCCCTGCAGCCTCTGCTCAGAAGAGACCAGGTCAGATTGGACCTTCTCTAACACAATCTGTCGCTTATTCGCCAGATCTTGGCTTTCAGTACATTTATCCTGCATGTCTCCCATATATAGGTACAGGTATGCCGCTATCCTAACCATCTTGTCTTGTTCATCCTTAGCTTTAGGAGCCATGTATAGTTCACTCAGGGCCACATGTAAGGGACCCTGATCTCTCCATATATCTGACCCTGTTTCCGTGACCTGTTGCGTGATGGCCTGCAACCAGACCATGCGGTCCTGGTGAGTCCACTCACCTCTCACAAATAACTTATGTAAGAAGTGCTCTCTGGCTATTTTCATGTCTACTAAGGTCGTCATTCTGGAATTTGAGTTCCTTCCTGACTTATAGAAGTTTGTATTTTATTTTTGCAAAACAGACCTTTTCCTTAGAGCGTTCCTTTGAGGAGTGCTTTACAGCGTAACACAGCGTGGTGATCCGACCGGATATGTGTATCTGGTCAGCTGGCACACTGTATTAATCTGCACAAGTGATAGATCTAATCCGGAATCCCGGACGAGCCCCCAATTTGTAAGAGGATTCAATTCAACACTACAGCTAAGTCAATGCCTAGTCTGGGATACTGAATGGAAACCCTTATTGATATATCTTTATGTCCAGTTCATGCGTTCTGGATGACTACCCCTATATAACACCCCTCTCTTGGAATCCCCCTGACCCCACTGAGCCAAGAAGTAGTTCTGTTTTGCAAGTTAAAAGGTTTATTTGAGAATTTAAACAATATATATATATATCACACTTTATAATAAATTAATAATTGAATATCACACTTAATCGGAGCAGTAATCAATAATGGATAGTCTGGCACTAGCACACTTGTGAATAGGAACAGAAGAATAAGGTGGTAGAGAATGCTTTATATAAGTTCAGATGGCTTCAATGTTAAATGAAAATGCAATGCAGAAAATACTCAATATGATTTAAACAAAACAATGTAATCACTTTTCTCTGGCAATCCACTCCCCCCTTTATGCAATGCAAGGAAATGGAAGGAAAGCACACAGTTCTCAGAAATGCAATCAAATGTTATTCAGTTCACCCCAGCAAGCTTAGACTACAGAAGTTTGAAACACAGGCCCAAAATGCTTTTATATGTGATAGCAATATATTGGAAAATGTGCTAAAATGATTTTAATTCCCTCTGGAGGTTCAGGGTGAGTGGTATTTAGTTAATATTAGTCCAGGCTCACTCTAGCAATGATTCAGGGATGGTTCTTAAGAGGCAAACGAATTTTTAGCAAGGAAAGCAAGGAAGCTGCTGTTTTCACACGTGGAGAAATTTGCAAATCGCGGCAAATTCGCGAGTGCATTTTTCACGATTGCGGCAAAAGGATAGGGAGTAGGAATGCGGTTCTAGGTTCGTTGAAAAGCTTAGATTCTAAGCTTTCAGAGGAAAGTTAAACCAAGTTCCTAACGGTTACGGAGTTATGAACGATTTTGTGAAGGTTGTTTTTCGGATTTGAAATTTTAAAAGTTCAAAGTGACAAGTGACAGCTAGCAACTAGAAATGACAGGTGACAGCTTTGCAAAATGACAGGTGACAGTTAGGAGACAGTTCTGGTTAGATTAAAATAGATTGAATTATATTATTTTAACTAAGAGATTGGTTCTGCACAGTTCTGCTAGGTACTCACAATATATTTAGAAATAGAATGGGCCTCGCCACGGATCTGGTCAACAGGTTTTCTTCACTCGCCACGGGCGGTCTCTGCGCACAGCGTCTGGGTCAGCTCTACTCTGCTGGTCTGGTCTGGGTCTCTGGTTCTGATCAGGTCTGTGGGTCCGGATACAGCGGTCTCCGGTTCAGCTGGTCTCTCTCTGGATACAACACTGCTCTCTGGCAAATGGCAAGAGTTCTTGCAAAGAATTCAAACAGCTCGCCTGGCTGTGATAATGGCAATGATTTGAGGCCTGCTAAAGAGGGATTTAGCTTGTAGTTGACCTCTCTGCTACAAATTCTGAAGTAAAAGCTTGGTCTCTGAAGGTGGATAGATTGAAGTCTCTATGTTGGTTCTCTGGAGGTTGATGGAGGTAAAGTATGGATTTTCCCGGCAGAGCGTCCCGCAGCAGATGGAATTGGATGGCCCTATCTGTCCTGACTGTCTGCTTTTATGTGTTTTGAAAATGGGTGGAGAGGCTAGCTTCCTAGGCCCTACCCCTCTCCACTTGTCATTGGCCACTTCCTCCTCTTCCCCTTGATTGGGGAAATGAAATGAAGTGTCATCATGATGAGGTCTGTTTATGATACAGAGAACCCACCCCTGTCAACTTTACACACAATCTATATTTGCTCAAAAAGACATATTTCATAGATACACAGTGGTTTGAAATTACATGCACCCATCACATATCACATGAGATATACCCTGTTCAAATCTGCTCTTCCTGAGAGCTTGCATTGAGAAATGGCAACATACTTCCCTTTTTGGTCAGGTTACCAATATCAGATTCTTACTCAAATTTACCCAAATGTGTGCAAGGCATGCAGGCATTAATTGATGAAGTATCAGACTTTTCACATGCAGACATTTTAAGTAATACCCTCTTAACTGCTAGTTTGCCCCCAGATCATGCCACCGGTTCTAAAAACCTCTTAAAATGTGGGCAGAAAAATCACAAGAATTATGGTATCATTTAAATAATTATGACAAGTCCGTACTATGAGTTATTCATCTTTTTCTAAAACCATATTCTGGCTACAGGGGTGTGGTTTCCCAAGTCACATGGTACAGAAACCAGTCTTTCCACTTTCTTCAAGCTCAGCCTCTGTCTCCAGTTTCTCCCTCTCCCAGTTTCTGCCAAGCCAGCTTGCTCTCACATGCAGTGCTCCTCCCCTTTCCTTCCAGGAGGAAGCCACATTTACGACTCCCACCAATAAAACATTTGCCTGAGTCAGGACAGGGCTTTGTTCAATTTCCTGCAGAGCCCAGGTAATTCAATCAGAGAAGTGTCAGATCCCTTTTGGTGGGAGCAGCAAAAGGCAGCTAGGCCTGGGAACACAGCTGTTGTGCAAGTCTCAACTCCTGTCGGGGGTAGCTGGTGGGCAGAATTCAGTTCCTTAAGCCAGGCCCCAGCTAATGTCACTTTTAGTTACCCAGTTTTCTGCATTCAAATAAAACTAACCATTTTTACATATGCAGCTAGAATGCTGATTCTAAGTTTAAAACTATGACATTTAAACAATTGAAACCTATGTGACACTCAAAAGTAGGTCACTCATTTCTTTTAAACATTTAGATTTTTAGTGTCTTTCAGTCCAAATTTACTTAAACTGCTGAAATCCACCGCTCAGCCAGTCTTGTTATAAACCTTCAAGTCACTTCAGAATATAACTTTACATTGTATCCACCCCTCAGTAAGTCTTTCTTTGGCCTGCTTTGGGTTCATTTATTCAGTTTTACACAAAAAAAAAATCTGGTGTTGTTTTAAAACGCCGGCTTTCTGATAGTGGTGAGTACTGGTAATGCAACCATTTTTGGGATTTTTCTTGGATTAATGCATTCCAAACAGGAATGGTTCTTACATGGTAGTAAATCCTTGCTTAACATTGTTTTGATGGGGCTCATTACAGTAAGATGGTTATGTGGAACCCCACAAAAGGGTTGAATCTTTAAAGTGGTCCAATGAGTCACGATTTCAGCAACTTTTTGACATCAATAACAGTGGATTTTGTTAACAAAGATCTTTCTTTACACTGGTGGGTGGCAAGTGAGGTAACCATTTTGGTGTGCGCACAAACTGCGTGGTTCTCCTGGATTCTGGCGCACTTGTGGGCTTTTTGGCCATCTTGGATTTTCTAAGCCCACAGCACCAAATGTTGCAGCATGATAGCTCAAACGTGGGTCAGGACACCCAACACACCCTCCTTCTCCTCCTGCGTCTCCTCTGTGCTGCTTGTTCTTGCTGCTGTAGTTGTTGTTGTTGTTGCTGTTGTTGCTGTTGTTGCTGTAGTTGTAGCAGTATAGGCATGTCCTCCTGCGCCATGATTGCAAATGCTAGTGGTAGCATTTTGGTGTAGGAAGGGGTGTGGTGTGTAGGTGTGCTCCTTTTGTACTGGGCCACTCTGCATTGCCTATACCTGTGGGGAGGGTTGTGGTGTGTGGGTGTGCTCAGTTCATACTGGCACAGCCTCCTTTGACTCCACCTGTGGGGATTGTGTGCACCTGTGGCAGCTGCCTTGTATCTTGGTTGCTGTTTGCGGGTGGTCCGCGATGCCTGTTTTTCCGGCATCATGCAGCCCGTTATTACCTTGTTCGCGATGCCGGTATTTGCATGTTTGCGTGGGTTGTGATTGCCCCCTATTACCGGCATGCCGGTATTTACTACCTGAGGAGGCGCGTGTACGCGCCTATGCCGCTATTAGCGGCACTGTAAATAACGGTGCCGTTAATACCGGGTTTGTGGGTCAGAATGCTACGGAACGTTAAATGATGCCGGTATTTACATACTGGCTTCATTTTTCCCTTACCGGCATAACTCGTAATGAGGCCCATAGATTGAGAAACTAGTATTTGCTGAGGGCGATGGACTGGGAAGTGGCGATATAGTGCACAGTTTGTTATGAGAGTGACAAATAATTTGACATCACAGCATCTCCCATGACGAGCGTTGAGTGGACAGGAGAAGACTGCGCGTAAGTTTCACTGGTCCACTAGCCTCCATGCCATAAGACAAGCAACTCGCCTTGGAAGTCACTGACTACACTTGCAAAGGGCATGAGGCCACCTTCAACAAAATATCACAACAGCTTCAAACCTGCAAGGCTTCAAGGAACTCTTTCACAGAGAAGGGACCAGAAAGAAATATTTTCAGAGAACAGAGGTTACGATAAACCTCTCTTTAAACATCATCTTATTTTAAAAAACGAGATTTCATATCTGAGCTCATTATACCTCCCCGCTTCATTGAGGACAATTTTCAACTTGCCTGAGCTGAGGGCAAGGACTGCCATGAGGCTCAGGACAGTGTATTCAAATAGGTTTGTAAAACATTACCCCTATTCTGAAAAAACACCTCCACCAACAGGAGGGACACATTAATGTACTTATAACAAGGAGATAGACTTACATTTATCCTCTCATCATCCAGACCACAACAAGGACCATTGATTTTTCAGCACACATTGGCCCTCATTACGACCCTGGCGGATTTTTTCCGCCATCGACGGACTTTCCGGCCATGGCGCAAAGTCCCTTTACACCATGGCGGATGGCGGACTTACCGCCCCATTCCGAGGTCGGCGGGGCGGTAAGTCCCCATTGACCCATTTACCCTTCCCCATTCCCATTTCGGCCCCATAGGGCTCAATGGGAGTGGGGAAGGAGTTAATTACGCCACCGTAAAATACGGTGGCGTAATTAACACCAAGGTCCCAGAGCGCCATGGATTTTTCCGCCCGCAAAAAGCGGGCGGAAAAATGACCATGGCGCTCCAGGAACTCGTAGTTGGCGGTAAGGGGTCCGCGCAGCTAACGCTGGCGCAGACCCCTTAGCGCCAGGGTCGTAATGAGGCCCATAGTCCTGAAAAAATAGACTGAGTGCAAATATTCTTCAAAAAATTGTAATTTGTTTATTCAAATTGTTCAAAAACTTAAAACGTAGACCAGAACTACAAACACAGTGAACATGTACTATCCACAAAAATACATCTTAAACAACCCATCAAAACATCATAGACACAGATGATAATACATTACAACATTAAACACTCTAAACGTGCTTTAAAAAACATTTCCCGACATGTTTCTGTTCTTCATGGCCCGTAGTTGTTGAATATTCTTCAGGGGAACACACTAAAAATGTAGATTTCTTCAACACCGTGTTGAGGGGCTCTTTGTGCAGGAAGACATTGAAGCTCATTGCATCGCCCCAAACACCACAACTGGTGTCTGCCCATTCCAAAGTGCGTGAATCAGACGAGCAGACCAGCAAACTCCAGCCTTAGTCTGGCAGAGGCCTCAGTGAGGACACTCCAGCCACCATTCACTCGCCAAAGAAGTGAAAGTGAGCTCAGGGCAAATAATAGCAAAGGGGAAAGGGCACAGCCACATACCTGTCACTGCTCCTCACACCAGACAGAAGGAAACCTTGGAGATAGTAAAACTGGCATCAGAATGCAGAGAACGTGTGTCCAAGTACAGAATCCCATACAAAGAAGTACTATTCACTCAAGCTACGTTCATCCAAGTGGAACATCAGAGACATGCTGCACCAAAAACACAGGTGAACTGCTCGCAGTGATAATAAAAATAGCAGCTAAATCAAGCACACTGGACCTGTAGTCATCCATCACCTGTCAAAGAGTGCAGGTCTTCAAAGCAGAGAAGAATTATGAAAATGGCACAGAAGAAACAGGCACCCCATCAACATAGCAAGTCACCTGCAATGCCAGTGACCAATGAGGCAGCCCAAACTCATGCCAGATGAAGAGCGGAACTAGATCAAAGAAAGCACCCAGCAGATGAGGCAGCTCTGTGCTTCCCCACATACCCTCCACCCTCATGACATCATCCATGTGGCCCCATGATGCACCCCGCTCAGGGGCCTCATTACGAGGCTTGCACTCCCGTAATGAAGGGTGCCAGTACGGGACCGGCACCATTCATTACGGGATATGCAATTACGAGGTTCCCTTGCGGGAACCAGACGTCCTTTCCGGGTCCCTTGAGGGGTTCAAAAAGCTAATAACGGGCATGTTATTAACGTGCCGTTATTAGCTCCCTCCCCATTCCCATTGAGCCCTATGGGGGCTCCATTGGGAATGGCGATCGGTTCTTTCAAGGAGCAATTACCGGGTCCTCCATTGTTGGAATGACCCGGTTATTCCTCATTGAAGGAACCCGGTGCTAGAACATGGTATGGAGGCAGCCATGCCATTATTAAGTAAAATAAAGTGTCTACCTCCATACTTGTAATGAGGCCCAGGGTCTTTCTGTGAGTGTCCACCCACCTGCTGAACTCCCATGCCCTAGGCACTCACTATGCATCCTCTTTCAGTGAAGAGCCAAGGCCATGCCGTCAATCCGGCATCACTCACATCTCTAGCAAGCAAAACCCCCACACTGAGGGTCTTTCTGTGAGTGTCCACCCACCTGCTGAACTCCCATGCCCTAGGCACTCACTATGCACGCTCTTTCAGTGAAGAGCCAAGGCCATGCCATCAATCAGACATCACTCACATTTCTAGCGAGCAAAACTCCCACACTGAGGGTCTTTCTGTGAGTGTCCACCCACCTGCTGAACTCCCATGCCCTAGGCACTCACTATGCACGCTCTTTCAGTGAAGAGCCAAGGCCATGCCGTCAATCAGACATCACTCACAACTCTAGCGAGCAAAACTCCCACACTGAGGGTCTTTCTGTGAGTGTCCGCCCACCTGCTGAACTCCCATGCCCTAGGCACTCACTATGCACGCTCTTTCAGTGAAGAGCCAAGGCCATGCCGTCAATCCGGCATCACTCACATCTCTAGCGAGCAAAACTCCCACACTGAGGGTCTTTCTGTGAGTGTCCGTCCACCTGCGGAACTCCCATGCCCTAGGCACTCACTATGCATGCTCTTTCAGTGAAGAGCCAAGGCCATGCCATCAATCAGACATCACTCACATCTCTAGCGAGCAAAACTCCCACACTGAGGGTCTTTCTGTGAGTGTCCGCCCACCTGCTGAACTCCCATGCCCTAGGCACTCACTATGCACGCTCTTTCAGTGAAGAGCCAAGGCCATGCTGTCAGTCCGGCATTACTCACATCTCTGGCGGGCAAAACTCCCACACTGAGGGTCTTTCTGCGAGTGTCCATTCACCTGCTGAACTCCCATGCTGTGCACACTCACTATGCACCCTCTTTCAGGGAAGAGCCAAGGCCATGCCGTCAATCCGGCATCACTCACATCTCGAGCAAGCAATACTCCACACCGAGGGTCTTTCTGTGAGGATAGGCTACACAAAGTCTGGGAGTGTACACAGTGCTCCCACTCTGTATGCATCCAGGTGCTGGGTGCTGTTAGAGGTCTCATGGCCCCAGTCTGGGTGCATCCAGGTGCTGGGTGCTGTAAGAGTTCTCAGGGCCCCACTCTGGGTGCATCCAGGAGCTGGGTGCTGTTAGAGGTCTCATTTAATGGGCAGAGTGTAAGGATCTGTCTTCTCCTGCATCCTAGTGGAATCTGGAGTGAGTGTTATGAGTGACATTGGAATGTTACTGGATGGAATGTTTGTGTATGACTGGTGTTCTCTGGACGGGAGTTGAAGATGTAAGCCTGAGAGGGAGGATGCCGGTGCTTGCCTATGTGAACTGGAATCTACTATCTGATTAATATGACTCTAGAAACTGGATGTTATGCTTGGAAACATAATAAAGAAGTCACTCATCCATACCATGATGTCAGAGTCATTCTACCTGAACCCAGATTTCCACATTGGCGACAAGGATGCTGGCTGTGCTGGGGGGACAGCACAGAAGAAGAGACAAGCACCGCCCCCCAAACCAAGGAAGACCCTCTCTCTCAGGTAAGGCGAGCGCTAAATGCAGTAGGCGCAGAAGGGCCTAGCGCCAAGGGCACAGGCAAAGGCAATAAGGAGCTGCGCCAAGGACAGATGCCAGCTGGCCTGTCAACAGTTGGACAGGTCAAGCAAAGAGAAAGTCAAGAGACGTTGTCAGGGCTGAGGGCCCATAAACAGTTTTAAGGGGTTTGGAAAACCAAGCTGCGGCATAGAGGGCTTGGAGCCCAGGGCAGTAGCAAGTGAAGAGGCCTGGGGTCTAAGTTCCGCCTGGAAATATGGGAAGCCATGCTGCGCAGCTGGGGGCTTGGAGCCCAGGGCAGCAGTATTAGAAGAGGTTGGGAACCTAAGCTGCGCCTAGAAGTGACAGAGAAGTTGGATGAAGAAGCTGAAGAAACTTGTGGCTCATGTGCAGCAGAGGAGGGTCCTGATGGCCATTCCAGCGCTTGGAGGGGTTTGGGTGCAAGGCGCCTGCAGCAGAGGAGGGTCCTGATGGCCATTCCAGCGCTTGGAGGGGTTTGGGTGCAAGGCGCCTGGAGCAGAGGAGGGTCCTGATGGCCATTCCAGCGCTTGGAGGGGTTTGGGTGCAAGGCGCCTGGAGCAGAGGAGGGTCCTGATGGCCATTCCAGCGCTTGGAGGGGTTTGGGTGCAAGGCGCCTGGAGCAGAGGAGGGTCCTGATGGCCATTCCAGCGCTTGGAGGGGTTTGGAGCCTGTGACTGGGCTTATAAAGGGGCTCGGAGGAGCCCATTTGCAGCAACACCATAATGAGTTGGAGCCCACAACAGTAGCGTCTTGTGGGGCTGGGAGCCTGTGCAAGTGGGTTTGTTACCTTCTGCTGGCATTGTGAATTTGTGGTTCAGCACCTGTGAACTTTGACTGGACTTGAAGAGAGCTTGGAGTTTGTGATGTGCCTAGGAGGGGCATGGTGTCTCTTGCCAGATAGCAGAGGGGCAGTGTCTTTGCCTATGGTTTGGAGAACTGTGTGCTTATTGTTTTGGGAACTGCGTTATACAAGGATCCCCAGAGGTACTTTTGACTTTAAAAGATGCTGCCACGAGGAACAGTAAAAGAAGAAAATTGAGTTTTGCTTTTGATGATTTTGGTTTAAGCAGTCAATTTTAGTTGTTGACTTATATGTCATTGTCATGTGAGGCTTGTTGGTTAACTGGCCATTTCTGTGTGAATGAATTGGAGTAAATGGAGTGAAGGTAGAGTGCATGTAGTAGCCGCTGTGGCTTTAATAGGTATTTAGCAAAATGATGATTCTAGGTCATTGGCGTGTATAACAAATTGTTTTTCACACAGATGGTCTCAAAAGTGAATTACAGTGTTGATTGACCAGGATGGTAGAGATACCTGGCTCAAGTTGATATGACACGTGTTTGCTGCACTAATAGTTTTCTTTTCCAGGATGGACATTTTAGTTGACAGTGGAAAACACTGATGTTTTAAATTCAAATGCTATGACTTGACTAATATTTTAATTTTTCAGGTGGATCGGTTTATACATGCTAGAGATTTTAGAGTTTTAAAGTAGTGTGTACAATGTTGTTATTAAGTGCAATGTTAGGAACATTATATGTGAAGATTAGGTAATGAGTATAGCGTGAGTGATTCTAGTGATATGTGATACACTAGTGGTATGTATGTAGTGTAGTACTCCTGGAGTTAGGTTTTTGTGTGAAGAGAACTTTCAACACGGGCAAATGAGGGGTAGTGGGGTCACTGAGTTTGTGAAGTAGTTACCCGAGTATTAGATATACTCAGCCTGGTTGGAAGTGGTGTGTGTTTAGGCACACCTGGGTCTTGTGATTGTAGGGTGTAAGGGAGTTAAGTGTGTGTTCTATAGTGGGATGTTGGAGTTAGGATTGGTATGAGAGGTCTGGGTGCCTCTATGTGTGGAAAGTTTAGTTATGGTATTTAAGTAGTCGGAGGTGCCTCTTCTTCACTTAGCAGAAAGGGGAAGGGGCATTGTTTTAAAGTGTGTCCCACGGCTGTGAGGACATTCATTGGTGTTGGGAAGTTGTTAGCAGAATGTCTTTGTTTGGTGAGATGATGCATGTGCATTAAACATGTAGGTGTCTGTGTGTGTGGGTGTTTTATATGGCTGTCATGCTGAGTTAGCTGGTCGTGTTTTTGATATCTCTAAGGAGGAGAGATATGTAAGGATCTGTCTTCTCCTGCATCCTACTGGAACCTGGAGTGAGTGTTATGAGTGACATTGGAATGTTACTGGATGGAATGTTTGTGTATGACTGGTGTTCTCTGGAGGGGAGTTGAAGATGTAAGCCTGAGAGGGAGGATGCCGGTGCTTGCCTATGTGAACTGGAATCTACTATCTGATTAATATGACTCTAGAAACAGGATGTTATGCTTGGAAACATAATAAAGAAGTCACTCATCCATACCATGATGTCAGAGTCATTCTACCTGAACCCAGATTTCCACACAGAGCTTATGCAACTTCTTCTCCTCCTGTTTCTTGGCCATTGTGTACTCTTGGGAAGAGAAGGCCCTTCCAAACAACACAGAGGCCTGTTTCAAGAACATTGAAAAATGTACGGTGAATTGCAGAATGCCCTCATTATGACTCCTGACGAGTGGAAATAAATTAACTGTTTCAATGACTCTCAACTCGCCCTCCTTTAGAGGGTATCGCCAATCTTGTATTAATTTTTACAGTCCAGACAATCCCCATGTCACGCATCAATGTCTTCCCTGCTCCCCTAAGTTCCTATCACCCCCCCCCCCCCAAAAAAATCTTTCACCTCCATTGACTCCAAGTGGTCCTCCCTCCAAGACTATCAAACTTCACCAGCATTGATGGCTCATGCATGCTGGCGAGTATTTATCGGTCCTGAACACATTCCTCATACCGCATCTGAGCGCTTCATACCTTAAGTTGCCACATTCTGAGTGTGTGACCACTGGATCACCAGCAGAAGGATCTTATAGATCTAAGAGCCAAGAAGGGCCAGGCAGAAGCCACCTGGATAAAATCCAAAACAGATGCCCTCAAAACACTGTTCAAGGCCACTTACAAATCTTACCACCATAATCGAGGCTAAAGCAGCCTCATACAAAAACAGAATCGTGAACGCTAACTCCATACAATATTACAATTCACAATCCTCAAGGACTAAAGGAACAGGAAGCACCTCCCATAGCCCCCCACACCCCAAGCATCGTCAAGGATGAATCCTGGTGTGTGAATATTCAGAAGGTCCTACTCTTGGAAATAGTAACTCTATAAGACAAAACAATCTCTAAAGTGCTACTAAAAGCACCCATGCCTACCCCGACCCACCCGCCCCCCCTCAAACCAGCCCCCTTCCACTTCCATTCTGTCTCAGAATCTGAAGTCGAAGCCATTCTCAAAAGCCTCAAGCCATCCAGATGTAAGGTTGACAACTGCCTGAACCTCTTCCTCAAAGACTGCACTGCAGCCCACATCCCATTCATACCTAGATTCATGAATACCTCCTTTTCAGCAAGTGTAGTCTCCACATCACTGATGGAAGCCTGGGACCTTCCTCTCTGAAAGAAACCCACTCTAGACCCAGCCATCCCAAGCAACTAACTCCCCATCACCGCGGTCCCTTTTCTGCTAAACATCCTAGATAGGGCCACATACAGCCAAATCGAACGCCATCTTGAAGCCAACCAAATCCTTGGCCTGCGCCAATTTGGATTCTGACCAGGGCACGGTAGAGAATCAGCCTTCTTGGACCTCAAAAACCAACTCGACTAATTCAGAGATGCAGGCAAGCCCTCCCTCCTCCTCTTTCTAGACCTCTCGGCCGCCTTCGACCTGATCAACCAATAAATCCCCTTCCACCACCTCACTTCCACAACCAACTTCTCCCCTGAGGCCACAGCCTGGGTCACCACATTCATAGCCGACAGATCCATGAAAGTATTCTTTGAGGATGCCTGTGCCCCTCCTCCCCCCATCACCTGTGGAGTGCCCTAAGGTTCCTGTGTCTCCCCGACCCTATACAACATCTTCACTAAGCCTCTCTGTGATCTCCTCGACACCAACGGCATCTACTACACCAAATATGCCAATAACATGCAAATCCTGCCCCTGACAGGCAACCACACAGAAGACTCTCTTGCCCTTAACCAACTCGACCTAGCGATGCAAGAGAGGATGGCAGCCAATGGCCTCTGCCTTAATGAGAAGATCAAGCTCCTGCTAGTCCAGTCCCCCACAATGCTCAAGAACCTTAGCCCCCAATATGCGGATTTCAGCATAGATGGGCTCCCAATACTGATCTCATCCTGAGCGAAATCCCTTGGCATATATTTTGACTCCTTGCTCTTCCTGACACACCAGGTCAACACCATCGCTACTTCTGCCGCCTATACTACAAAATTCTTCAATGCGGCCCGACCCTTCCTTGCACCAGCCAACTGCCTCATCATTGCTAGAACCATCATCAGAGCCAGGAACGGCTACTGCAATGCCCTCTTCGCAGGCACTTCTTCACACAACATCCACAAACTACAAGTTATTCAAAACAAATCGATCAGAGCGACCTTAACATTCCCAAAAGAGAACGCACTGGTGTCATGAGCCAGGGTAGCTGCGGGTATCCAGAGTCAGCTGCATAGAGAGAGGCACAGCCATTAGTCACAGTATATTGGGTGGAAGTGGCCTTTCACGTCATCAGGGCAATGGACATGATGTGCATGTATATGGGGATTCCTTGTGTGGCATGTGTCTTTTCAATAATTGTACATGTACTGTCACACGCATCATGCATTGTATTTACGTGACATGCACCCTGTTCCTTTGCAGCAGACGTTATGTCATGTGTCTGGCAATGCCATGTCAATGTGACATGGTGACTGGCTTGTGGCAGTGTATTGCTCTCATGCATGTGTCCCCGATGGATTATCGACCCTCCATAGGCTTCTCGGGGCAGCAGGTCTGCATTGCTGGCTGAGTGTACATGGGTACTTGGCTGTGGTACTGGCATGCTTAATGTAGTGTGATGTGATGTGACACTTTGTGTGACATTGATTTCAGATAATACATGCTGCATCATGGTACCTGTAGTCATGTGTTTGTTGGAAGTCGCACCTGTTTATGTGCATCAGCGTATCCATTCAGGTATGTCCGGCATGTGCCTGTTCTGTGGGCTGTACTGTGACATTGGAGCGGGAGGTGGGCAGCTCCGACTTTTACTTTCACTTGTTGTGCCATGCTTTGTGGAGTAATTCACATGACGCCTCCCTCCATGTGGTCAGGTGCATCGCAGCACCTGCATGCTGACCGTTTTACTCACCCACTATCCACGTCCATTGTCCTCTGTGTCTCGCCATGTCTCCAGGCAGTGTATCGTTCCGTAGGATCATGACATCGTGGATGGACGCAGGGTAGTGAGCACAGCAGTTGGTGATGTACAGGTTGGGACCGCAGGTCACCTGCACATTCAAGGAGTGGTAGTGATTCCTGGTGTGATACACTGCTTCATGGGCCTTGGGGCCACCAACGCAGCATGGGTAATCTCGAAGGCAACAATAACATTTGGCTTTTGAGCTACAACATAGAATTGTGCCTTCATGGCGTGCACCTGTACTGCAGTGGTGGGCAGTAAGATGTGCCACGAGAAATGTAGCATGAGGGCATTCAGCACCAAGCCCAACACTGGACAAAATGTTGGCTTTGCCATGCTGTGCATCATGGCTGTGGAGTGCTGGAAGATGCTTGTTCCTAGAAATTGTAGGATCGGCACTAGCTTTAACAGTGGTGGCATAGCTGTCCGGATGTTAATCCTGCTCCCTATGTCAAACTGTATTGTGTGAGCAGGTCTGTTATTGGCTCCCTGTTTAGGTGTTACAGGGTGACCAACTGGCTGTAAGTGAGGGTCCAGGGTGAGGGCCTGACCCTAGGGATTGGTGCACGCCTTGCTTAGCCTCTCTTCCTCCTTTTTTTCCTCCCTCATACTCCTTGTGCCCTGGGATGATTGTCCTGCCTCTGTATGACCAGGCACAGCATGGTGTTGGTAAATGTGTTTGAGGAAGGTGTGTGCCTAATGTAGCCCTCTGGAGTGCACTGGGATCGTCTGTGGCTTAATTTCTGCCGACCTGTGTTCATTTACCTCCACCTGGAGGCTGGGGCAACTTGTGCCATGTTTTTGGCAGTATTAGCCATGCTTTTCGACTTTAATACCACTGTTCAAGGGCTTGTGATGCAGCGGTGATTCCTCTCCATGGTGTCGGCGCAGATTCCCCTGGCTGTAATTTCCACGGCTGTTTTGCAGTCAGCAGTATTTGCTCCGGCTCATGATCCGGTGGAGCTGTATTGGGGAGCCAATTCCGTTAAGGTCACTTTTAGGGCTTACCTCCCAACTCGTAATGGAGTGGTGATGTGAGTGAGGGGTGGTAGTGGTAGGCAGTAGTAGTAATAATGGTAGCAAAGGGTGAACACTGTCGTTGTGGCAGCAGCTTCACTTCTTCCGGTGCTCGATGATGATCCATCAAAAACATCCTGCAAGCTGAGGCATGCAGTGCACCTCAAAGATGAGTGTTCGTTGCCACAAAGAGTTACGGAAGAACTTTGGCCCAGCAAGGGCGTTGAGTCGTCCAGCATCTCTGCGGTCTTCGGCTGGCGGGAATCCCGCCAGCGGATTCTCCTCAGTCATCGACGGCCTTGACATTTTCTGGCAGGAAGAAAGCGGTCCATGAGGGTGAGCAAGGGAGTCCTTGGATCAAATGTTCTTAGACTAAGGGAGCACGGCGGCTCCGGTCGGCGACATCGGTCGTCAACGGTGATAGACTTCAATGTTCGGTCGCTTCTCTTCATGATTCCGCGGCGGTCCCCATCTCTGGTCGGCATCCTTTCGTAGGTCTGTCTACCAGGGATCTTTGGCAAAGATCAGCTGGTGCACGATGGACCCTCATTGCTCGGGGAGAGGTCTCCTAGCCAGGTCCTCTCTTGGATCAGTTCCTTGAAGGCGCAGCAATTTTCAGATTAGCGAATGACAGCAGCATCCATTCTTCTTCTTCCAGTGGGCTTCAAAGTTAAGCGTCAGTTTCAACTTCAGCTACTGAACGATTTCTAGCAGTGAGAGGCCCCCAAATATACTGTTGATCTCCCATTCACTCTGTTGAATCACACTCAGGCAACCAATCATTCAGAAGGGCATTCAAGCAGTTAGTCAGTCAAAAAGGTGCACCGTGTATTCAGGCCATTCTTCTCCATCTTGATGCTCACAACACAGAATGTGGATTTGGACAAGTACCCAGCCATTCAGCACTACACACAACATTCATAACAGTTTCGGGCAGAGATGTCTCAGTCATTGTGTCAAACACCAGATACTAGACACCCATAACACAGAATGCGTATTTGTCACACACCCCATTCACCCCGGTCCCAATCCATGGGCATACCCACAACATACAGTCATTGGGAAGGCTCCAGCCAGTCAGTCAGGGGGAAAGGACAGAATCAGGGCTTCCTGGGACTTTAGGAAAAGTAAGGTAACAGGTGATAGAAAACAAGAGGCCACAGGGGCCATATTGTTTCCTATCAGGAATCAACTGATTCCAATGACATGGCCTGGGAATCCCAAAATGGAGGATGCGTAGGGCACTTGTCACTTCAGCACAGAGCTGCCACCAGCCCGTACCCTGTTCTGTGGGCCACACACAGGTGCCCAGAAACATAAACTCGGAGTACAGGGTCGTACTCCCACCAATGGGTGCCATAAGGGTATCCCAAGGGTCTGTTCACCAAACCAAATACTGGAAGAGCTGCACCGTCAGGAGTCTCACATGAACTCTTGTGTGGAAAACAAGTCAGAACACATGATAAAAAAGCAATAAAGGACAAGGATTCAGAGTCTCTGCCTCTCTGATGCATTTCCAGCATCACTCTCAACACTCCCCTACATTTTAACTGTGCTCCCTAACACCTCTTCTTAGTGATTGTGCTCTCTAACTCCTCTTCTTAGTAGCGGTGCTCCCTAACTTCTCTACTTAATGACTGTGCTGCCCAACACCTCTCCTTAGTGACTGTACTTCCCAACACCCTTCCTTAGTGATGGTGCTCCCTAACTCCTTAATGAATGTGTTCACTAACGCATCTTCTTAGTCACTGGGCTTGCTACCTGGTTTTCTTAGTGACAGGGCTCCCTAACTCTTCTCTTTAGTGACTGTGCTCCCCAAGTCCCTCCTTAGCGACTGATCACCCTAACTCCTCTACTTAGTGACAATGCTCCCTAACTCTTCTCCTTAGTAACTGTGCTCCCTAACTGCTCTCATTAGTAACTCTGATCTCTAACTCCTCTCCTCAGTGACTTTGCTTATTATCTTGTATCCTTAGTGACTGTGCTTCCTAACGTCTCTCCTTGTGACTGTGCTCCTTAACACACCTCTCCTTATTGACCTTGCTCCCTAACTCTTCTCCTTATTAACTGTGCTCCCTAGATCCCCTTCTTAGTAAGTGTCTTCCCTAACTCCTGTCCTTAGTGTCTCTGCTCCCTAATTACTCTCCTTAATGATGGTCCTTTACAACACCTTTCCTTAATAACTTTGTTTCCCAACACCGCTCCTTCGCGACTCTGCTCTGGACACTCCTCTACTTAGTGACTGCACTCGCTAACTCATCCCATCAGTGATGGGGCTCCCAACACTCCTCTCCTTAGTGATGCTGCCTCCCAGTGTCTCTCCTTAGTGACTGTGCGCCCTAACAACTCTCCTTAGTGAATGTGCTTTCTATCTCCTCTCCTTATTGACTGTGCTAACTTCCATGTCTCCTTAGTAAATGTGCTCCTGACACGACTCACCTTAGTGACCAGGCTCCTAACTCATCTGCTAAGTGACAGTGTTCCCTAACACCCCTCCTTAGTGATTGTGATCTCAAACTGCTCTCTTACTGACTATGCTCCGTAACTTGTCTCCTGAGTGACTGCGCTCCATAAATTCTCTCCTTTGTGACTGTGTTCCCTAATGCATCTACTTTAGTGACTGTGCTCCCTAACTCATCTCCTTATTGACTGTGCTTGCTAATTGGTCTTCTTGGTGACAGGGCTCCCTAATGCCTCTCCTTAGAGACTGTGCTCTTGACACTCCTCTACTTTGTAACTGTGCTCCCTAACACCTCTCCTTAGTGCCTGTTCTCCCTAACTCGTATCCTTATTAACTGTGCTCCCTAATTCCTATTCTTAGGTACTGTGATCCTCAATGACTGTGCTGCTCAACACCTCTTCTTAGTGATTGTACTTCCTAACACCTCTCCTTAGTGACAGGGCTCCCTAACTCCTATCCTGAGTGACTGTGCGTTCTACCTCCTCTACTTAGTGACTTTGCTCCTTAATTCCTCTCCTTAGTGACTGTGCTCCCGATACTCCGCTCATTTGTGACTGTGCTTCCTAACACCTCTCCTTAATGACTGTGCTTCCTAACTCCTCTACTTAATAACTGTTGTAGAGGAGCTGACATATACATCGGCAGGAGATCCTACACCCCTACCTCCCCTGAATTGGAGACATGAGACTGTGCCCTGTCTAACACCTACTATTGTACCAATACTGCAGCAAGTATTTGGAAGAAGGTGTCCATTAAGACAACCATATCAAATGCACCCTCGAGTTGATGACATCCTGAAGGAGGAGATCCCTGAACGAATATGAGAAAGAGCTACGAAAATGGACTGATGACGTCATAAGAAAGTGTGCACGACGTCCTGAGATACTGAATGAAGACATTATATGAATCCTGGAGAAGAAATGACGAAGTAAAGAATGAAGTGAACCTTAAAAGTGTAAACAAAAATGATTACACGTTAGTAAGTGCTGCAGAAATCAGAAGCATAATAAATGCACTTAAGCAGAAACACAAAATAGATCAAGTCATTGTATAGGCTAGCTACAAGTAGGGAATAGAATGCAAGCGGCGTCGCGATTGTTCAGAAACTGGACATTGGGATCATGAAATAAGTAAGCCAAAGAAACATTAAGACAAAATAAAAAGCAAAAAGCAGGTTGTCGGAGCTGCGGTGGGAGGCTGTCTGTCCAAAAGTCAAGAACTGAGAAGTCGAGGTCTGCCATCTACAGTGAATAGGAACATGTTTCCAGAGGATGAATCCTCTCACGTTAAGGTGCAAGGAAGAACACAGGAGAAGCCAAGTATTCATTCATTAAAACATTTAAAAGCTTGCAGAATGAGCAGAATCATGGTTTCTTTTCACGCGAGTCAAGGCTGGAAATAGGGCTTGAACTTGGAGTTTCAGACACGATAGTGAGTGCCCTCACTCCCATTGCATTCCTAGGACAAAAACACTCTGCCAGGCCAAGTACAAAGAGAATTTCATGGCAGAAGACATGGGTGATGAGAGATGTTTGGTTAATGGGATGGTAGTGTAGCTTCATGTCCTAGCTACTTGCGCATGGGTCTTGGCTTACGTGCTGCTAAATTGAACCGAATGTTCCAGACATTGCACAAACGTGCTAAACCAATTGTATTAGTCCATATAACGAAGGACCTTATAGCTTGACAAACCAATGAAACACTGTATAACTGATTTTCCTTAAATTAAATGTATAAAGAAGTAGTCATAAATTGTCCACCTGATATCGGACAGCCAATAGCAAGCCTAGCTCCTATATGATTGCATATATAGATATTTATCTTAACCAATCCCAACCCGTGATTGGTTTATCACCATTGCCACGTAGCATGACGTCATTCTGATGCAAAAAGAAGTATATAATTGTATTTCATGTGGAAATCGCTGAAAGAATGAGCGTACATCCACTGATGTTTGTTGTAAACTCACTGTTTTAGATAATTGCTAATAAAACAGCAACTTGCCATCTTCTGGAGTTTGTCCGGTTATTTGCACCTAGAATTATTCTGGTGTAATCGCATCCAGTAACAGATGCACGTTTCCAAGGGCCATATGCTCATGTGGTAGCGGTGTGGATGGTTTCGATCTAAACTAGTTTGACTTCAGAGTTTCGGACGATCGGGCATCCTTGCCATTAGCTCGAAGATAGTGAAGTTTCCTGTTGATAGCGGCCGATAGAAATAAACTTGCTGGAAAAACCAAGACGGTGGGCAGGTCCCTCTTTGAAGAAATCCCTGCTTGTTTTCCATGGGCATGCTGCGGACGGAAGGCGAAGTGGTCAGATCGGTGTCGATACCGAAGGCCTCAATTTGATTATATGGATGTAAGTAGACTAAGGGAAATGGCAATATTAAGGAGCGGGATTGTGATATTTAATGAAAATAAGCTGTGTAACAGGAATTCTGTGTGGCTAAGGGAACACTTAGGTAATCCTATTTCAAGGGAGATAGAAGAAGACGTCTAAAATTCTATCCGGAATATTAAGAGAGAGGATAAACATGGTCAGGACAGTGGAATGTGATATCTTAAACTCTGTATGGGGTAATACAATTCGAGGCAAAGTAAGAATACCTCTTACTATAAATATTATACAGAAAAGAGAAGTGGATCACAGGGTTTGTTTTTAATGTGTACTGAGTTATTATTATTTTAATTTGTATTTGATGTATGTAGTTCTGAAAAATGATACATTGTGAAATTCGGAATTAAAGTTGTTTTAAGTGAAGTGTAGTAAACCATTGGCGCCAGTCAGAAGAAAGATCGGATGTTCAAACAAAAGAGGATTGACCGGAGATTGATGGTGATTGCTCATATTTATTGTTTTAAGATTAAAATAGTTGAGCAATAAACTTTGAGATAAGTAGAGATTTATTAAAATATAACAAGGTAATGATCTGGTAAGTATCAACAGTTCATTGTGACTTGTGAATTATGGAGAACATTCTGCTTATGCACCTTTGTAAAACATTACCACGACATGCACCCAAGCTCAAGCAACACAGTGCAGAATGGCTAAAGGGCACACCTGATAAAATGTTCATGCCATGACCACAAGGGGGATCATTGTCAAAGGCAGTATTACAACACATGACCACAAATGTGCATGCTGCATACACACGGAAGAAATTAGAAAAAAGACTGGCAGTTTTAAGACTCTGGAAAATGTATCAAGAGGAGAAAGAGGACCTGCCCCCGGAATAGTGGATGCTTAATCGGGAAAAAGAGGAGGGCATCAAGCCCTCGGCTCCTCTTACTCCGCCTAAAACTCAGAATGTAGATGCAGAAGAGACAGGGTTTTATACTTTGGAAGAATTAAAAGCAGCAGCGGGGCATATTAATCCAGTATATGTTCCCCTGGCTTATAGTAGTGATGACAGTCTAGAAGGGAGCACAAAGAAGGAAGATGCATTTAGATACAGAAATAGACAACAAAATTAAGAGCTGTAAAGGAGAGAAGGATAGGGCCGATGAGGTAACAATTGTTCAGAACGAATGGATGGGAGTACAGATATTACTCAGGTTAGATGGGAAAAACATTGAGGAGGTTAGGCAGAAGGAAGACAAAGACGAGCAAGAAAAGAAGGATAGGGAACGAGAGAAGTAGAGGAACAAAGGAAGTATTAAAGTCGGAAGAAAGAAATAGAAGAAAGGGATAGGACAGAAATAAAGAGAGAGGAAGAAGAGGCACAATGAGTGAAGGAACAAAGATTACAGAGAAGAACGAAGAGCAGAAATAAGAAGGGAAGCTTGAAAGCAAGAAGAAGAGAGGGTAAGAAGAGATGCAAGAGAACAAATGGAAGTGGAAGAAGGAATAAAACAGAATAGAAGACAGCGAGATCTCAACGCCAGTCTCGTTCCCAAAGAACATATAAGACAGAGGGACAAAATACAAAGGCAATGGGAAACGATAAGAGAATTTTTCCCAAAGAGAGAAGTGGCTCAAAGAATACATACCGTAGCACAAGAAGAGGAAAGATATGATGCAGAAAGTATTGGAGAGAGGATTGATAAGTAATATCAGCAAATAATACAGCACAGTGAGAATGGGACTCAGGGGAGTGGCAGACGATCCTTGATACCAAAAACACGGGATGAGGAGGAAAACATGTTCAGTGATGAATGCAGAGAATTTTATTTGAGTAGATTAGATTTACATAGGGAAAAGGAGGATGATTGTCACACCAGTTGGGGTGTAGCGAGCAATGTCAGACAAAGAAAGGGAGGCAGGTCATGAGTTAGAGGGGGAGGGTGCATGCATCCCCTTTGGAAGTCAAAATCTGTATATGGAGGTAAGATGGTCACATCTGGATCACCCTAATGAAAGAACACCAGATCCTATACCATATTCCGAACTTTCACAAAGATGATCATGTAGTGTAAGAGGAGAATTGTCACACTATGTGAGTAGGTTAAAGTTGCTAAGAGCACAAAGACAGATAGGGGCGATTACCCCTGCATTAAATAAACAAATAATTGGGTCTAGTTATGGGATGGGGTTCACACAATTCCCATTGTTAGAGAAGGAGGGAGAAAGACTGCAATATAGTCCATGGCCTCAGATGGATAAGGACTACTTAAAATCCAAGTTACCTAGTTTGAATTCGGGGACTGGGAAATGAATATACGAATTAGAGAAAATGACAGGGGGAAATACGTTGGCCATAGGGGATATAAAAGGTCTACTGGTAGCATTCTTGGAGACAGAGCTGATGACATTAGTAAACGAGCGGGATATGCAAGTGTGACAGCACAAAACGCAGCGCATGAAGGAGCACCATTTAATAATTGTAGGGCAGATGTTTGTCGGGCTCACAGAGTACAGTATCCACGTCAAAGATGGGTGCAATTATTACCTGTCAAATGAAAGAAGATGAAGACCCTATTGCTTATATTCAGGATGTTCAAGAGAGATGTCAGCTAGAGACGTGTGAGCCTTGGGAAAAACAGTGGCATTATTTTATCATATTTTGTGTCAGGGATTGCCAGATAAAGTACAGAGACAAACACAAAAACAAGTAGGAATGGAAGCGAAGCCGTGGGCTGAGATACCGTTGACAATTGTGCATCGTTGTCGATTGTTACAAGTAAGGAAAAGAAAGAAAGATGAGAACAGAAAGATTGAGGAAGCCAAGTTAGTTCAGAAGAAACTTTCAACATTTTCTATATAAGGGGCACTATCGACAAGTGGAGAAAAAGGAGTGAACTGAACGATCTCCAAATTGCCCTTTAAGATGAGTCGCAGTACCCTTGAGAAAGATGGGAATGCAGATTCATACTCAAGCATCAAATAATTAAGACTACTCAATAGTTTAGCAGAGTGAGTCAGTTTAATGACACGTTTATAAAACGGGGAGTACAATGAACATCAGCAATCGCTCGATCTTCTAGCTCTCTTTACTTTCAGAAAAAACACAATATAGCAAAAATGAGACATTGCTGACGTACAACCTGCACACGTACTAACATCATTCTACGTGGCAATCTTAAAAACCTAACATTCAATGTGATTGGTTATAGGAAGGTAATTTAACATAGGTTTAACATAGGTACTATATCTGTATGTGGTAACGGGGAGAGGGGATTGGATAATCAATGTCAGGTGGGGCAACAAAGCCCTCCCTTCAAAATGGCCACTATGAACATCACTAAAAGTATGACGTTCCATTGGCTCTCCTCATTATAGGACCCTAGATTATATGTACTACAAAAAGGAAAAACTCCAGGATTCAGCGCCATTGCGTATATGTATGCTTGATTTTAATGGTCAATCAAACAAGTTTATTAGCCCTCTTTAGGTTGATTACACGTGTTTCGTCTCACCTGAGCCTTTTTCAAATCAGGGCCGTGGATAACGTGAAAGATCCTGACTCAACATCAATCATGATCTTCATCGCTATGGCTTTCTTTGCAGTCTTCTGGCATTGGGAGATTATTAATTTGATCACACAGAATCCAAGGAATATCCTCACCAGCAGGGCTCCTAGGAACTTGATGTAACGCTCACCTGATTCTCGCACAGGCGCCGGTCTTGACTGGGCGACTACCGTATCTTCAAAAGTGATGTGTAGCACCCGGTTGGCTCTTTGGGCTGGACCTCTGTGCACTGTATGCCTGACTCGAAGAGTAAGATGTCTGCAGATAGAAAATATGGGATTAATGAACTGGGGTTATTGGGGTGTCCCTATCTCTTTCCTTTTCTCCTCTCCTGTAGAACCCCAAAGGTTAACGCTCTCACCTTAGGTAAGTGAACGCCGAGCTCTCCATCTGCCTCGGGGCAGGGTGCTGTAACCAGTTTCTTCACTGGATAGGTAGCGCAGGCCTCTTGACTTCAGAGGACTGCTGTCCGTCGTTTACTTCACGAACGGTGAGTTCCGAATATTTCAAATGTCTTTAAAAGTCTTTTGTAATGCTGTCTCTTATTTTGCAGGGTTCCGGCGATGGCGGTTGACTGGCTGAAGTGAGTTGAGGATGGACCCGTATGCGGAATAGAAGCGCCTGGAAGCGCGTAAGTAAGCGCTTGTTGCTTGCTTCACGATGCGCACTAACTGTCCCTTTTATCTTGCACGTACAAGTTCGGAGCTTTAGAGAAGCTGAAGGGTGCCGGAATGCCCACTGGGTTCGGCGTGGGAAGGAGTAATGGCACGTGAGTATTTAACGTTACCCAATGTCTTTAAACGCACCTTCTTTTGTCTTACAGATGCGGGATGCAGCGCCGAAGGCCTCCGGAGCGTGCGAAGAGTTGGTAAGCTTTTGTCTTTCAGATGCCGGAATGCAGTGCGATGACCTCCGGAGCGCGTGAAGAGTAGGTAAGCCTTTGTCTTTCAGATGCAGGAATGCTGCGCGAGGCGTTGATGACAGCCGATGGACCAGGTAAGAGATGCGCTGTCACTGAAGACCGTAGTGCTAACCTGTTCTTTCTTGTCTTTATAGATGTTGCTGAAGACTGGATTCAGGATGGTAAGCCTTTTTCCTTTAGGCCCAGGATCAGATGCAGAAGACACGATGAGCGTTCTGCTGCAGAGGATGCAGAGTAACGCAAAGCAAGATTCATCCATCGGGTGTGGTTTAAATAGCCTCCTGTAGTGCTTAGGTGTCTCCTTCCACAGCCACGCCTAGGTAAGAAAAGAGTTCCTGCTTTCCAGAAGAGTTCCAGTGTTCTGAACCTAGGGAGTGGCTCCTGCCCCACCCAACAGGAAAAGTAGTCCCAAACAGAAGAGGATCAGGGGTTCAACTGGCAGGTAAGTAAGCAGCATGGCCTGCTGCAGGTAAGTCCACCCAAGCATTATGAGCCCGGCGCTTGCAGCGCTGGGACTGGGCATATTTATGAGCCTGGCGCCACTGGCGCCAGGACAGGGTCCAAAAGGTCCCAATTGGGACTGGCTGGCACTCGGAACCTGGGTTATGGGTCTGCTTCCAAGGGAGTTGGGTAAGTCCTGGCCTTTTGGAAGCAGAGATCATGACACTTGAATGCATCTGCCATCCTTTGTCGAATCCATGAAAACAGCACTCCAAACCAACTGTCATCATCAACTTCATCAACTTCATATATTGTCTATTTCTATTATTTTTTCAGCATATCTATGGCCTCTCTTAAGGTTCCATCTCATCGTCGTGTGATGGTATAAATGTGCAACATGATTCTCTGATTTTTGCACAAACACCTCCATCCATTGCTGTGATCATGTCTAATACATATCTGTTTTGCAGTGTCATCAGCCTGATTGTTCTCAACTCTTCTCTGATTGCATTGAATCATTTTATGGTTGTGTTGATGGTCTGCAGTAACTCCCATCTGGTTATCTGCAACCATTTAGTATTTGCTCCAACCTGAATTCTTGGCATCCGGATTGTCTTAAACACTGATGAGGTCAGGCTGAGCAACCGGTATTCGTATGGGATAGAATTGAAAGCTTCTATGGATTTTGCAGAGAAATAATTTTCCCTCCTCGTTCTCTTCATAAGTTCCACAGATCTCTTTTTCCTCAGGTGAGCATCTGCTTTCAGGAAACTGTCAATGTTCACATCACTTTTTGGAATCACCAATGCTGGAACATGGACATTCACCAAAATACATATACCTCCCCAATTTTTCTGGCAATCTCATGTATGCCTGGGATCCACACGCCCAATGGCGATCCATGACCACTGCAGTACCATGCACCATTCCTGAAACATCAAAGACTCGACCACAAATGCAATTTTCTCCAATTTTTCTTGTGCCATTATTTCTGAAACAGAATTTTGGGCTCTCCAATGGTATTATCTGCAAGGGTCCTACTCTTTTCTCGACCCATGGCAGTAGTTTAGCAAGCTTTGGCCATAATGGCTTGCATCCATTTTGCACTATGTCATTGGTAGCCTGGTAACAACTGATCACTACCCATGCTCTACAGTTCACTACTCCCTTCTCCCATCCGTCTAGTGAAAGCACTGTTCCCCAGATTTGCTTTTAACCTGTTTTTCCATCTGCAAGCTTCTTCTGAAGTCTTTACTGCAGTCTCCAATTTCTTGTTCACTTCTCTTCTGATCTCTTTTCCTTTTACTCCAGGTTTTTCATATCTGATCACAATATTCTTCGCTTTGGCATTGTTTCTTGTCTTTATGTCTTGAACATAATCATCTTCATTTGGATTTGTTTTTTTCAGTCACCCATTTGAGAGAAGCATCACTTCCCATGAACTGACCGCTGACCTTGCACATTGCTATGTGTGACAGACAGTGTGCTGTCTGAACATCTATCTCGATAGCTACAAAGATTGTTGACTTTCTCATGCTGTAGTGCCGAAGTCCACATACAAAGCATTCCTCATCCGAAGGTCGTCTTCCAACTTCCTTCATATGTTGGTACCATATGTTGTTTCCCAAATGTGCTGTGCTATCCAGGTAGTCATTCAATCCGTTATTGTCTTCTTGTGGGCTTCTTCTGGCTATTATTCTTTTGATATGAGCTTCCACAAGCAGTCACGTAATGCTTCTGTATAGCTCCTTCTTGCTGAAGGATTCTCAGGCCTCTCCATCAATGATCCAGGCGTTTCCATTTGGACTTTTCGAGTAGGAGATTGTGCAATTAGCTTCATCCCTTCAATATACCAACTAGGCATGAAAATGTCTCTTATATTTTCTGTCTGTGGCCCACATTAGGACCCAGGCGTTAAGGGGTTTACGGCGCCGTAAACGGCGCCAACCCTTAACGCCTGATTCCAAGGTCCCTTTGCGGGATGGTGATTTTAACGCCTGCTTTTTGCAGGCGTTAAAACCCATGCCGCAAAGGGACCCTGGTGCTAATTACGCTACCGTAATCTACGGTGGCGTAATTAGCGCCTTTCCCCATTCCCATTATGCCCTATGGGGCAAAAATGGGAATGGGGAAGGGTAAAATGGGAAATGGGGATTTACCGCCCCACTCACCTTGGAATGGGGCGGTAAATCCGCCATCCACCATGGTGTAAACATAGTTTACACCATGGTGGTAAGGGTACGACCCAGGCGGTAACTTACCGCCTGGGTCGTAATGAGGCCCTGTGTCTTCCCTCCAGGCACTGCCCTGATATCATGTCTCGCAGGATCAGGTGTGCTTGCAGGTGTTGTCTCTGCTTATTCTTTAATGCTTATTTTCTCTTTAAAAGTTCAGCTTTCTCCATTTGTCTCTCAACTTCTCTTGGTGTAAAACTTCTCATCGTTGTTTGTCCAGACTTCCCCCATTATCTGGAATGTGATTCTGAAATCATTGACACTAGACCAGGTGTGTTTGTACTCATTATCTGTGTAGGTGTAACTTTCACCAATCCCTTGTCTGGTTTACTTTGCCGACCCTATCTCTGGTGTTTCAACTCATTTCTAAAACAAGTGTTGTGTGTGTATCATTGCTTATCACATCTAGCTCAAGCTCAGTCACTCTATCATTCTTTCTTGTAACAGGAATGAACATATGAGTTATTGGCACTTTTGTGGGTATCAGGCATACATCCTCAGGTGGGTGCACAGGAACAACACTTTGTGCACCTATAGAAACTGCAGTTCTGATCGTTAATGGCAGTAATATGATTATGAATATAATGCATGCATAGATAATGCATCTATATGTAATTTTACAGCATTTGTTTCTTGGTGAATATGAATGTCTCTCCTCCTGAGGGAGTACAATGCTACTGTAATGACTGCTGCCCATCTCAGTCATCTAAGGAAGCAAAAACTGGTTCTTTAATACATTTTTATTATCATCACTTCCTTCTGGGTTCTACTGTCTCTGCTTCACAGATCAATAGGTCTGGACCAGGTGTCCTCTGTGTCTGGATAATAGACTGCCTCTTTCTCTGGAAACTGTTCTGTTTGCAATGTAATGTTCCAAAAATGAACAATGAACTCGGCAAGTCTATAATACGTGTTCCCTATAGACTAGTTCCCAGTCTATACCTCGAATCTGCTTCACTCCAGATGACATGTTACTTCCCTTTTAGCAAAAAGTGTATTTCTTGTCAACACTTCCACAATCTGTCCCTCAAATGAAAGTCTCTACACTCTTCTGTGATTTTGATGATCAGAAAGTGAAACCTGTATTAATATGCCATGTAGAAGCATACTCAAGTTTGTAGTGTTAGCTGGATCACGGATAAATGTGAGCACATCAACATTAGCATGTCTCCCAACAAGGTCTGGAAAATCCTCAATTAAACGAAAGAACACTGCATTTGTCAGTCTATGATTCTCTGGTGATAGGGACATTTGTCTTCTCCTCGCTGTACTCTGGAAGTAAAAGAAATTGTTCTGTGATAACCGTGAGCAAGTTTGATATTATCTTTTCCTTAACAGGATCTTGCAAAAACTCTGTTATGCTTGTAAGTCTCCCCACCAACAACGGGTAGGTCCTCAATACCAATTCGAAATAGGTCAATATGTTCCTAGTCAGGTCACTATTGTGTGACACCATAAGTAAGTCCAAACAAAGACTCTGTATTGAATGACTCGAGATACTGTATTCTCTTCCAGTTTATATAATCCTCGATCAAAATTCGGCATATCTTTTCTTATCAAGGCTTCAATGTGCCTCAGTCCAAAGTCAACAAGCTACTTGTGACTCAATAAATGCAATTCTCTTCTCTTACCCTGCAACTAACGTGCACAGAGTGTTCGTAATTGTTTCCTTTTTCATTTATTTTGCTCAAAGGAAATGTCTTATAACTGGGCTACAACCTTAACACAAAGGTTCCTTGCTTTTTTCACTTGACTGGTCATGCGTCCTTCTTCCTCGGCATAGATCTCGTTTGCACGTGCTGTGGTTCTTCCCTGTTGTCTGTAGTCTCTCTGGGTTGGGGTGCAGGCAGAGGGGTCTCTCCAATATAAGGCTTGATGACACCAAGGACGATCCAAGCTCTTCTTCCCTGTAACTTGACTGCAGATGGTGTTATGTCTTCCACAATAAAAGGGCCGTGGAACCTTGGCTCGCCCCACCTTTTCCTTGTGTGATTCTGAACTAGGACGGTATCCCCAGGGTATAGTTGAGGTACATGTAACTGTCATGACCACTGGGAGGGGGCACAAGTTGTGCCACAGGCAGGCTCCCACCAGACCTGAGGGCCTTAAAACCACTGCAAAAGAGCTCATGGAACCAGTCCTGTCGCCTTTGGTACCAGGCCCAGATGTAGGAAGGAAGGGCTGTTCAAACTAGGTCCCATTTATATACATGGGCCTTTAACTCCAACATGGAAGCACCCACGCAGTCTAGTTCTAGAACCAAGCCATGCGGTCTAGTGTTTTGGGTGTGGCAGGCCTGGAACTACTTTCCCTGGTACTACTTTACCTGGGCTAAATAAACCACACCCTGACTGCAGAACATGCTTCGGGTTATTCTGCAACCAGCTCCTGGTCTTCAGAATCTTCCTGTAATCCTGCAAGAACAAAGCAAGATTATTCTGTCCTGAGAAAACACCATCCAGCACTCAGCATCTCAACTGGGCTGCAATCTGTGGAAACCGAGAGAAAAAGAAACATCACTCACCTGTGAGTACTAGCCTAAGGCCTTCCGGTGAACCACTACCACAGCTGCCGTTCGAACATTGCGACCTACAATAATGAGAAAGGGAAAAACAATATTAGAACGCGTGCTTCCAAAACATCGAATTCCAAAAGTCTTACCTGAATTCCATCGCGCTACGCCACGCTTCCATCCGGAGCACCACAGCAACATCTGCAAAGGAAAAGAGACATATTGAGGTTTTCTTTCAATATTAAACAACCGCACAGCGCTGTACTTACCTTAACGGATTCCGGGGGCCTGTTTTTCATTGCGTTCTCATCCACTCGCAGTACCACAGCGGCCTGTGAGGAGAAGAAGAAGAAAACACAGGTTAGCTTTAAAAGACAATAAAGGCGCTGCGCTTCACACTTTCTCTTACCTAGAAAACCTGCCTCTCCATCCGGCACGCCAGAATCAAGACCTTCGCACCTGAAAATAAGGAGATAAAGACATTAACCAATTCCCATCATAAACAGAACAAAGACTTACAATTAAGAAACCTACCTGCCTACCAGCAGATTCGGGGTCACAGAAGGCCTGGGCCCAAGGAAGGCGAACTGCACCAGTGAAGCAACTCGGGCAGCTCGCCAACAAATGTCAAGTGCCCCTGCACATGAAACGCAGGACGGACACCCTACAAATAACTAAGATTCATTATTCAACACTGGGCAACTACGCATCCAGGGTTCCAGATCTCACAGCCTCCAAGACGCCCCCGAGGATATCAGGTGAGCGTAACTGAACTCGACGCCTCTCAACCTTATCCACCCGGGCATCATGGAGACATCTGAAACTGAGATCAGTTAGCCCAGCTTTTGGGACAATTACGTGCCGAGGTACATGCAGCCCGGCAGGAAACCAATGCCTTAATAGTCACAAAAAAACATACTGATGAACTAAGCAAACAGCTACTACAAACACAGACGGGGCAGGCTCGATTGCCCAGATTCGCCCCATCCATTGCTACACCATCATCAGTCAATCAAGTACGGATAACGTTACCGGGAGCAGTACCCCTGGCACCACAAGAATGGTTTAATGGAGCCCCAGAAGGTACGCAACATTCATGAACCAGTGCCACTTCCATTTTCTTTGTAGGCCTAGGGCTTTCCCAAATGACCAGACGAGGGTGGCCTTCGTGTTATCATATTTGAGTAGAAGTGCCACAGACTGGTCGGTACTTTTAGTGAGCCGGGATGACCCATTACTGCTGAACTTCAGGGGTTTTCAACAGGAGATGGGAAAGCTATTTGCTCAACACTTGCATGGACAAGCTCTTGATAACGAACTCCTGTCTCTCCGCCAAGCGAATCAAGATTTGATGGCCTATATTGCCACCTTTAATAGACTGGTTGTAGAAGCAGAGTGGCCAGAAGATAAAAGAACCACGTTGTTTCATCGGGGCCTACGAGAAGACCTGAAGGATGTCCTTGCTCAAGTGGTAGATCCACCTAAAGACTGTGCAGAATTTATCAACCTGGTAGTTCAGTTGGACCACATATTACAGGATCGAAGAACAGAAAGAAGTAGACTCGAAAATCGTGCCATGCATGTATGTTCAAAAGATAATGTTCAACGTCCATCAGAAAATACCACAGATCCTATGCAGATTGGAGGAGTACGACCCCCTTTAACCAAAGGTGAAAGAGACAAGAGGAGACAGCTACAGTTATGCTTATACTTCGGTAAATCAGGTCCCTACCTCAAAGAATGCCCAGTGAAACTTCCAAGGAAGGTCGTAGGCACTACAGAGAAAGAAGATGATGGAAAGGAATCAGAAAACAACCAGGCCCAGCAAGCGTAGAGGTCTGCTTGTCAAGCGAAAAGGATGAGTCACAGACCTCACATTTCACCCTACCAGTAACCTTGATCAATCACCAACAACCATAACGGATTCATGCCATAGAGGCATATATAGACAGCGGAGCAGTTAGTAATTACATAGATCGAGATCTGGCAACAGAAATGGGACTTCCCTTATGCACAAAACCAACAACTGAAAAGGTAACTACTGTTGACGGTACAGAAATTGCTTCGGGACCAGTAACCCAATGCACAACAGAATTAACCCTTCTGTGTCAGGATGGACATCAAGAAGCAATCACGTTTGACCTCATCAAAGCCCCTCAGTTCCGGTTGATCTTAGGGATACCATGGTTAGTAACTAACAATCCCTATATAGACCGGCGTGCAAAGAGACTGACCTTTTCAGATGAATGCACCCACGCTTGCTACCTGAAATCTATACCACAGCCAAACCTGAAATCTGTTCAAGGAATAGCATCGGGGATCGCGGAACCAATGGACACCTTACCAAAAGAATATCAGGATTATCAAGATGTTTCTCAGAAGGAACAGACCAACACATTACCCCCACATAGGCCCTATGACTGTCAGATCGACCTGATACCTGGCGCAGAGGTTCCTTGTGGTCGAATTTATGCACTTACAGAAACCGAAAATCTCCACTTGAAGTCCTATCTGGATCAATACCTGGCTAATGGGTTTATCCGCCCATCAAAGTCACCGGCAGCCTCTCCCTTATTCTTCGTACCCAAGAAGCAAGGAGATTTGAGGACTTGCATCGATTACCGTGCACTTAATCAAATCACAGTAAAAAAACACTACCCTTTGCCCCTTATCCCGGAACTGTTGGACCAAGTCAAGGATGCCCGAATCTACACCAAACTAGACCTCAGAGGAGCATACCACCTTGTACGTGTTAAGAAAAGGGGATGAATGGAAAACCGCGTTTGGCTCCAAGTATGGCCTGTATGAATATCAGGTAATGCCTTTCGGGCTGTGCAACGCTCCTGTGGCATTCCAATACTTCATGAATGATGTATTACGGGAATTAATCGATGTCTGTACCCTGGTCAATATTGACGACATCCTGGTGTATTCCCCCTCTGAAAGAGATCATGTGGAAGATGTTCGCGCAGTCCTTGCAAAGCTTTGCCAGCACAAACTGTACGCTAAACTCGAGAAATGCTCCTTCCATGTCATCGAAGTTGAGTTCCTTGGGTTTGTTATCTTGCCAAAGGGAGTCAAGATGGATTTACACAAAGTAGATGCTATCCTTAATTGGCTGTCACCTTCTTCACTTAAAGGAACCCAAATCATGCTCGGCTTTGCAATTTTTTATCGCCGATTTATTCCAGATTTGTCATGGATAGTCCACCCAATCACATCGTTACTGAGAAAAAACAACAAAAAATTCCAATGGACTGAAGAGGCGGAACAGGCCTTTCAAGAACTCAAGAAAAGATTCACCTCTGCGCCAACTTTACGGCATCCTCACCCTGATCTCCCCTATGTAGTGGAAACTGATGCTTCCAGCGTAGCTATGGGAGCATTTCTCTCTCAAAGAGATCCAGAGACAGGCCAATTACACCCGTGGCCTTTTGGCCACGTAAATTCTCACCACCAGAACTTAACTATGCAATTACAGACAGAGAATTGTTGGCAATAAAATCAGCCTTCAAAGCCTGGCGACAGTATCTATTCGGTGCCAGACATACCATCACAGTAATCACAGATCACAGAAACCTTCAATACCTAAAGTCAACAAAAGCCCAATCGTCATGATAGTTGCGGTGGGCTCTATTCTTCGTAGAATCTTATTACGTAATAATATACCGACCGGGAGTTCAGAATGGGAAGGCCGATGCCTTGTCTCGTATGGGTGTTGAAGAGAAAACTAACAGTACCCTGGACCCTGTTGCCATCATCCCAAGTGGTAAACTACTGGGACTCACCACCACATTGACTCTGAGTGAACTTCAAGATAAGATTCGAACCTTAATGAACCCCGAGATCTTGCAGAAATGGAATTCCCAAAATGAACAGCACAAGGTTCTGGACGTATTACCCTACTTCAGGGAATGACTATATATACCAAGTAAGGATCTACAAGAATTGGTCATGTCTGGTTATCACGATTCCCTGATCGAAGGCCATCCTGGAATTGCTAAGACTCCAGCCAAGGTTAAACAGAATTATTGGTGGCCAACCTGGCGTAAGGGCATTGCTCAATTTGTTCTATCCTGTGGGAAATGTGCACAGAATAAATCACAAAAACAGAAACCAGCTGGCCTCCTACAACCACTGGATATTCCACTGGCTCCCTGGCATACTCTTTCTCTTGATTTTATTACTGGCTTACCTCCCTGTCAAGGTTTTAATACCATTCTGGTGGTTGTAGACCTGTTCTCTAAAATGGCACATTTCATTCCATTCAAAGGACTTCCTAACGCTACCGGTTTGGCAAAAGCATTTCTTGAACAGATTATAAAACTGCATGGTTTCCCCTTAGTCCTAATCTCAGATCGTGGAAGCCAATTTGTATCCAACTTCTGGAGGAAATGGTGTAACATAGCACAAATCGATGTTCGATTATCCACTAGCCATCACCCCCAAACGGATGGACAAACAGAAAGAACAAACCAGACATTAGAACAGTATCTACGTTGCATGCTGCATCAAGTGGAAGAGAATTGGAAATACTTGTTATGGATATCGGAATACGCATACAATAACTCCATACACACCAGCACGGGACAAAGCCCGTTCTACACAATATACGGAAGACATCCACGTACCTCTGAACAAGACTCCCCCATGACCTTATGTTACGCTCACCTGGTATCCACAGGGACGCCACCCAGTGGTCTGCGGGGAAGGTTCTGCCTGAAAATACAGGAGGACTGTGTTCAAGACTGACTGACTGGGGTAAGTATCCTCCCTCCACCCCCGTATGCTTTCAGTCCCTCTGGCGCCCTCTCCTCACCTTGTGGTAGAATTAGGAGTGCTCTCCATCCTCCCGTCTTTGCAGGGGCGCGTTGTCTTTCATGGGTGAGTGCGGTCCAGTTACTTCACTGATGCCGGCCCGTTTGATATTGTTCAGGTAGGTCTTATTGATGTTCTTTAGTTTTGTTGCTATCCTGCATGCCTTTCTTTGTTTAAAATGTCTCTTTTTTCTCCCTTAGGTATGCAGAGCTTCAGCGCGGCGAACTGGCTTGGTTGAGCCCCGTTGGTAAATGATGGCGCATTAAGAGCGCCATGATGCGGTAAGTAAGCGCTATGCGCAGCGCTGCAAAGTCTTGCCTTTGCTAACCTGTGTTTTCCTTCCTTGTAGGTCGCAGTGTTCTTTAGCGCGAGTGGAATGTCCAGAGTGGTGCCAGCCTAGATTCGACCAGCCAGGTAAGCCTTTTGAGCAGTTCGTAATTTGTAAATGTCTCTACAGCTTTCTTTAATGTTGCCTCTATCTTCCTCTTTCAGGTCGTTCTGTCTGGGAGGCGTGCAGATTCGAGGAAGCTGTTCTCAGTAGCTGCAAGTGTTTAAAGATGAAGAATGCAGGTAAGATGCTGCTGCTAATGATGTTCCTTTTGTCTCCTTGCAGGTTCTGCTTCTCCGAGGTTCGAGGGAATAGCTGGACACGGTGAGGGTCACGTTGTAAGATGCAAAGTAACACGAAGCATGTTCTGCAGTCAGGGTGTGGTTTATATAGCCCAGGTAAAGTAGTACCAGGGAAAGTAGCTCCAGGCCTTCCACACCCAAAACACTAGACCGCATAGCTTGGTTCTTAGGAACCAAGCTATGTGGATGCCTCCATGTTGGCTGACAATACAATAAAGTAGTTCCCAAGCACATTGTTGTTCATGGTGTATGAGCCTGGCACCTATGGTGCCAGGACTGGCCCCATGAGGGCTTTTGAAGAGGATGCCAGACTCTCGAGGCCCGAGTCCCGACTCCACCTGGCCAATGGGTTTGCCAGAGGGGGTTTTGGGCGAGGGTCGTGACACCTTTGAAATCCCAGTTGTAAAGAATCAACACACAAGCATAACCCAAGCCTTCAAAAGGGCAAATGAACATTTACTTCAAGCCAAAGACAGACAAAAAACATTCTTGGACCGGCATCAAAAGAAAGCTCCCGATTACCAAGTTGGAGATGAAGTCTGGTCGGCATCAAAACATGTGCCCATAAAAAGTACCCGGACCTTTCGTCCAAGATATCTAGGACCCTATACCATCGAATCAGTGATAAATCTGGTGGCCGTCAAGTTAGCCTTACCACCAAGCATGCAAATTCATCCGATGTTCCATGTGTCACTTTTAAAACCTGTACAACCAGGAACCCGAGTCTTACCACCACCAAAATCTGTGCTTGTTGATGGAGAGCCTGAATTTGAAGTTATAAACATCCTGGATTCGAAACGTACCAGATCCAAGCTATACTATTTAGTGGACTGGAAAGAGTACGGGCCTCAAGACAGAACTTGGGAACCAAGTGAACATATTTACGCACCACATCTGATTAAGAGATTTCACCTGGATAAACCCACCAAACCCGGACTGGACAGGAAGGATACAGTGAGAGGGGCCTTGGGGGGAGTGCTGTCATGACCACTGTGAGGGGGCACAAGTTGTGCCACAAGGAGGATCCCACAAGCACCCTGGGGGCCTTAAAACCACTGCAAAAGGGCTCCTGGAGCCTTTGGCACCAGGCTCATATGTAGGAAGGAAGGGCTGTCCAAACTAGGTCCCATTTATGTACATGGGCCTTTAAATCCAACATGGAAGCACCCACACAGTCTAGTTCTAAGAACCAAGCCATGCGGTCTAGTGTTTTGGGTGTGGCAGGCCTGGAACTACTTTCCCCTGGTACTACTTTACCGGGGCTATATAAACCACACCCTGACTGCAGAACACGCTTCGAGTTATTCTGACACTCAACGTGTCCATCTCCTGGTCTTCAGCATCTTCCTGTAATCCTGCAAGAACAAGATTATTCTGTGTTACCTGAGAAAACACCATCCAGCACTCAGGATCTCAACTGGGCTGAAATCTGTGGAAACCGAGAGAAGAAGAAACATCACTCACCTGTGAGTACTAGCCTAAGGACTTCCGGCGAACCGCTACCACAGCTGCTGTTCAAACATTGCGACCTTCAATAACGAGAAAGGGAAAAACAATATTAGAACGTGCGCTTCCAAAACATTGAATTCCATTAGTCTTACTTGAATTTCATCGCGCTACACCATGCTTCCACCGGGAGCACCACAGCAACATCTGCAAAGGAAAAGAGACATATTCAGGTTCGCTTTCAATATTAAACAACCGCACAGCGCTATACTTACCTTAACGGATTCCAGGGGCCTGTTTTTCATTGCGCTCTCATCCACTCGCAGCACCACAGCGGCCTGTGAGGAGAAGAAGAAAAAAACACAGGTTAGCTTTAAAAGACAATAAAGGCGTTGCGCTTCGCGCTTTCTCTTACCTAGAAAACCTGCCTCTCCATCCGGCACGCCAGCATCAAGACCTTCGCTCCTGAAAAGAAGGAGATAAAGACATTACCAAATTCCCACCATAAACAGAACAAAGACTTACAATTAAGAAACCTACCTGCCTACCAGCAGATTCGGGCTCATAGTAGGCCTGGGCCCAAGGAAGGCAAACTGCACCAGTGAAGCAACTCGGGCAGCTCGCCAACAAACGTCAAGCGCCCCTGCACAAGAAACGCAGGACGGATAGCTCTCCCTACAAATAACTAAGATTCATTATTCAGCACTGGGCAACTACGCATCCAGGGTTCAAGATCTCAGAGCCTTCCAGATGCCCCCATGGATATCAGGTGAGAGTAACTGTAACTCCGGAACCTTGGGCCTCATTACACGGTAGGAGGTAACCATGGCGCAATTAGCACCATGGCTACCCCCTGCTGCCTTCTGGGTCCGGGTAGGCAGTACGAGGACTCAACGGGTCATTCAGATCCTTGAGGACCCAGTAAGTCCCCATGCCAATTGTCATTCCCCATTCCCATTCGAGCCCCCATAGGGCTCAATGGGAATGGGGAAAGAGCTAATAACGGTACCGCTATTAGCGGTACCGTTATTTGCTCTGAAGTCCCTCAGCCGGTCCCTTCCTTAACGTGTGGTCTGACCACAAGTTAAGGACGGGACCCGCTGAGGGACCTCATAGTAGGGTGGTAGGGGATTACCGGCACCAGTGCCCTTACCGGTGCCGGTAATCCCCTACCGCCTACCGTGTAATGAGGCCCCTTGTCTTTTGTAGTGTCTCCTTATGTGTTCTGTACTGCCCTACACCCTCGTTGTCGATGCAGCTGTCCTGAAATTTCGAAAAAACTGAAAGTCATACCGTTCAGGTAGTTTTGCAATTCCAATCCTAGCACATCTCATGTTGGCTGTGTGTCACATCTAGCTCTAGTTTGAGACATTAAAGGCATCCGCATTTTTCTGCCCGTCACAATTTCATGTGGCCTAAGATGGTGGTCAGAACCAGGCTGGTTTCTGAGTGCATACAATGCCAGGGGAAGGCAGTGCAACATTCCTTTCTTCAGAGTAACCTTCAATTTGGCTATCATTTCCTTTAACAAGTCATTGAGCTTCTCTCAAAGGCCATTCCCTTGCGGATGATACACCGACGAAAACTTGTGCTTTATACCAAGCAACAAGCTGATCTGTTCAAATACTGCGTTAACAAACTGAGGACCGTTATCCAACCTCATCACTTCACAAACTCCCCATCTGGGAAACACTTCTCTCACCAAGAATCTGGCCGCACAGTCTGGTGTGTACATGGACTTGCTTCTATCCATCCGGAGAATGGACACACCACAACAATAAGATACCTGTACCCGTTACATATTTGAATCATATCGACATAGTCGATGTGCAAGTGCTGAAAAGGACCATTAGATGTGTAAGTGTAGAAAAGGAGTCATAACTAGGCCTTGGGATGACTCCTCTGATCACACGTAGTGTATGCCCAGCTGTACATTTCTAACAGACTATGCAATGTATTATAAAAAATACAACATGCTCTTTTAGGTTTGGTACAAACCAGTCTTCGGCAATGGTTGCTCCTAGATTCTCTCTTGTTATATACTCTGGATAGTGTAACTTTTCAAGTGCTATTTTTAGTAGGGCTATAGGCATTACTGGTTTACCAGTGCTGTCCTGTCACCACAAAGCCTCAGAGCGGTTTAAAGAACACTCTCTTTGCTTCCAAAGGTTCTTTTCTTCCTGTGGTGCCTCCCATAGGGCTCCATGAACTGTGTATTTGATATGTTACTGTAGCCTTCCGGCTCACTCCTCACAACAATCAATTTGTCATGCACATCAGGTATTCCCACATCCATCATTATTTCATCTTCAGTTGCCACACGCTTGCTTTAGCGGCTGCTGCTTGATTTCCATGTGAGATAAAATCTGTCCTTTTCGTGTGGGCTGCACATTTCACGACCGCTATGCCCACTGGGAGTTGTAGGGTCTTAATGAGCCTGTCCAATAAGGCAGCATGCTGTACTGGTGTGCTGCCCACTCGGATGTAGCCCCTCCTTTCCAAGCGCGCTAAGCATGCCTGCACTGTCGACGTCTCATAGGTAGAGTCACTGTACACCGTTACTTCCTGGTCTGCGTGATTCTCAAGCGCAAGTATCAACACCAATAATTCTGCAGCCTGTACTCAGTAATGAGAGGCTAAACGTGCACTAATAAGTACTCAAAATTCCCCATGTGCCGTGTTCTTCAAGACAGCAGCACCTGCATATCTTTGTCTGCCATTTTGATCGATCCTAGAAGAATCTTCAATGAAGACGATTTCTCCTTCTGCCAATGCATTCTCTTTTACTCTGGGGATCTCATCATAGAATTCTTCATAGTTTGCGCAATCATGTATTGGCTCTCCTTCAGTAACTGGCTCTGCTATAAACATAGCTGAATTCACTATTCTGCATCAAACTATTTTAATTGCTGGATTTGATATGACCACTTCATAAGCAGAAGCTCTTTGTGATGTCAATGTGCCCTTTGGCTTCTCTAAAATGGCAAATAATGCATGCTCAATGAATAACGTCATTGGTCACCCCATTACAATAGTTGTAGCTTTCTCTATGTAGAATGCAGCGGCAGCTGACTTTGTTCGCATGGGAAATGACCTCTCATTACTGGGTCTAAAATCCCACTGTAGTATGCCGGGGGTTTGTACCCCAACTTGGTTTTCTGTGTAGGGACTGCTGTCATAACAGTACCATCTGTTTGTGAAAACAGGTAGATTTCCTCTGCTTAATTGGGTATCCCTAAAACTGGTGCCGTGCAAATGTCCTTTTTTTAGTTCATCAAACCCTTCATCCATGACCCTAGTCCAAACGATGTTTTCTTTTGCTGCCTGTGCTTTCTTTAAGGCTTGTAGTAAGGGCCCGGTATAAGAGCTGTAGTCAAAGACCTATGCCCTGACGTAATTACATAATCCTAGAAAACTTTGCGTTTGCTTTACTATGTGTGGCTTAGCTGTTTTCAAAATAGCTTCAGCTCTTTCAGGAGTGACCTTCTTTCCCTCATGTGAAATCAATTGGCCTATGTACAACACCTCTTGTTGACAATACTGTAACTTCTCTTTATCAACTTGATATCCTTTTTCAGCAAGTGTAGTCAATAACTAAATGGAATCATGTATGCGCTCTTCCTCTGTTGTGTTGCAAACTAGAATGTCATCCACGTATTGCAAAACAACACTCTCTAATGCAATGTTGCAGAAGTCCATCTGCAGGACTCTATTGAAAATCGAAGAGGACTCACAATAACCTTGAGGCAGCATTGTGCTTTTCAGACAAACTTGTCTGAACGTGAAAGATGTCAAATCTTGTGAGTCTTTGTGCAACGGGATTGAGAAAAATGCATTTTTCATGTCAATCACAGTGAAATAATGTGTCCCAACAGGTATGTTACATAGAATTGAAGACGGGTTAGGGACTAGAGGGAACTCTGCCTCTACTATCTGATTTATCAGCCTTAAATCTTGTATTAAATGCCAAGACCCTCCATTTGATTTTTTGATCAGATAAACCAAAGTATTGCATGACGACTCTGATGTCACTAAGATGCCTTGATCCATCATGGCAGTAATTGTCTTGAAAATCCCTTCATCTGTCTCCCTAGACATGGGATATTGTTGTGCTCTTGGTAAAATTGTTCCAGGTTTCAATTTAATCTTCACTTCTCCAACTCCTTTCAGTAGGGCTACGTCATACGGGCATGTAGTCCATACTGAGACAGGCACCTTTGCCATGTCGTCATCAAAATATTCAGGACGTTTTTGTGCCAGCATCATCCTCTGGGGCACCTCTCTTTTAATAATAATTTTCACCCAATAAATGAGGTTTACCTCAAATTTCATGTCATCCTCACCTAGTTGTTCTCCAAACAGATCGTCATCAGTGACGTCAGTCAGTCTGTAACCTTCCAAATGGCGATTGTTGCGCACCATTGTCTGCCTTCATCATCACAGCCATCAAGCAAAGCCATCTCTTCTCGCACTATGGTTGCTTGTATTGTTAAGGGAAACACTTGTCCCTTTAATTCATGCATAGATATTCTTGGTCTGAACAGAAACTCATTTGGGATTCTCATTGTTCGGTTTGCAAGGCCTAGTAGCCATGATATTAATATGCGCACTCCATATGCGAATATCTCACGTTCTAATGGAATAGCTCTCATAGACATTCATCCTGTGTATGCTCTGATCATTTCGCACATGTTTAAATAGTGCATTCCTGGAGTTGACCACACTATGCCCTCTTCGGTGAACGAGATTGTCATATTTAACTTTGTAATCAAATCTCGTTCCAATATATTGACAGGTGTCTGTCTCGAATACTGTAGTGGCCCTTTCATGCCACATTCTCCTATAGAAACTGGAAGTTCTTTTGTGAAAGGAATACGGCTTGTGGCTCCAGTAAAACCTTAGGTATTCATGGCATCACCAGACAAAGAAAACTTGCCTTCACGTATACACATGCGTGTTGCACCCGTTTCCACTAGGAACGAATAGTCTTTATCCCCTATAGTGACATCTACCTTTGGTTCTTCGTGAGGGTTTGGTGTCACTGATAGGATGATAGGCCCTCACCATTACGCACAGATGCATATCTCAGTCTGCAAGCACAATCTCACAGACCTAAACGTGACCAATATTCACACCAACTTACAATCCCTACCTATAACAGTGCCAAAGCGGGGTGGGGGGTCCAGCTTCGAAGTGCTAGCACCAAAAGCCTGGAACTCACTACCACTCAAACTCAGAAAAGAAACCTCACTTATGGCTTTCAGAAAAGCCTTGACAACTAAGCTATTCAACTGAAACTGCTCCTCACTGCTGTTCCACTGTAACCATGGAACACAAATACTTTTTTTGTCTCACAATATCTGTATCACTCCATTGAGAGTTGTATTTATGTAACATGTACCTAAGTGAATACTCTGCAACAGCGCCACAATGCCCTAGGGCTGCTATGCGCTTTCTAAATGGAAATAAATAAATAAACTAAATAGGATGGAACACATCAGGTCTCCCAATGAGCTGTCCTAGTCCATGTACAATTTCGTCCAACAGTTAGTAAATGGATTTCCTCCATCACCAGTGGCATTTCAATACCTTTCCTGTGCCTGTAGTCTGTAGAGGTTGCATCAGGGACTGTTCAGACTGCCTTTGAGGAAAATCGAAAGTTTTGCTGCACTCTCGGCGCTTGCTGCTGCACAGTGTGATTCTGCGCAGATTCATCTCCACTCTGCTGCGTATACGCAGGTGGATTCATCATCCCCACTCTTGTAAATTGATCATTTTGCACCGTCCCTTGACTTCTGCACATACGCGCTAGATGCCCTGTCATCCCACACGTTCAACACGTCGGCAGCGGTCTGATCATTGGTCCATTTTGCATATTCTGATTTCCGCCGTGCATATTCTGAAAGCCTCCCTGATTATTTTGCCATCCCCTTCCTCTGTAGCCTCTTCCTCTATTTTGATCGAACTGTCTTTGGTTATTGACCTGATGTGCATTAGATCCATCTGTGCTAGTTAACATTGCCCCTTCAATGGCATATTTTGACAATTTTATGCACAATGGTCAGTTGTATTTCAGACCATGGCTTAGCTTCAAATCCTACCAACTTCTTGAGCTGCTTCTGCATCTGTTATGGCAGCCCTTGACATAATATATGGTAAAATGCAGGTATAGATTTCCCCCAAGATTCACAAGTTTCCAGTACCCATTGTAACGCTCACCTGATTCCCGCAGAGGCGCCGGTCTTGACTGGGTGAATGCCGTATCTTCAAAGGTGATGTGTAACACACAGTTGACTCTTTGGGCTGGACCTCTGTGCACTGTATGTCTGACTCGAAGAGTAAGATGTCTGCAGATAGAAAATATGGGATTAATGAACTGGGGTTATTGGGTGCCTCTCTCCTCTTCCCTTTCTCTTCTCCTGTAGAACCCCAAAGGTTAACGCCCTCACCTTAGGTAAGTGAACGCCGAGCTCTCCATCTGCCTCGGGGCAGGGTGCCGTAACCAGTTTCTTCACTGGATAAGGGTGCAGGCCTCTTGACCTCAGAGGACTGCTGTCCGTCGTTAACTGCACGAACAGTAAGTTCTGAGCACTTCAAATGTCTTAAAAGTCTTTTGTAATGATATCTCTTGTTTTGCAGGGTTCCGGCGATGGCGGATGGCGGGCTGATGAGAGTTGAGGATCGAACCCGCGTGAGGAATAGAAGCGCCTGGAAGCACGTAAGTAAGCGCTTGTAGCCTGCTTCACGATGCGCACTAACTGTCCCTTTTATCTTGCAAGTACATGTTCGGAGCTTTAGAGAAGCTGAAGGGTGCTGGAATACCCACTGGATTCGGCGTGGGAAGGAGTAATGGCACGTGAGTAATAAAGTTGCCCAATGTCTTTAAACGCACCTTCTTTTGTCTTTCAGATGCGGGATGCAGCGCCGAAGGCCTCTGGAGAGTGCGAAGAGCTGGTAAGCTTTTGTCTTTCAGATGCCGGAATGCAGTGCGAAGACCTCCGGAGCATGCGAAGAGTAGGTAAGCCTTTGTCTTTCAGATGCCGGAATGCAGCGCAAGGCTTTGGTGACAGCCGATGGACCAGGTAAGAGATGCGCTGCCACTGAAGACCGTAGTGCTAACCTGTTCTTTCTTTGTCTTTACAGGTGCTGCTGAAGACTGGATTCCAGGATGGTAAGCCTTTGTTCCCTTAGGCCCAGGATCAGAAGCAGAAGACACGATGAGCGTTCTGCTGCAGAGAATGCAGAATAACACAAAGCAAGATTCATCCATCGGGTGTGGTTTAAATAGCCTCCTGTAGTGCTTAGGTGTCTCCTTCCACAGCCACGCCTAGGTAAGAAAAGAGTTCCTGCTTTCCAGAAGAGTTCCAGTGTTCTGAACCTAGGGAGTGGCTCCTGCCCCACCCAACAGGAAAAGTAGTCCCAAACAGAAGAGGATCAGGGGTTCAACTGGCAGGTAAGTAAGCAGCATGGTCTGCTGCAGGTAAATCCACCCAAGCATTATGAGCCCGGCGCTTCCAACGCTGGGACTGGGCATCTTTATGAGCCTGGTGCCACTGGCGCCAGGACAGGGTCCAAAAGGTCCCAATTGGGACTGGCTGGCACTCGGAACCGGGGTTATGGGTCTGCTTCCAAGGGAGTCGGGCAAGTCCTGATCTTTTGGAAGCAGAGATCATGACACCCATGCATCTTGAAAAGTCTGAATGTAAAGCAACAGATCATCTCCCTCTTTCATTTTATGCGTCATTATGGCTCCCATGTCAGATGTATCCGGGCACTCGAAGCGCTTTCCAAACGGCGGTTCTGCAATTGTTAAACAGCACTCTGTCATGCACGGTATTAACTGTACTCACACCAGGGTAACCTGCACGTGTCCAAACATCGTCAGCTCTGTCACCAAGTATGGCGATCAAAAGACCCTTGATATCCCCTATAGCCAACGTATTACCTCCCATCACTTTTTCTAACTCGTGTATCCATTTCCCAGCTCCAGGTGTCAACATTGGGAGCTTCTTTTTTAGATTCTCTCTATCCATTTGTGGCCATGGTATATACTGTGGCCTTGTCCCTCCCTTCTCTAATAAGGGAGACTGTGACACACTAAACTCCTTTTCTTCTCTCATCATTTGACTGTCTACCGCAGGGGTAATATTCCCACATCCTCGTCTGCCTGGCAATGTCCTTAACCTGCTTACATATGGTGGGGGAGACACCCCCCTCTGACCATGTGGCAGTCCTTCATGCCGATCTGACTGTGTCACTGACTCTGGTACTTTAGATGCGGAAGCGGTTGAATTCGACCATCTTAAACCCTTACCCCTTGCTCTGTGTCTCTTTCTTCTCTTCTTCTCTTTCTTCTCTTTCACAGGCTTCCCTTTCTTCGTCCGATATTGCCTGTGCCCAACTTGTGCAGCTTCTCTCCTTTTCCTCATTTCGATTTAGAGTCAGCCTATCTAATGACAGCTCTCTATGCCTGCTGCAGCGTGAAGCGTCCTCAGTATCGTACAACTGAGTGCTTTCAAGGCACTCATCCTTTCCCTTTCCTTGGGGTACTTTTTCTAGTCCCATCTCATCATATATTCTATCGATTGTCTCTCCGATACTTCTGGTGTCGAAGTAATCATCTAGATTTATTTTAGACGTGTTTGGTACTGAATCATACTCAGAAAGAATTCTTCTATATCTTCCCATTCTACCACTGGATTGGGTTTTCTAACCTCCCTTTCCAGATACTCGAGATCATGTGATCTCTGACTTCGCTTGCGTTCTATGTCGTCATCAAATTCTCTATGCTTCCTCGCATCCTTTCTAACCCTGTCTTCCTTCTTTTTCCCAGTTAATGTGCCCTTCGTATTTCCTCATATTTCCGTCTTTTATTCTCTTCTCTCATATCTTTTGCTCTTCTTCTTCTATTCTCCTTTGTTATATCATCAGCTGTTCTCTGCTTATTGTCACGTTTTCTTTGTTCTTCTGCCTTTTCCTGTTTTCTGGCCTGTTCATCATGGTATAACTGCTCTTGTTTCTGCCTATCCTTTTTTCTCGCCACTTCATCTCTCAATCGTCCTTTCTCCTTATCCTTTCTCTCTTGTTCGTCTCGTTCACCCCTTTGTCTCATGTCCTCAATGCCTTTATCAATCTGACCTCCCATCCATTCGTTCTGTGTGAATGCCATCTCATCAGTACCATCCTCATCTCCTTTCCATCTCTTTTTTTTTGCATTATAAAATCACGCACACAGCCCGCGGGCATCGAGGTGCTGTTACAGGAACATTTTTCTCTTAGTTGCATATTTATAACGTGCTTAATACCCAGAGGTTTCTAAGCACGGACCCGGGATTCGAACGTGTGTTGCTACGTGTTGTCTTGTTTCCAAGGCGAACACATTGCTGCTGAGCTATCCTCCCGGGACCTTCCTTCCTGTACCTAGAAATGTACTTGCTTGTGCTTGATCAACTTTTTCCTTTTTGGTCTCTCCTTGTGCCTCTGGACTTTGGAGGTAATATGGCTTTCCCTGTCCTTCTCTGGGCTTGCGTCACTACTCTGCATATGTGACTCATATGACGGGTTGCTACAGCCCGTTGCTGCTTTAAGTTCTCCTAGTGGGTACAATCCTTCATCTTTACTAGCTTAGTTTTTGTTTCAGACGGGGCAGGTGGCGCAGAAGGCTCTTCACCCCCTTCTTTGCATATATTCAGTATCCAATCTAACAGCGGCTCCTCCTCCCTTTCTTCCTGGTGTCAAGCCTGGGGCCCCGGGCCTTTCTGGGAGGGGGCATAGTGTCACGCCACTTTTGGGGAGACCGGGGTCCGTTGCACCCGCTCCCTCTCCCACCTCCTGGCGGATCTACCCGCGCTTTCGCGCTTGGGCGTTCGCCGGGGGAGAGGTGCTGGGGCCGGTGCTAGAGGGCTGCGGCGCATGCGCGGGAAACCACTGTCTCGGTTCCGCGCATGCGCCGTAGATTGGGCCTCCGCGCTGGGAAGGGCTTGCCTTCCAAGCCTTGTTCTGGATCAGCCGGCGCTCGGAGACGAAACGGCTTGCGTTTCAGGCCTCGCGAGTGCCGGCGGCCCATAAGAGGAACCGCAAGCAGTAGCAATTCGCGTCTCAACGCGGTTGCAACGGTCGTGTTGCTCGCTCCTTGTGGTTCCTGTTCCCTGTGCCTGGTCTTGCTTCAGCTCCAGCCTTCTCTTTGGTCTCCCTGCCTTGCTGGTGCCCAGCCTGCCTGGTTCCCAGTCTCCTGTTACCTGCTTGGGTTCTCCTTGGCTCCTGTCTGCTCCACGAGCCTTCCTGGGGTCCAGTTCCCTGTCCCCTTCTTTTCCCTGGGGACCCCTGCTCCTTGTCCTGGGTTCTCCCTGGGACTTTCTGGCTTAGCCTCTCCTCCAGCTTTCCTGGGGCCCTCGTTCACTGTTCTTGGATTTACCTTAGCGATCCCAACTCTTGGTGGTCTCCCCTCCCAATCTGGTTCCCTCTTCCTGTCTGGACCTGCCTGGTCCCTCATCCTTTGGACCAACTGTACCTCGAGCAGATCAGTCATCCCAGACCAGTTACGTGAAGCTGCTTGAACTCGTCTCCCTGTGGACTGGGGGCCTTATCTTGTATTCATCTGAGAGGTTCCTGGACTATCTTGCTTCATCACCGGATCACGTACCTTTGGAATAGACTCTTTTGGACTTCACCCGTATCCAGTAACTTTCCATCAGACTGTGGCCTCTCCTGCCTGTGCTTGCACAGTCCCTTCGTCACGTTAATCAGGAGAGTGCTTTCGGTGACGCTGGGAGTTGGTCCATTCACCACCTTGTGTCATTAGGGTGGTGGAGAGGCTGGTTCCCAGAGTCACATGCTCGTCATTTCACTGGATGCAGCCTGGCGGTCCCAACTAGATCCACTGTCAAGAAAACAGGTACACAGTTCTCACGCACTTCTCTGCTTGACAGATTGAGACGCCTGCCTTCAGACCCAGAGATGGAGGATTCGCAAGAGATGCGGAACGAATTACAACCACTCAGGGCGGAGATGACCGCCCTACGCCAGGAAAATCAGACTCTACGCCAAATGATAACCCAAGGGGCTATGAGTACCTCGCAGGTTGAAGGATCCTTGGCACATACAACACCAATCAAGTTCGATGGAGATCCACGTCGAGTGGCTGAATTTTGTAACCACTGTCGAATCCATTTCCTTTTCAGGTCGACACATTTCAACAACGATAAAGCCAAGATTGGTTACATCTTGGGGAATTTAACCGGAAATGCTCTGGCCTGGGCGACTCCGTTTGTAGTAACAAACAGTCCGATTCTGAATGACTTTGCAGCCTTTGAAAAAGCATTCCTCGAGGTTTTCCAGACGCCAAACCTGGCCTCCGCTGCGCAGAATCAACTGATGGATTTAAAACAGGGGAGTGCCGACATGATAACATACATCAGTCGCTTCCGCCTATTGGCAACCGATTCCCAATGGCCTGAAATCACACAAAAAACTCTGTTTCGTTGTGGGCTGAGAGAGGAGTACAAGGATGAGCTACTCCACATTCCTGAACCAGAGTCTCTTCAACATATAATCGATCAGGTGCTCCGAATTGATCAGAGACTGGCAGAACGAAAGGCCGAGAGACGTCGGCTTGAGAGAAGTTCTCCCAGAACGACCAGTTTACCTGCCGGATCGTTTTGTTCTACCAAGTCTGGGCCAGAGCCAATGCAATTGGGTGCCATGACGGGTCTGTTATCTGAGGAAGAGAGAAGACGGAGAAGAACGTTTCGGTTATGTCTCTATTGTGGAGCTGCCGGGCATTATCTGGGTACGTGCCCCTTACGACCCCAGAAGAAGAAATCAGGAAACTAGAGGACCTGTCGCGTATTGGGAAGGCAGCGACAGGTCCCATTTCCTCCTCAGACCTTTCCCCGTTTTGCTCAGAACTTTATCCCATGAAACCCGCAGTGTTACAGACTTTGAAGATTCAGATCAAGTTGCCTGACAGAACCCTGGAAGTGTTTGGCCTGTTGGATAGCGGAGCTTCCGGCAATTACATTGATGAGACCTTTGCTTCTGTAAACCGGATTCCACTCCTGCCCAGACCCACTGCTCTGCCCGTGGAAGTCATCGACGGAACCCCTTTGTCTTCCGGACCCATCCGTCAATGTACAGTGGGCCTACTTCTTCAGATTGCGGACCATTTTGAAAACCTCGCTTTGGATGTTTTAAGTCCCCTACCTACAAGGTGGTTTTGTGGTTACCCTGGCTGAAACATCATAATCCGGCAATTGATTGGAGAACGCACACTTTGACCTTCTCCTCTGCAGTTTGTGCCCAGAAGTGCTGTTTGTCCGCTCCGATCCGAGCTTCTTCGACCCCCTTGGAATCTATTGGCAAAGGGGTCAGTGTGTGTTCCACCTCTCAAGTTCCACTGGTATATGCTGATTTTGGACAAGTGTTTTCTGAACAAGGCGATATACCTCTACCACCACATCGCTCGTTTGATTGTTCAATCGAGTTGTTACCGGACTGCGTGATTCCTCATGGGAAACTGTACGCTTTGACACGGGACGAGAGACAAGTGCTTCAAGACTACTTGTCGGATTGTTTACAGAAAGGATACATAGTTCCGTCCAAGTCGCCCGCAAGGTTTCCCCTGTTTTTTCTGAAGAAGAAAGAGGGCACTTTGAGACCTTGTGTGGACTATCGACAACTAAACGACATAACTATCAAAGACCGGTACCCACTTCCATTGATTCGCAGTATCCTGGAAACTCTACACACAGCCCGGATCTTTACCAAACTAGACTTACGTGGAGCCTATCACCTTGTGCGCATCAAGAGTGGAGTTGAATGGAAAACAGAATTTAAGACACCTTTTGGGCATTTCGAGTATAGAGTCATGCCATTCGGTCTGTGTAACGCCCCAGCTATCTTTCAACGGTTCATGGACAACATCTTTGGTGATCTTATTGGCTTGTCAGTCTGGGTATATCTGGACGATATCCTAGTTTTTTCCAGAACCATCGAAGAACATGTGGGACATGTACGTGAGGTCCTTCGCCGTCTGTCTCTCAATCATTTATTCGCAAAGGAGGAGAAATGCTGCTTTCACCAGCCCAGTATAGAATTCTTGGGGTTTGTGATCAACCAGGACGGGGTAGAGATGGATCCCAAGAAAGTTCGAGCTATTCAGGAGTGGAAACAACCCCATAACATAAAATCTTTACAACGCTTCTTGGGATTCGCTAATTTCTATAGGCGCTTTATTCCACGGTTTTCTCAAATCTCAACGCCCCTCACCAGGCTGACCAGCAGTAAGATCATTTTCAAGTGGGATTCCCTTGCGTCTCAGGCATTCGACACCTTGAAGTCGGCCATCATGGCTGCCCCGATTTTGCGTCACCCACAGGATGACTTACCTTATATTGTGGAAGCAGACGCTTCAAATTTCGCAGTTGGGGCGGTTCTCCTGCAAAGAGATCCGGTTACGTCTGTTGAACATCCAGTGGCCTACTGCTCACGCAAGTTGAATCCCAGCGAAAGAAATTATGCGGTCATCAAGAAGGAGCTGTTGGCCATCAAAACCGCATTTGAGGAATGGAGGCATCACCTACTTGGAGCCCGTTTTTCGGTAGAGGTTCGTACCGATCATCGTAACCTGCAGTACCTGCACTCCCTGCAATGTCGCACGCCCCATCAGGCTAGGTGGGCCTTCTTTTTCTCCCCATTCGTGTTTCATGTCACATACGTTCCTGGAGCCTCCAACTTGAAGGCGGATGCCCTCTCCCGATCACTGGAAAAAGTGGAAGAAACGTCCAGTTCGGATCAGCCGCTGATTTCCCCTCACCATTTCCTGTTGACGTTGTCTCCTCATCTACAGTCAATTGCTGATGCCACTCGGACGGATCCTGAAAGATCGGCCCTTCTTCGGCGAATGTCGGTATCTGCGCATGACGGGCTCCTGTTTTGCCGGAAGAGGCTTTACATCCCCAAGGGTACGATTCGGGATGGCATATTGCATGGGTTTCATGATTCACCTATTGGGGGTCATCGAGGGGTGAGAGCTACTCGTGAGCTGATATCCCGACAGTTTTGGTGGCCTAGGTGGGCTACCGACGTCCAGAAATACATCGAGAGTTGTCCCGTCTGTGCCCAATGTAAGGTTTCTAGAAGACGACCTTTGTGACTGCTAGTACCCACAGAATTAGCACCATACCCATGGCATACCATCGCTACGGATTTTGTGGTTGATCTACCTCCTTCCAACAGGTTTACTTGTATAATGGTTGTGGTGGATAGCTTCACTAAATATGGTCTTCCTGAAAAGATTATCTCAGATCGTGGTTCTCAATTTCTCTCTGCTTTCTGGAACAAGGTGTGTGGTCATCTGGGAATTCGTAAAGCTTTGAGCTCTGGCTATCACCCGCAGACCAACGGGCTCACCGAAAGGACAAATCAGACTCTGGAGGAGTATCTCCGTTGTTTTGCTAACGCAACTCAGTCCAACTGGAAGGCGTACCTAGATCTTGCAGAAGTGTCCTAGAACAATACTGTCCACGCTTCTATTGGAGTTAGTCCGTTCTTCTGCTCAGCGGGTCAACATCCCAAGTTGGTGCCATTTCATCCTGTGCCCACCAGTACAGTTCCATCTGCTGATGCCCTGGTCTCTACCATTCAACGACAACAGGAATTGGCTTGCAGGATCCTGAAGGAAGCCAAGGAGCGGATGAAGGCCCAGGCTGACAGGAAAATGAGTGTGGAACCAGACTTTCGGGTTGGGGATAGGGTTTGGTTGTCGTCCAAGAACCTGCCACTTCGCAATTTACCGGTAAAATTAGCTCCCCGGTATTTTGGTCCGTTCAAAATCACCAAACGGTTGTCTTCTGTGGCCTTTCGCCTTCAGCTACTTCCTTCTTGGCATGTATACCCTGTTTTCCATGTCTCCCTATTGAAGCCCTATGTGGTCGATCCCTATGGCCGATCCTGTCCTCGCCCAGCCTCTGTCCTTTTGCAAGGTGTCCCAGAATTCAAGGTTCAGGAGATTTGTGATGCCCGCTATCGCAGGGGGGTGCTTCATTTTTTGGTTGATTGGAAGGGGTACCCGGCTTGTGATCGTACTTGGGAACCACGTCGGCATGTGCATGCTCCCCGCTTGGTTCGCGAGTTCTATGATCGATTTCCTTGGAAGCCTGGGGCCCCGGGCCTTTCTGGGAGGGGGCATAGTGTCACGCCACTTTTGGGGAGACCAGGGTCCGTTGCATCCGCTCCCTCTCCCACCTCCTGGCGGATCTACCCGCGCTTTCGCGCTTGGGCTTTTGCAGGGGGGAGAGGTGCTGGGGCCGGTGCTAGAGGGCTGCGGCGCATGCGCGGGAAACCACTGTCTCGGTTCTGCGCATGCGCCGTAGATTGGGCCTCCGCGCTGGGAAGGGCTTGCCTTCCAAGCCTCGTTCTGGGTCCGCCGGCGCTCGGAGACGAAACGGCTTGCGTTTCAGGCCTCGCGAGTGCCGGCGGCCCATAAGAGGAACCACGAGCAGTAGCAATTCGCGTCTCAACGAGGTTGCTACGGTCCTGTTGCTCGCTCCTGCTTCTTGTGGTTCCTGTTCCCTGTGCCTGGTCTTGCTTCAGCTCCAGCCTTCTCTTTGGTCTCCCTGCCTTGCTGGTCCCCAGCCTGCCTGGTTCCCAGTCTCCTATTACCTGCTTGGGTTCTCCTTGGCTCCTGTCTGCTCCACGAGCCTTCCTGGGGTCCAGTTCCCTGTCCCCTTCTTTTCCCTGGGGACCCCTGCTCCTTGTCCTGGGTTCTCCCTGGGTCTTTCTGGGCTTAGCCTCTCCTCCAGCTTTCCTGGGGCCCTCGTTCACTGTTCTTGGATTTACCTTAGGGATCCCAACTCTTGGTGGTCTCCCCTCCCAATCTGGTTCCCTCTTCCTGTCTGGACCTGCCTGGTGCCTCATCCTTTGGACCAACTGTACCTCGAGCAGATCAGTCATCCCAGACCAGTTACGTGAAGCTGCTTGAACTTGTCTCCCTGTGGACTGGGGGCCTTATCTTGTATTCATCTGAGAGGTTCCTGGACCATCTTGCTTCATCACCGGATCACGTACCTTTGGAATAGACTCTTTTGGACTTCACCCGTATCCAGTAACTTTCCATCAGACTGTGGCCTCTCCTGCCTGTGCTTGCACAGTCCCTTCGTCACGTTAATCAGGAGAGTGCTTTCCGTGACGCTGGGAGTTGGTCCATTCACCACCCTGTGTCATTAGGGTGGTGGAGAGGCTGGTTCCCCGAGTCACATGCTCGTCATTTCACTGGATGCAGCCTGGCGGTCCCAACTAGATCCACTGTCAAGAAAACAGGTACACAGTTCTCACGCACTTCTCTGCTTGACACCTGGTACATCTTCCAAAGTTCTAAACTAGCCAGGCGCTTGTCTAAAATGTTTCCAGTGTACGTGGCATGTAAATATGTCGTCATGTGCTGCAGGACTACATTAGATAGCGATCCGCCTTGGTTCCACGGCATAAACATTTTGTCTGCGGCCCCTTTAACCCATTCCACACTGTACTGTTGAAGCTTATGTGCGTGTTTCGGCAACTGTTTGCACATGTGTATTAACGGAGTGATGTCTTCCATGCTTAAATCGTTTATCCCTTAACCATATAACACTTGCTTATTTTTTCACTTCACACTTTATTACAATTGCGCCTTAAAAATCAACAATATGAGCGAGCACCAATCTCCACAAGCTCCAATCCCATTTTTTCAACAATCCATGTTATGCAATAATTTCCTTCTATAATCGCGAAATTTTTATACCTTTTTTCACATAAAAAGTGTTTTCAACTATGACGTCACAATTTTAAGCAAACACATAAAACAAACAGACAAACTCTGGCCGGCCACATAAATCTTATGCCGTCTGCTCTCTCAAATGCATGTTTATTCTGACATGGAATCTCTTTCGGATTGTCTTTACTCAATCCGGTCTCCTACGTCATCCTATTTACAGGACTTTAGATAAGGGCTTCTGCAAGCATTCTTTAAAATCTAGGAACTGGGCGTATACTCTTATCGCGGCCACACTCATCATAGCTCTTTATTGTGCTCGGCCACACTCGAGTCAATATCTTTCCCCTTATATATACATTACACTCTTATTCTGACGTTATATTTTATCCCGCCTCCCTCCATTAAATTCACTTACTTGTTTTCTAAGCATGCATGCTTTGCCAAAACATTCAGTGTTTTTTACTCACCGTTCGCATGTCTTTCATGTACGGACACTCGGGATCACTGCTTTCTTTAATGCCTCTCCGTCCCGCTCGTCCGATCCGATACTCGTAGAAGTGGGAGGAGTTTTTGGGGGAAAGCAAGGAACCGTCACACATAACCTGCAGGTTTTTTAAACTTAATCTATCCACTATCTACGGGGAGCTTCTCGTTCTATCAGCCGGATGGCACAAAATGTGTGATATTGCCAAGGACATGAAGTTAATTATGACGACAGTCAATGGGTGTCTTTATTTGATCTAACCATCTAACTCTGCTACCAAGTGAACTGGATGATCTCCAAACAGCCCTTTAAGATGAGTAGCAGTACCCTCGAGATAGATGGGGATGAAGATTCATACTCATGCATCAAATAATTAAGACAACTCAATAGTTTGGCAGAGTGAGTCATTTTAATGACAAGTTCATAAAACGGGGAGTACAACGAACATCAGTATTCGCTCGATCTTCTAGCTCTCTTTAATTTGAGAAAAAACACAAATTTTATAGCAAAGATTCGTCATTGCTGACGTACAACATGTGTACGTACTAACGTCATTCTACGTGACCATCTTAAAACCTAACATGCAACGTGACTGGTTATAAGAAGGTACCTTAACATAGGTACTATATGTGTATATGGTAACGGGGGGAGGGGATTGGATAATCAATGTCAGGTGGGGCAACTAAACCCTCCCTTCAAAATGGCCACTATTAACGTCACTAAAAGTACAACATCCCATTGGCTCTACTCACTACAGGACCCTAGATTACATGGTCCACTATGATTGGGTTGGCATCAACCCCACTCATACTTTTCCACCTACGTCTAGCAGCATGCAGAAAGAACATCCAGGGGCAGAGAAGCTCATCTGCACCCCAGCTTCCCACCAATTATGCTACAATCAATCATCCCCTCATTAGTCATGTGTCCATTACTTCTTTGTAGTTTGGCCTTGAGTCTCCTCTGAGCTCTGAGAACTTTTAAGAAGTATAGGCATGGCAGGGATTCATGCGTAGGTGTGAAAGTTTCACCCTTCTAGCCTGCCTGTGTCACGTGACTGGACACCGTGAAATCGGCTTTCTCTGTGTCTTTTCGTATATTTGATTTAATTCTACCAGTTCCCTGATGTCTGTGGCTTATCTTGACCTTTCTGAACAGTATCCTCTGTTCTCCTCTCTCCATAATTGTATCCAATGTTAGCTTAATCCAGCCAGATAAGACCTTGTCTTTTGGCATGGTCATGCTTAGCTGAGTTTTGTTCTGTCTTGATTTTCTTGCTGTGACACACTACATTTGAAGACTTTTGTAACCTTTGTTCAATTCTGCTCATATGTGTAGTGGACTTGCATCCATACATAAAGTGCTTCTTGAGGTATATATTTGTAAACTTTGGTGCTTGCTGCAATATATTAACTATTTAGCATAAGCAAGTTTCACAATTTCTTTGCCTTTTGCAGTTACCTGCATCTGTACACGTTTAAACTAACTAAATATCTTCATCATGTATGTGGCATACATTTTTTCATCTTGACATCAACTTCTCCACCTTGGGCTCAGGATGTCACTTATCCATGGTATCTTCTCTATATTTCATCTCTTGTCAGTATTCTCAGGTCATTATATCTTCTATATGTGCGTCAGTCCGATTTCTTATTATGACGTCACCATTCATCTTCCTTCATTACCTCGGTATCACTGGCCAGGCCCTGGCATGGCTGACTTCTTTCCTCTCTGACCGACCCTCTCAGGTCCAACTTGGGTCCTTCCTCTCTGCTATATTTTTCTCTACCAGGGGTCTAAACCCTCTCCCTGGCTGTTCAACAAATACCTGGCACTCCTTGCCCATCGCATCGCCGTTCTCTGCCCCAACTTTCAGTGCTATGCGGTTGACACCCAGATTATTTTCAGGCTACCCTCAGCCTCCTCCTCTCCTTCCCTTATTTCTGATTGTCTGTCTGCTATACAGGAATGGTGTGCCACTAATTACCTCTGCCTTAATGCCAGTAAGACTGAGATTCTCCTCATCGGCACACCCACTCCCTCCTTTCCTGCAGCTCTCTGGCCGGCCTCTCTTGGGTCTCTTCCTGCTCCCACCTGCACGGCAAAAATCCTTGGAGTCATCTTTGACTCCACACTCTCCTTCTCCCCTCACATCTCTGACGTTGCTAAGAAGTCACACTACCAGTTGCACCTCCTGAGAGGTATTCTTCCATTCCTCTCCTTCCCCCAGAAGTTCACTGTCTCCATAGCTCTGGTTCTCTCTAGGCTGGACTATTGCAACAGCCTCTTTCTAAATCTGCCTGCTTCTACTCTCTGCCCTCTGCAACTTATCCAGAACAGGACTGCAAGACTTGTCCTTGGGCTCAAGCCCAGGGATCGTATCTTTCCAGGACTGAAATCTCTACACTGGCTCCCAGTGACCGCAAGGATTAAGTTCACAACCATCTGCATCGTCCACAAGGCTTCTGGGGCCTGGGGCCTCAATTCCTTCAACTTTCTCTCCCTAAATATCTTCCTTCTCGAGCTCTCCGCTCATCCGCTTCCAACTACCTCAGCATCAGTTGCTTCTCCAAGCAACAAATTGGGGGTAGATCTCTTTCTTCGGCTGGTGCCTCCCTCTGGAACAGCCTTCCTACCTCCCTTAAACTTGAGGAGAACCATCTCTGGTTCCAGAAGAACCTCAAAACATTTCTCTTTGCTTCTGCTTTTTCTCTTCCTCTCCTCTGCTGACCTCCTGGCTGCAACCAGACTGCACTGGCCACCCCGACACCCTCTGTTAACGGGCACAGGCTCGACCCATGTTAGTAAGCCAGTGTCACATACCAGCACTGTCCACCTGGCAACCCCCACACTTGGGGGCTGTTTCTGTATCCCTACAGTCCCCCTACCAGCCTTTGACACCTGATGTCTGCACTCACCCATGCACTTGCCACTAGCTGGCCGCTATTTATTGTAATCTTTCCAATGTACTGCACTGTCCCTGCCCGCCTCCACGCACTTGCACAATCCGAATGACACCTGGCCTAGTAAGATCGCTGTCTGTCCTCCCTTTGTTCCCCTCCCTTGCCTCGTCGCGCCCTGAAACACTTGTGTATAGGCGCGTTATAAATGCCATATCATTTCATATCATTATCTTCTTTGCTTCTTCTGGTATTTTATTCAAACAACCGTTATATTGTTTATAATGTAGGTATGGCTTTTTTAATGGATACCTTAATGTACAGGTTTTCTTAGGTGTTGGTATATTAATAGGAGCTGTCAAACTGTTAGGTACTGGGCAGAGCTCATATGCTGCTCTTTGCTGATTCAACTGTTCTTCATATGTCACGTACTTTAGTGTGAACTCAACAAGCAATCGGAGGGGGGGCAACTGGAGTGGGGACGATACTCGACATTTCCTCTTCAGGAGGAAGGCAAGAAACAACATTTGCCTGGCAGGTGAAAATGTAAACCCAGTGGACCCAGTGGATCAAAGTAGGTATGGGATTTGGCTACGTGGTAGAGGTGGAGGATTCAGAGGAAGAGGAGGTGGATTTCAGAATGCCCAGGGTGGAAGTCAGAACATTCAGGGAGGATATAATGGTGGGTTTGCCAGATAGCCATCCTCATTGTGTTGGAATTGCGGACTAGTAGGTCATGTTGCGCGTGTATGTAGAAGCTGAGGAAACATGCAACAGAATAGACAAAACTCAAGAGGGTGGACAGATTATCCACCGCCATTAAGGACACAGACACAAGAGGGCTGTGCCCAGGATCACACATCCAATCAGACACAGGCACCAAAAGCACAGCAGGTACAACAGCAGGGCCAGTGCATATGCATCCACCACAGCGCCAGACGTAACAAACACCTATGCAGACAAAACAGAATGTGAACACGGCAAACACTAACAACTAGGGTAGGGGGTGTCACTGTGGTAGGAAGGATCCCTTTTACGGGGACAGGGATGATTTGTACCCTCAATAGGACAACTCACAGGGTGACTTGATGTGTTCGGTACTATCAGTAACAGCAGAACCCCAAGAGGAACCAAGGGTTGATGTGACGATAGAAGGCAACTCTTTTTCTTTTCTTGTAGACACTGGGGCGACACGCTCTTGTATAACAGAGGGAAAATACCCTATTCTAGGTATTGCCATGAATGTTCAAGGGTTCTCTGGAGCTATGAATTTAGTTCCTTTTACTGATAAATTACCTTTTTCTATAGGGGAATGTGACATGTCTGTCCCCTTGTTGTATTCACGACAAATGCCTTTTAACATTCTGGGTAGAGATTTGATGACGAAACTTAACATGACAATTCCATTCACTGATCAAAGAATAATGTGCTCCACTCCGGGAATACACTATTTAAATGTAGGAGAGTTTATACTAACATTTACAGAACAAGTAGCTCTACAAGTGTTTCTGGTAGATCAAGAAGTCTTCATGCATGGGGTGATCATTTTATTAACATGGCTACCTGGATTTTTAGGGAGAATTGTGGGGATACCTGATGAATTTTTATTTAGGCCATCAGTACCTATGGATGAGGAAGAAGGACCGATTAATCCCATAGAATTGGAAGCAGCTATATTTTGAGGGGAAATTGCAATGCTTGAATGAGTAGATGATGAAGGCAGAGCATGGAGAACAGTGATGGCTCTTGAGGAGGTATACAGATTGACTGATATAACAGATGAAGATATGCTCAGAGATGAATGTATAGATGATGAGGTAGTGTTTTTTTAAAATAAGATTTACATATTGGATAAAAATTGAAAAAAGGGAAGTGAATGGCAATGATGCAGGAAGATATAGAAAAGGTGTCAAATGTCCTTTGGACTATGGCCCATATGAAGTTGGCCTATTGAAGGGAATAAAACTCAGGCCAGGAGCAATTTTACTCCAAGAAGAACAGTACCCCATGTCTCGAGAAGCTGATGAAGGCATATTTCAGACTCTCAGCATTGATGAAACAGGGGATATTAGTGCCATTGGATTCCTCATGCAATACTGCAGTGTATCAGATAAAAAAATTAAAAGGGGGATCATGCAGATTTATCCAGGACTTGCGCCCCTTTAAACAGATTGTAGAAGCAGAATTTACATTAGTTCAGAATCCTGCAACAATATTGTGTAGTATTCCAGTTTAAGCTAAATATTTCACAGTGATCGATTTGAAAAATGTGTTTTTCTCGATCCCTTTGCACAAAGGCTCACAAGAACTTACTTTCTTTACACTCAGACAAAAAATACTAAAGCATACTCGTTTGCCTTAGGGGTACTGTGAGTCACCATCAATTTTCCATAGGGTCCTACAGATGGATTTAGCTAACACTGAACTCAACTGTGTAGTAAATCAGTACGTAGATGACATAATAATGTGTAGTGAAACAGAGGATGAATGTAGGAAGGACTCCGTCCTGTCCAGTTAATGATTGTATTGGCAGACAAGGGATATAAAGCAAACAAGGAGAAACTACAGTATTGCCAGGAAGAGGTGTTATACATAGGACAGTTAATTTGACATGAAGGAAACAAAGTGACACCTGAGAGAGATGCGGTTATCATGAAAACACTAAAGCCAAATACAGTGAGGCAAATGCAGACATTTCTGGGCCTATGCAATCATTGTAAGACCTGGTTGTTTGTATACAGCACATACACAATACCACTTTTGCAAGCACTTAAGAAAGCAAAAGTTGGTAAGACAAAGATAGAATGGACTGTAGAAATGGAGGAAGGATTTGAGGAATTAAAAAGAGTGTAGAGCTCCAGTTTTGGTAATCCCCAATTATAGTGAAGAATTGGATTTGTTTTCACTCACCAATGGATCAGAAATGACAGCAGTACTCACACAAAGAACAACACTAGCGTATAAATCTATGGCTTGTTACAGTGGGATTTTAGATCCAGTTATGAGAGGACATTTTCCATGCAAACAATCTTTGGCTGCTGCCACATTTGCGATTGAGAAGTCTACCAGTATTACCATGGGCTGTGCAATGACTCTGTATGTGGAGCATGCCTTATTTGCCATTTTAGAAAAACCCAAAGGTGCATTGACGACACAAGAACTGTATATGAAGTAATGATCTCTAATCCGGCGAGTAAAATTGTGATGTGGAAAATAGTGAACCCAGCCACAATTGTAGCTGATCCTATAGAGGAAGGTGATCATGTACATGATTGGGCTAACTTTGTTGAATTTGATGATGCTATACCCTGTGTGAAAGAAAATGCTTCAACAGGAGGGGAGATTCTCTTCATTGATGGCTTGTCAAAAATGTATCAAACTAGTGGGGAGAGGCGTTCCAGATCCGCAATTGTAAGATACAGATCAAATGGTGAATTTGAGATAGTGGTGAGTGCAAGACTACCATCCCATTTTTCAGCACAGGCAGCAGAATAGGTAGCACTTATTTTTGCACTCGAGAAACACAAATATCAGGAAGTGATGGTGTACAATGACTCTGTCTATGTGACATCAACTGTACACACAAGGCTGTCACGTTGGAAGGAAAAGGAGGGGTTATCTCTGGGCAGACAGCACTCCAGTGCAACATGTGTCTTTATTAAACAGGCTCATTAAGGCACTACAAATCCCAGTGGTCATAAAAATATCAACTAGAAGCATGTTAGTACGAGAAGGGTTTAATATCCTGTCAATTACGGAACTAATACAGGGTAGAGCCCAACAAGAAGGACGGGAGCTATGATAATGTAGGGGGTTTTCTTTATCCCCCACGGAAGCACTATGGAGAAAGGAAAGCACTGGAAAGCCAGTGATGACATCAGCATTACTGAAAGTTGCACTTGAGCAGTTACATTACCCTAGGCATATAACCTGAGAAAGTCTTGCTGCCACTATTGCAGAGGACTGGTTTGTCCTAATCTATCTGAACACGTTGCATAGTTCATTGTGAATTGCATCGTGTGTCAGAAGTTTACAGCTGGGCATACACTAAGAACAATCAGAGGAGTAACCGTGCAAATGTCTTGTTTCATTATTTGCATATTGATTACATAGATATGCTGCAGACTATGGATATGGGTATCTATTGATGGTTGTGTGTCCCTTTTCTCGATGGATCGAAACCTGTCCTTGTACACATCCTGATGCTACCTGTGTTGCAAACCTTTTAGTGCCTGAGGTGTTTTCAAGATGGGCTGTGTTCGAAGTATGATGGTACGATAATGGGCCACACTTTGTCAATGATCTATTTGAACAAATAGGGCTTTTATTGCCCATAAAGCATATGTTTTCTTCTGCTTATTACCCACAAGCAAACAGGATATGTGAGAGGCTCTATGGCCTCCTCAAATGAAAGAATAGCAAAGATTAGATTAACTTTGAAAAAGGAGTAGCCATATTGCCTACCCCTAGCCTTGTATGCCTTTCGAAATCAGGCAGGTTCAGACCATCATCTGCTGCCCCAGGAATTCGTGACAGGACGCCGCATGAGGATGCCCCTCACGCCCCCATCTTGAGTCAGAACTGATGCCCAGAGAGAAGCGCAGTGATGAGATGCACGATGATTTGACATGTATGAATACCAGTGTTTCTTTCATTTCAAATCAAGTCAAGCATTGGAGAGAGGGGTTGAGGAACACAGAAGAGGACGGCCTAGTAACTGAGCCAAGTGAATTATTGCCACCAACAAAGTTGTATGTTGAACATCAAGTGCTTATCAAAAATGTCATGCATAGGTGGCATGAACCTAGATTTGATGGAACGTATCAAATAGAGGCATGTTCCCCTACTGCTGTTAGGGTGTCTGGAAGAAGAGCGTGGTTGCATTTGGGTGATGTAACAATCTACAAAGGCGAGACCCTCCCTCTAGTACCCGTTGATTGGTAAGAAAGACAAGAACGAGAATTGCTGCATGTGCCTACTCAATCGATGGCCAGGAAGGACGAAAAAGGAAGTGTGTGATTAAAAAACATTTCTTTTGGACTGAAATTCATTGGACACTCCTTAAAATATTAGCAGGAAGTGCATGGACTTGCAGAGAATTCCAGAGTTTAACATACTTTTTAGAGATTCTTTGAAAAACTAAAATCAAATCGGCATCATGCCCAAGCACCAATTCCTTATTAAAAACTGGAAGAGCGATCAATACCTAGATTAATTTTTAGGATGTATGTTACAAAAGTAACATATGGCACCAGCCAATAGTGACACACATAGGTTTGTGGTTGCAGTCTTTGTGTTTATACTTCAGTCATGCACTACCCTTGTTAGGAGACATGTTAACATGGAGACATGTTAACATTCTCACCTTTCTCCATGATCCAAAGAACGGCCAAGTTATAAGGAGACTTTTGATTGCAATAATCGGGCAGCTTGTGAAAGTACAAATGTGATTTGAGTAATTAAATTAAAAATGATTCAGGAAGTAGAAAATGCAGTTGCAAAAAGGAAAGCAATTCAACAAGAAATGGCGTGGCATACAACATGTTTTTCTAGACTCTTGTTCATGATATACATATGCAAGTACTTTCTTCTTTTGGTATCTCACATTCCGAAGACTTTATCATTCTGATGGTTCAATTGAGAACATGACACGTGATTTTTCGCAGTATAAATACAGATGATGATAATTTCTTTTTCCTATTGGGGCATGTCAAACAAAATAAGAGGGATCCAGAAGTAGATAACCAGGGGATAAATAGCTATCTTGATAATTCGGCTCACTGGGAGAATAATATGTGGGGAGTAGAGCATCTGATGAAAGCTCTTATGTCTGCTCTCTCATCCCCTATGCCATGAGTACAGTAAGAACATTCATTTCAAAAGAGATGTCCGCACATGTTGCAAACTGCCTCAGCCATCTAGCAGCATGTACTACCAGAGGGCAGTTCTAAGGGAGCTGGGTAACCCTGCAATGGTGATCAAGCCAGACATTCCCATGCCAGGATAATTATATCAAGGCAAAGCAAATGGAAAACCAATCTGGATGGACAGACAAGGTGCTGGTGTATCCTTCCGTGGTACAAGACAAAGTAGTAATTGAAAAAATAAAGAGGATGAATTGATCTGACAAAACTGAAAAGACTGGAATGCTTGGATGCTGGGAGTGCTCACAGCTGTCAATCTATGGATGATTGATTACGACCAAAGGATGGGGAGACGGGATGATGTCCTGTGTAGCTCATCTACTGAGGAAGGAACCAGTGCACAACATGCAGAAAGTTAACAATGATTGCCTAAAGTCATGGGCAAGAAATCTAAACTGCTGACATGGGTGGGTGATGAATCATGGCCAGTGGCTGTAGTCCCATTGGATAATGCAACACTTGCGTGTGTTTGGTGTTATTGGTGAGGAAGGTCCTGCTTGCCTGCTTGCCTGCTTCTCCCGGATTATCTCCTCATCATTTGGAACTACGACAACATTATCCCACAGTCCTCTTTCTATTTCAACTGTTTTGAGCACCGGCCTACATACACACCACGCATGAGCGGTGTGGTGTGCCAGCAGTGTGTTTGGTGTTTTCGGGTTTACAGCATTGCGGCTTTGGTGGGCGGAAAAAATGTAGTTAAGTTAGTCAACTTTTCTGTAATCCCTACCAGGAGCCTTGGTGCCTCCCTCTTTTCCTCAGGCCTTTTCTCTCTGTTCCATTGCATTTCACTGCTATTCACTGCATATTTCTCCATGTATATGCTGTGTTGATGCTGGAACCATCTGAGAGAGTTTGACTTACGCCACTGTGAGTTCACTGATATCCTTAGTGTCGCCTCAGCCTGGACTGTTCTTACTGCCTATCATTCCGATGTACTCGCAGTTGACTGCACGGCCCTTGTTTTGGTGGAATAGGCTGTTATTCCGAGTGAGGTAATTGTAAGGGAACCTTTCCCTTTTGGATTCTAGGAGTCGTATTTGGTTCCCTCATCTGTTTAGACAATCATATATTCCGCACTTGTGTGCATTCGGGTCTGTCAAGTGCAGCCCTTTCACTGGGACTGGTGACTTCCCACCTATTCTACTTGCAGAGCACGCGGTGTGATATCTAACTTTTTGGAGACTCCATCTGTACTTGTGAGAGTCGCGTGGCGACTGCGGGCCTTCGAGCCTTTGAGCCACGCGGTCACTTGCGAAGGGGTGCAGAGCAGCTTGGATACATTGCGGGCTGCATATGTTTCAAGAAGTCCTTCCGAGTCTCCTGTGAAGGGAGGGAAGTAAGAGCTTTTTTATTCTAAGGAAATCTTGGCCGTCTTGCATCAAGACAAGTGTCAGGTGACCGCAGGCAATTGCACCTGTGGGCCCGTCTACTCAGTTGAGCTTGGATGCTCTGTTCCCGTTTCTGCTTTAAAGGGGGATTGTGAGCCGAGGAGCCCTTGTATCCTATTAGGGGACTGTTTGTCTTCTCCAGCTGTCCATTGGATTGCAGAATCTGGTTGCCGTGGGGGTGTCTTTGGGCCATAGTCCCATAGTCCCTTTCAGCCTCCGTGCCACTGTTCACCTACAATAAGGGGACTTGTGATGACACATTATTATTCTGGAAAGGCAAAGGACAGTGACTTCCGTTAGGAGCCCTTGAATTCTAATTAAGGTGTATTTGGGTTTTTGTCCAGTTGTTTATTGAGTTCTGAATCTGGTTGCCGTGGGGGTGACTACGGGCCTTAGGACCCAGGATTGGGAGTGTCTTCCATTTGGCAGCAGTTTGCCCAGCGAATAAGTGCAGAACGTTGGCGGACGGAGAGGGCACGGCTCACAATGGTCAGGGCGGAGAACTCGTTGGCTGCATCCCTACGAGACCTCGAGTCCGGGGAAGAGGACTGCCTTCGGAACATCGACGTGGAGTTCGATTATGCCCTAGCCCGGAACATCAAAAAGTGAGCCGTCGGACCTGCCCGCTGCCTTTGTATATAGTTATTTAGGTTCAGGTTTCATTTGGTTTCTATTTTTGTTTGGAGTTCACAGACTTTGCTCAACTTTTTGTATACAGTTGTATTTTAGATAGGGTTTTAGGTAGGGTTCCTTTTATTTTGGGAAAATGGACCCTTCAGACTTTTATTTTCAATATTCCGGACAAGTACATACTTTATTTCTTTGATATTGAGATGGAATAATGTTTTTTTTTTAAATATTTTTCATCTTGGGCTTTCTTTCTATGGACTTTTCGTATGGACCACTTTTATTTTTTCATGTTTTGGTTTTTTTTTTCTTGGATTTCACTTTCTTTTTCATATTGCTTTCATTATTTCTTTATTTGTATGTGTGATTTTCATATTGTCATTTGTTTTTATTTTTAATACATTTCATAATTCTTCATTCTTGGTGTGGTCTACTATGATTTCATTTGTGCATGTCTCCATGTGCATTGGCTCAGTCATGTGTTGCCACTGTGTGGCTCTGTAGGACATGTGTTGATGGGCATGCTGGTTCTTTTCAGACTATCATGGAATGGGTGATTTACTAGGGAGTGGGTGCTGTGGATCGTTGGGTGTCTGTTGTGGGGAGTGGGGGTGTGGGATTTGGGTTGGCATTAGGGCCATGGGTCTGTATAGTTATGACGTGGTGTTTGGGGCGACATGAGTCGGGGCCTGCTACCAGGTGCCTGTCAATTGGGGGTGGTGAGGGGGACATGAGTCGGGGCCTGCTGGCAGGTGCCTGTCACTGGGGGGTTTGTGGGGGGGACATGAGTCGGTGCCTGTTGGCAGGTGCCCGTCAATGGGGGTGGACATGAGTTGGGGCCTGCTGGCAGGGGCCCGTCAATGGGGGGGTGGTTGGGCCATAAGTCGGGGCCTGCTGGCAGGTGCCTGTCAATGGAGGGTGGGGGTACATGAGTCGGGGCCTGCTGGCAGGGGCCCGTCAATGGGGGGGTGGTTGGGCCATAAATCGGGGCCTGCTGGCAGGTGCCTGTCAATGGAGGGTGGGGGTACATGAGTCGGGGTCTGCTGGCAGGTGCCCGTCAATGGGGCGGGTGGGGGGACATGAGTCGGAGCCTGCTGGCAGGTGCCTGTCAAAGGGGGAGTGTGCGGGACATGAGTTGGGGCCTGCTGGCATGCACCCATCAATGGAGGGTTGGGGGACATGAATCTGGGTCTGCTGGCAGGTGCCTGTCAATTGGGGGATGGGACATGAGTCGGGGCCTGCTGGCAGGTGCCTGTAAAATTGGGGGGCATGAGTCGGGGCTCCCAAGTGCATGGTCGCATCTGGCCTGCCTGCGAGGCATGGTCAGGTTGGATGGGCTGCCTGCGGGGCATGGAGAGGGGTGTAGGGTGAACCCCTGTAGCATGGTCTGGCTGCAGGGTGTGCATATGGCTTCTCACCACACTGCTGCATGAATCTGGGGGTACAGGAGTGAGAATTACACGCGATTTCGCTGGCACAAGCGGAGTACATGTATTCCTGGGGTGCACAGGGAGTTTTACACATGATTTCACTGGCACGAGTGGGGTACACATATTCCTGGGGTGCGCCAGGAGTTTTACACGCGATTTCGCTGGTGCGAGCAGGGTACACATATTCCAGGGGTGCATGGAAGTTTTACACGTGATTTCACTGGTGCGAGCGGGGTACACTTATTCCTGGGGTGCGCGGGGAGTTTTACACGCGATTTTGCTGGCGCGAGCGGGGTACATGTATTCCTGGGGTGCACGGGGAGTTTTATATGTGATTTCAATGACGCGAGCAGGGTAAGCGTATTCCAGGGGTGCGCGGGGATTTTTCAACGTGATTTCACTGGTGCGTGTGGGGTACACATATTCCTGGGGTGCGCAGGGAGTTTTACACGCGATTTCGCTAGCGCGAGTGGGGTACGCGTATTCCAGGAGTGCGCAAGGAGTTTTACACATGATTTCACTGGTGCGCTTGGGGGTACACATATTCCTGCGGTGCGCAGGGAGTTTTACATGCGATTTCGCTGGCACGAGTGGGGTACACATATTCCTGGGGTGCGTGGGGAGTTTTACATGCGATTTCACTGTTGCGAGCTGGGTATGCATATTCCAGGGTTGCATGGGGAGTTTTACACGTGATTTCGCTGGCGCAAGCCGGGTACGCGTATTCCAGTGGTGCACGGGGAGTTTTACACACAATTTGCAGGCGCGTGAGGGTTGAGTGGTGTTTTTAGCGTGTTTTCATGGTTGGGGGGCTGTATGCTGGTGCACTGGACTCTGTGCCATGTAGGGGATTTTTGCAATGTTTTTGGTGCACGGGGCGCAGTTGGGGGCATAACTGGCGCTGCTGCAGGATCGCTGCACCACTCTGCGCCATGGCTGGTTATGGATGTAATTATCCATGAATATGCTGTATGTGAAAATGGGCGGCTGGTGCACTCTCCCTCTCTGCACCAGCCCTGTGCGCTAATTCTGTGCTAAATTCTATGAATTACCCCCACAACAGAGTCCAAAGTCCTACTGAATATTGAACATGTAAATGTTGTTCCAATATTAAAATCATTTAAGGGGAAAAAATTAACTAAAAAAATTCCTGAACAAACTTGCATACTGGAGTCTAGTCCGAATAATAATGAAGGGGGGTCTAGGGAGAGGTCATTTATATATAATCAACTAAAACAATCAGATTTATTAAAATTCTACTCCTTACTTCAGATGAAAAAAGCATCAAACAGAATTTAAGGTATAGGTGGATCTTCAAATCCAGCGATGCAAGGCATAAAAAATCCAGGGGTTGAAATCTAGTTACTGCGATGTCTGCTCCTAAAGACAAAATAGTTGAATCTACATCTAATTCAGTTGAACCTAATGTCCCTAGTATTCATCTTGAGAGTGCAAGTGAGGTACCAGTAAAAGCAAGGAGGGCTTCGGGAGCGCAGGCGGCGGCCCGTGTAACCCGTGATGGAATCTTAAAAGAACCATCTAACTCCCCTGCAAATACCTTTGAAATGAATCTAGAAGAGGGATAAAGAGAGCTTGAGTTGGCCCTTTCCCCAGAAATGCCATATATTATGGGGTGGGAATCTAAGGCTGTACCTAATGGGAAATCAAGCCTAAATCAATCCGCCATGCTGAGAGCATTTCAAGCCATTCCTTCCCTAAGAAAAATCAGATTGGATGATATAGACTGGGTCTGGCTATCGTCCCAAAAACTGCATCGGATGATTTGCCGATACCACTCATATATCATCACGAAACTGATTTGGGAACAAAGGGAGGAATTTGACTTGATTGTGTTAGGCAGAATCCTGTGCAGTGCCCTTACGGACTACTACACACAATTAAGAACACAGGTGGCAATACAAGTTTTACCTTTGGTACAAGCCTTTACTACTATGTCATAGTGGTAGCAGTAGCGGAGCAGCCAGGCTTATCTCAAGACTATATGAGCAGTAGCAGATATTACACAAAGGGACCACAATTACTGTGACTCAAGCAAACACTGACTCAAGGTTTCAAGTAAAAAATATAAGTACATTTATTTTTAAACCATCTGTAAAACACAACACTTCTATAAATCCAAAACCACACGTAAAGTACACTACAAACAACCAATACTCTTGGCACAGAATAACTCAAGGTAAGTACCTTATGTTTTGGCCGACCGGTGTTGTGAAACAAAAGACGTTACTGGGAATACGTATGCAATAAATTTTTGTCAGCTTGGTCGTATTAAAGAAACGCGTATCCGCGGTAAGAAATGTTACCGGGGCAAAAACACACTTAGCACCTCGGCTAACCAGAGAGAGGTGGGGCCAAAAATCATAGGCAATACTTTTGTCAAGGCAGACAGAATCAGAGAACTCTCGCTGACAGAAATACAAAAGTCAATAGGCTGGAGCCAGTGTCAAGTGGAACCGGGTTCCTGTTGTCGAGGATCACACAGTCAGACAGTTCAAGATTCAACGTTACCAGGAGTACTTGGATATTGTCAGCAGAGGAAGTAAAAGTTATAAGAGGGAAGGAAGACAGGGCAAGCCTTGGAGGTTGAAAAAAGGGATTCACCCTAGTTCCTCGAGGCAGAACACAGTACCTTATTCAAAGAAGAAGCTGGTGCCACAGCAGTTGTTTCTGGTAGTTCCTAGTGGTTCGGTCGTGGAGACGAGAAGGAGGACATCTGGAGGGGTCTGCACCACTCAGGGATGAAGCCAGCAGTAGCGACGGTGAATAAAAGGTACGCTGCTTTAAAAACAGGAGAGGCTCTTCAGATGGCTATCCGGACCACTACAGCAGAGTGCAGTGATTTCAACCATGAAAAGGATCCTCTGGCTGTGGAAGATGAGCTGGTTGACCCCACCAGGCTCAAGGGAAGAAGACACCGGACTGGATCTTCTCTGGTCGTCGAAGGGTAGATGGCTCAGGACTGCAGCAGTGCTTCATCGGGATGGGGTAGTTGCAGCAGCCGTCTTCTCCAATTCTCTTTGGTTCTTATAGTTCCAGTGGCGACTCTGACTTCCAGCCCAAGAGTCCTGCCTTTTATGCGAAAAGCCCCCATTCACACAGCCTGGCTGTCAATCACGCAGCAGGGGGGTTGTCCAGCCCAGACAACCACCTCAGCCAATTATGGCAAAGTGCGACTTGAAGGACTTTAACAAAAAGAAATGGCGACTAAACCCGACCAGAGCCAAAAGAAAGAGTATTTGGTCAAGCGGGTTTAGAAAAGTTAGGGTAGATACCACTGCCACCAGCCAATTCCAAATTTTAAAAGAGCAAAACAATGCTCCAGGCGGGACAGATAAAAAAGGGCTAAGGATTAACCCTTTCCAATACTCCATGTAAGATGTCAGCCCCAGAAATGGAGTCTGTGGGAAGTCTCAAAGACAACCCTGTGTCACTGAACTGAAGGTGCTGTGTAACACACAAAAGAGTGGGGCTACTGAAGTGGTGGGATCCAGAGTCCACAATCACAAAAACAGAGGAGATACACATGGCAAAACACAGATAAGAGTGGGGGAAAAGCTCACACTCTTACCAAGTGGAAAAAAGTAAACTCCAGAAATCCAGCAAAGCTGCTGAGGGACTCACTAGGTGAGGGAAATTAGCCATTGAATGAGAATTCTCCCTAACAGACTGGTCTAACCCCGTTGATATTTCTATCTGAAGCTGAAGCGACAGCCTTTGTGGAAACACCTCCTATAATGATTGAGGCACCAAGTGTTCCACTTAGGGGGCATGTTCCCCACAAATTTAGTGAAGACTTGCTTAAGAAATGTATGATCTTTGCGACTGCACTTACAGGGATTGCGGGTTCTATTCCCCCTATTCCCAATCAGGGCAACGTCCTGAATCAAAACCAATAGAATGAGCATGTTGGGGTGACTTTTATGTCATGGAATTTGTGTAGTCTTAGACATTTTTTTCATGTGCCTCCCACCTCGACGTTGCATCTCGACCTGGAGTTATTCTGATTCAGGAGACAACGCATTTAACACTGTTTGCATTAGAGGGTTATGACATTTATTATCAGGTTGCCAAACAGGGATTACTGAGGTGCCCTTCTAGGGGCCTTGCAATACTGTAGGATTGTATCTAATCTAGTATTTGCTCATGAGTCACTCCTTATTATATCAACCAGTCTTCTCCACCTAGTGGAGGAAATGTCTATTAGTGAGTTTGTTCTAAGTGACCATTTGGCTGTGAAATTGATTTTGAATATCTCAAGATTTAGATATAAATCTGTGACTGCATTGGCCCTCTTGAAAATAGATTGTCCACACATATCTGTTAGATGGGATCTTAAAACATGCTTGAGCCTAACTCAATGAATCACAGAGGACCCTTTGCTTTGTTATGCGCCGACTAAGTCAGGCTCTTTATGTACTATAGCAGAATATCAGAATAGAGGGTGGATCCATAATCATTTGAAATGGTTGGTACAAAGTCATCATGAAGGGGTCTCCAAGCATCGCCACTGCTTTAATGAGAATATTTCCAATCTTAGGAAGGAAAAAAGAAGGCAGCTAAGGCATCTGGGCCGAGACAATTATGCTGGTCTACATATAAGTGTCTTAAACTCAACATTTCCCAGTTGTATCGTAACAAGGTGAAGGCGCTTAAGTATGAACACAATAGAAAAGATAACCAAAAGATGACACCCAAGTCTTACAAATGACACTAGACAGGTGTGGTCAACGCTTAGAGCGATTACTGGAGTAGCTACCCCACTTCAAGAAGTTCCTATATCGGCCACCACATGGGTGACATATTTTACAAACAAATATGCCCTCCAAATCGGCTTTGCATCTATCCAGCATAGAAAATTTGAATCCCTGATTCTGAAATGCTCTCTGCGGTCCCGTGAAGATATTGCCAGTGCAATTGCTAAGTTCAAAGGCTTTAGGGCACCAGGGCCCGATGGTATTCTGCCTTGTCTTATTAAAGTAGATCCAGAATTATGGGCCAATATTTTAAAAATCAAATTTGAGTCAATTTACTTTTCAAGAGAAATCCCACCCTCCTGGTGTTCGGCGATCATCATACCCATACACAAGAAAGGAAAGATTGATGATCCAAATAACTTTAGGCCTATCGCTTTGATGGATGATGCAGCAAACATTTTTACTCTTTTGATTTAAAAATTAATTCAGCTACACATTTCTCATTTAAAGTTGCTGCCACATTAAGTAGGCTTCAGAAAACATATGGGCTGCCCTTTAAATTCATCTATTATGGCCCATTTATATGAACTAACGAAACATTCGGGAACGGGCCCTATTTATATGGAAGCCCTTGAGCTTACAGCTGCCTTTGATGCAGTGATTAGAGATGTGCTAGGGGAGAAGATAGTTCACTTAGGTTTTCTTTAGACTTGGTTGCTATTATTGCATTCCTCCATCAAAATACTACCTATCAAATAAGGTTGTCAAAGAATGGGATTCCCACTAAGATTGGATTTAAACAGGGCTGCAATCTCGCTGCAGTCCTGTTCAATCTCTACGCAGCAGATTTGGACAATGACTCGAGTGATAATATTATATTCCCTGTCAAATTGGGTCAGTTGGCTTTAAATTGGAGCGGTTTTGCTGACGACTTGATGTTTTTGGAGCGTTCCCCATTTGGTCTTCAAACTAAACTACATTTGTTCTTCAGTTTTCCCCTAAAACATAATCTCCAAATTAACCCAATTAAATCTTGTATTATTTCATTTGCAGATGGCAAGAAGAAAATTGCTAGATTTAACTGGTGTTTGAATGGATTATGTATCCCTCAGATGCCTTTGATCCAGTATTTGAGCTACAGACTTTCAAATACCTATTCTGTATCTATGTGGAAAAATGTCCATATTGACAAAGTGAAGTCGCTCACTTCCCAGATGAAGATAATTTCTAATAAGTATTGTCAATTTTCGATCTTGCCCTGTATCCAATACTACCTCTTAAAAGTAGAACCCATAGTGCTTTATGCACTTGATATCTGTCACTTGGTGATGGAGGGATTCCTTGATATGATACAGGGTAGAATGTGGAAGCAGGTATTAGGTTTAGCACCTTCGATCCTGATTGTGATCGCATGAACTTGGGTTATTACCCTTGTCAGTCAAATGGCACTGGCGTGTGCTTAACAACTATGCTAAAATGCTCGCTTCTCCTAAACAATCTCTAAGATTGAAGATTTTTCACTCATATTAGTGGATGGGTGTGTGCCATCGATTCTGAAATTTAAAAATAAAATGGAAGCAATTTTAGAGGCGCACTGATAGGCAAGGAAGATCTTATTGTCGGGGTTCCCTTCTTGTAAGAGAAAATTCCAAACGTATCATTGGTGCATGATGTTAGACCAAATTGGCAAGAGTAAGGCATATTATGAATATGCAGAAAATCACAGAAAATGGGGCAAGAGGGCTGGTTATCTGGAGATGATCCCATTTAATAAGGCGCGCAAAATGTATATGGGGTACAAGCTCAATGAATTGTTGACAAAATAAAGGATGCAATACTGCAATCACAGTGTGGAAGATGACCCTTTTGTGCACACATCACTGTACTAGAATGCCTAAAGCACTTGATTATGCACTGTGAGTTTTTTAAATCATCCAGATCTAGGATATTTGGATCCTACTTATCTTTGTCATCTTGGTTGGGCAGAGAAAGCTTATGGGAAAGTTATATGTGGCACTATATCCAAAAGTTAGTGCTTAGACTAATTAAATTCTTAAATGTTATTGAAGAGAACTTGTCATAAAAGAAAATGTCTCTCCCATAAAAATGGTTGCCGCAGTGAGTTGAAATTTTATAGGAAAAGTTAACTGAGAACATTGTTCATTTTATGGAAGGATAAATTGTTCTATATACTGTGATGTTTTATGTTAATGTGCGATGAAACTGTTTTTGAAAAATAATATTGGGAATGTATTATTCGATGATGAAATGTGAAATTGATGAGTTAGTTTAGGTAGGGTGTGTTGTTGATTTATTTATCTGTTATATGGAAGTATCAAATTGAAAATTAATTTTTTTATTGTTCCTAATGATTAGTTTCTGTAAAAGTTTTTATAACCAAATACAATTTAAAAAAATAATGCAACACTGTGCTTCTGAAGGAAAACTAAAGTCTGAGTTGGAGAAAATAAAGAGTGTAAGAATATCACGAGGAGAGGGACTGCCATCCGAATGGATCAATATTGGGCCTGTGTATCGAGAGCATAAAGGAAGTAAACTCGGGAGGAGTGTCTCCCATTGTACTCATCCATGTTCCAGCCTTGGTGATTCCCCAGAGCAAACTGAATATTGAGGCATTGCCAAATGTGGATGAGCATTTGAGAAAAAGAAGGTCACTTGCACTCTGGTGACTGAAGAGAGAGAATTGTTTCTCAGCTAAGTCAATAGAAGCTTACAATGAGAATCCGGATGAGCAAATGTTGTTCAACTAGACTGCTATAATAATGACATCTATATTTATACCTGGACTCCAAACAGTAGTGAATGCCAAATGGTTACAAATCACCAGGTGGGAGCTGTTACATACAATCAATGCCACTATAAAATAATTTACCGCAATAAAGTGTAATGCTCACCTTGTTGGTCCACGGGGACGCCTCTCGAAAAGCTTATCTCCCCCTCCTGTCTTCCAGAGTCGCCTGTCCCGGGACCTGGATAATCGAGGGGCGACTCTGGAAGACAGGAGGGGGAGATAAGCTTCGGTCCTTTCCTTGCAACCCACCTCCCAGGAACCCCTTGCAGTTCCCCAGGGAATGTCTCTCACCTGGTTCTCTATTAAGGTGCGCTCTCCGTCCTGCCGCGCTGGGCAGGGGCACGTCGAAAGGTGGCACGGTTCCGCCGAGTTTCTTCACTGGCGAGGGCCAGAGTTCAAACCGGCTGCAACTCCTTCTTTCAGGTAAGACTTTCTGGTGAAAGCAATGTCTTTTAGATGCAAGCAAGTCCTTAGTTGACTTTGCAATATTTTCTTTCTCGCTTCTTGTTGCAGGTGGCGAGCGCTGCGGTAGGAGTCAAAGCCCGGTTAAGACAGGTAAGAAGAACGCCAAGAGGCGCTGGGAGCGTTCTAGCAAGTGGCTTGCCTGTGATTTTGGTTTTGTTTTGTAGGTCGCGAAGACCTGAAGGAGGATGTTTCCCAAGAGTCCGACGAGATGAAGATGTCTTGAAGATGTTAGCCTTTCGAGCGACCTGTGGAGCTGGTAAGGATGGCGATGGTTCTTGCCTTGGATAAGTTCTGAGCCGATGGATGCTTCAGAGAAGGTAAGAGCAGGATCAGATGAGCGGCACGCTGCAAGGCAGAATAACGCGAAGCGCGTGCTCTTGGTCGGGTGTGATTTAAATAGCAAGGCAGTATCCCAGGTGTCTTTGGGGCGGGCCCCACCCGGAAGGCTAAACCGCAGAATGCAGTTCTCCAGTATTCCGCATGGGGGCGGCCATGCTTGTCCTCTGTTCATAAAAACCCCGTCCCAGCAAGCGTCTCCTATGACAACAACGCCAGGACTGGCTCCAAGGCATCCGAGGGGATCCGAATAAGGTCCTTAGGGCCCCGTGAGCCTTTGGTGATGATAAGGTTGTGACATAAAGGAAGAGGGCCATAAGGTTAATGACCCTTCAGAACAGCTATATCTTTTACATGATTACAGCAATGGAAGGAGGTAATTGTGCCAAGATCGGGTCTTCTTGCTTTACTTTTCTTCCATCCCATGACAGTGAGAACTGGACTATGACGGATGCTATAACTATGTTGACAGAACTGCACACGAAAATGGAAAAGGAGACATAGGGCCTCATCACGAGTTTGGCGGTAGCCCATAAATGCGGCGGTAGCGCTGTTACTGCCCCATTTAAGGGTCCGCCAAATCACAGCTTTGGCTGATTTCCACCCAGCTATGTTCTGGGGGGAAATATGCCGAGAATTTGCTGATTTTTGGCGTGTTTACCGCTGGTGGGAAATCCGCCGGCGGTAAAAGCATGAAATAGTCACCATTGAGCCCAATGGGGAATGGGGAATTCCCAAATGGGCTCAATGGGGAATGGGCACCACCCGTTCCGCCAAACCCGTGATCCGGCGCTAATAGTTCCTTGAAGCAATATTGGTGATGATAATCTTCGGATTCTGTGTTATAAGGATAATAATTGGACAATTCCAGGAAACAGCAAAAAAGCAGCGGAAATGAAGATCATAATCAATGCGAAGAATGAAACAGAAGACAACGCACAGACTGAGGGTCCGATTCATAACTTGGCACAGTGAACGTGCTAAAGAGCACGATTCACTGCACCAAATGAGGTCTCCCAGGCTCCACCAGTATTCTCAGGTGGGCCTGGGAGTCCTCGTAGTGCACTACAGTGCACCTTCAGGATTGCACCTGTTTTAGTTATAACGGGCGCAATCCTCAACTGCGGCAGAATTTTTGTATAACAACATATTTGTTATTTTACAAAAATGCTGTACACAGGTGTATATGAACACTTTCCTATTCACCAAAGAAAGAAGCTTCAACATTGCAGACTACAACGTAAGTGTAAGTGTTCATATACACCCAGGTGGTGTATATGAACACTTTGGTGTAAATGAAAGTGTTCATTCATTTACACCAAAGTAAGCAACTTCAACGTTGCACACTACAACATTGAATCTGCTTGCTTTGCTGTAAATGAAAGTGTTCATATTCATCAAAGAAGGCTTCTTGTGGCACTAACCTCTCACGTCAAGGTACAAGAAAGAACACAGGAGATCCAAGTCTTAATTCATTAAAACATTTAAAAGCTTGCAGAACGAGTCAAATCGTGGTCTTTTGTCACGTGAATCAAGGCTGTATATAGGGTTTGAACTTGGAGTTCCCGGAACGATAGCGAGTGACCTCACTTCCGTTGTATTCCTAGGACAAGAATACTCTGCAAGGCCAAGTACAAATAGAATTTCATGGCAGAAGGCATGGGTGATCAGAGATGTTGGGCTAATTGGGTGGTAGGGCAGCTTCATGTCCTATCTACTTGCACCAGTGTCTTGGTTTACGAGCCACTATATTGAACCGAATGTTCCAGACATGGCACAAACGTGCCAAACCAATTGTATTAGTCTATATAACAAAGGACCATATAGCTTGAGAAACCAATGAAACACTGTGTAACTGATTTTCCTTAAATTACATGTATCAAGAGGTAGTCATATGTTGGCAGCCTGATATCAGGCAGCCAATAACAAACCTAGATCCTATATGATTGTATATCTGATGTGTCTCTTAACCAATACCAACCCATGATAGGTTTTTCACTATTGCCATGTAGCATGACGTCTTTCTGATGCATAAAGAAGTATATCATTATATTTCATGTGAAAATCTCTCGGGAAAATGGGCGTACGTCAGTTGATGTTCTTTGTAAACTCCCAGTTTCAGATAATTGCTATTAAACAGCAACTTGCCATCGTCTTGAGTTTTTCTGGTTATTTGGATTCAGAATTACGCTCTTTAGTCCCATCCAGTACAGATGCACGTTTCCAAGGACCATATGCTCACTGTGCTGCCCAACACCTCTCCTTACTGACAGGGCTACTTAACCCCTCTCCTTAGTGACTGTGCTGTCTAACTCCTCTCCTTAGTGACTGTATTCCTTAACACCTCTGCTTTATGACTGGACTCCCTAACTCTTCTCCTTAGTGACTGCACTCCCTAACTCGCCTACTTAGTCACTGTGCTCCCAAACTCGTCTCCTTAGCGAAAGGGCTCCCTAACTCGTCTTCTTAGAGATGGGGCTCCCTAACTCCTCTCCTTAGGTCTTGTGCTTTCTAACTTCTCTCCCTAGTGACTGTGCTCCTTAACAGTTTCCTTAGTGACTGTGCTCCTGACACTCCTCTTGGTCATGACTGTGCTCCTAACACCTCTCTTTAATGACTGTGCTCCCCAACCCCTCTCCTTAGTGACTGTGCTTTCTAACTCCTCTCCTTAAAGGCTGTGCTCCTTAATGCCTCTCCTTAGTTACTGTGTTCACAACACTCATTCTCGTTAGTGACTGTGCTCTGTAACATGGCTCCTTAGTAGCTGTTCTCCCTAACTCCCATCCTTAGTGACTGTGCTCCCTAACTTGTCTCCTTGGTGACTGTGCTCCCTAACTCCTCTCCTTAGTGACTGTTCTTTCTAGCTCCTCTCCTTAGTTATTCTGCCCCTGACACTCCACCTGATTTTGGACGCTAATGTCCCTCTATCAGCAACCTCATCAGCACTGCGTTCGACCCAATTGCACCTTTGAGACAGCTCAAGCTCTCCACCAAGGAACACGCTACCAACTGGTTCACCATGATATCCTCCACTCCAAGCATCTGTTTCACTCTATTGAATGAACATGGCACACTCCAGAAACCTCTTGGAAAATCATTCTGCCTTCCTCTACTTTGGAACCTGCAACAAACAGAGTAGAAATGACAATAAAGTGTCCTTATTGCTTAGAGTGTGTACTGCCCCATATAAAGAACTCTAAAATGACTCCCTGTTGCTGAGCGACAGTAGTATACTGAGACTTGAAGGAAAGTGCCACTGCTGAAGATCAAATATTTTTCCCAATGTCCATTGGGCTCTATATTTTCACTGTATTTTACTTATTTCCAGGGACGTCGCTGATGATGGCGGACTTGGGAAACTGGAGCATGGTCACGGGATTCATCCTTCTAGGATTCTCTGCCCCTTCAGAGGTGAAGGATGCCCTGTTTGTTGCTTTCCTGCTGGTTTACTTGCTGACGCTCCTGGGGAACCTGCTCATCACTGCACTGATTATAATCAGTACCAATCTACACACCCCAATGTACTTCTTTCTGTTCAATATCTCTTGCCTGGACATTGGCTCAGCTTCTGTCACAGTCCCCAGAATGCTGGCGGGCCTTCTCGTGGAACGCAACTACATCCCATTCAAGGAATGCTTTGCACAGGTCTTTGGTTTTGTTCTTCTGGGTACCACAGAACTTTGTCTCCTAGCGGCCATGTGCTATGATCGCTACGTCGCCATCTGCCTCCCTCTGAATTACAGCATTATAATGAGCAGGAGGTTTTGCATCGTGCTGCTGGCCATTTCCTGGATGGCTGGTTTCCTGTACTCCCTTATTCTAACTCTGCAGCTGGCTCGATTACCGTTCTGTGGTGACAACGAGATTGACAATTTTGTGTGTGAAATCCCAAACCTACTGAAGCTGGCCTGTGCTCACCCTTTGGCCAACCAGATTGTTATCTTTGCATTGGCGGGGAGTGTTGCACTGATCACCTTCCTGGTCATCGTCATGTCCTACGTCCACATTATCAGAGTCATCCTAAAGATCCCATCCACGGAGGGCAGGAGGAAGGTCTTCTCCACCTGCTCTGCACATCTCGTGGTGCTTGCCATGTTTTATGGGACTGGGGCAGCGTCAAATTTCAAACCTTCCAGCATCTCACTAGGACATGAGAAACCAGCTTCACTCTTTTATACTGTCTTTGCACCAATGCTAAACCCAATCATTTATAGTCTTAGGAACGAAGAAGTCAAAAAGGCGGCGAGGAAGGTGATGCATCGCGGGCAACGAGCCCTATAGACCTCAGTAATGATATTTCTTCTGTTTACACCTCAGCAGCTTAATTCTATCTGAGATTTACAATCATCCCTGTCTACAAAGAGCAATACACCAGGTCACATTGTACTCGTCCCTTATCCTGTGTAGATATCCTTAAGTGGCCTGGTTTTCTTCATGCAAGTTTGCATGTGTCTTCCTTCACACTCATCTATCTCCTCCCACTCTTGACTCTTTATCGATGCATACCCTTACATGGCATGGCATATCACAACCTCTATATGTCACAGATACTCATCTGGTGCTCTTTCGTCTTGTGCCAATGTTTAATATACAGTCCTTCTCATGTATGTGGCATTAGATGGTCAGTTGTGTGGTTGTGCAGTCCTGTGTCCCTCGCCAGAGCCACCAGTTTATACAGGGCTCTTTCTTTCCCCAAAGATCCACAGTCACTGGTTCTGTCCATCATCTTCCAACAATTCCTGGAACATTCCCTGACAGGACTCTCAGGTGAATCTGTAGGTCATTGACCTTGAGGTTTGCTGTGGCTCCTCAGAGGTGCCACAAGCATTAACACTTAACCTGACGATGAGCATGAGCTGTGCTTATGGACTGGCAATAAATCCCCTTGTCAGCTTAGGCCTCTCCTTCTTCACAGCTTCTATTATCCTATTGCTTCCAATGCTTCACCCATTTTGGTCAGCACCCTGTCACTGCATCCTTCATCTGCATTTCTGGTGACCTGCCACGACCTCCAGCCGAGCTTCACTGGTTGGCTTCCATCTCTGCTCTGAAGCATTACCTTGTTAACCTATCATTGCTCCTGAGACACACCCTTCAAGAAACTTCTATTAATTTTTGTCTCTAGATAACAACATCTCAACCTCTTTAATGCCTCCCAGTGATGTCATCCGATGACCATCCAATTTGGTCCGCCCTGTGACTGTGGGACTCTGATTTCAAGGGGGTGGAAGGTGCCTTTGGGGTCTACATTACTCTTTAGTCCTATTGTCTCTTCTATCCACTGTACTAAGGGACTCACCTCGATAACTCCTGCGCTGCTCCCTGCACATGCCTTTCCATTCCAAGGCACCATGTTGCTTCCCGTCCTTGTCTTTCACCATGAGTATTCTGGCTCACTCATTTACTGGGTGTGCCTACACCCTACATTTAAGTGTGCACTGGCAAGGTGGAAGGTGCTGTGCCATGCATACACTGGTTACTGTACGACTATATTGTGTCCTGGAAAAATACCGACTTACTGTTCTGAAGGGTTGGTGAAGAATCAGTCAAAACAAACAGCCAGACAGTAACAAAACAACAACAGTACAAGAGTTTGACACAAGTGAGTACCCTCCTGCCTCCACACACTGTTTACTTATACCCAAAGGAACACATGCATTTCAAAGGAGGAACAGTACAAATAACAAATGCAGAGTTGTCAGTACAAATCAGCAGTTTATGAGAGAAACAGAGGAGATGAGAGGTGAGCCTTTAAGAGGGTACAAAAGATGTGAGATGTGGAAGAAGATCAGATGGTAAGAGGAAGATAATTCTAGTGGAATGGAGCGAGAAGAGAAAAGGAGCGAAAGAGTGAAGAAGCTCAGGCAGACTTGGAAACAGCAAGATGACAGGTAGACTGGGAGCAAAGAGCATGAGAGGTGGAATAGAAGGAAACTAGGGAGGCAAGTGAGAAGGGGACAAGACCATGGAGATATTTGAAGACGATGGAAAGAAAATATAACAGATGACACGATTCAAATGGTAAGATAGAACCCTATAGAAGTGAAGAGATGGAGGCAAAGGAAGAGAGACCAAAGAGAAGGCAAACAGATGTATAGATGGAGCAACAGGAGGGTATTTCGGATGAGCAAAACTTGTTCAGCAAGACTGTTATGATAATGACATCTATATTTATGCCTGGACTCCAAACAGTAGTGAATGCCAAATGGTTATAAATCACCAGGGTGGGAGCTGTTACAGACAATCAATGCCACTATGAAAGAATTTAACGCCATAAAGGAAGAGTTGAGGCCCATAAGGGTAATGACCCTCCAGAACAGGTATATCTTTGGCATGATTACAGCAATGGAAGGAGGTATTTGAGCCAAGGTCGGGCCTTCTTGCTGTACTTTTCTTACATCCCATGGCAGTGAGAACTGGACTCTGACTGATGCTATAACTATGTTGACAGAACTGCACACGAAAATGGAGAAGGAGACATAGGGCCTCATCACAAGTTTGGCGGTAGCCCTTAAATGCGGCGGTAGTGCTATTACTGCCTCATTTAAGGGTCCGCCAAATTACGGCTATGGCTGATTTCCACCCAGCTCTGTGCTGGGGGGAAATCTGCTGAGAATTTGCTGATTTCTGGCGCGTTTACTGCCGGTGGGAAAACCACCGGTGGTAAAAGCGTGAAATTTCACCATTGAGCCCAATGGGGAATGGGGAATTCCCAAATGGGCTCAATGGGGAATGGGCAACACCTGTTCCGCCAAACCGGTGATCCGGCGCTAATAGCGCCGGTGAATTTGGCGGTAGGGCTAATAATGCCGGCGCTTTTAGCGCCGGCATTACCCCCCAACTCATGATGAGGCCCATAGGCTATTGGAGATGACAATTGGTTATCATTTCTATTTGCATGGATTGCCAACTGGATGGCAAATTTGTTCAAGTTCCTTGGAGCAATATTGGTGATGATAATCTTCAGATTCTGTGTTATAAGGATAATAATTGGACAATTCCAGGAAACAGCAAAAAAGCAGCGGAAATGAAGATCATAATCAATGCGAAGAATGAAACAGAAGACAACGCACAGACTGAGGGTCCGATTCATAACTTGGCACAGTGAACGTGCTAAAGAGCACGATTCACTGCACCAAATGAGGTCGCCCAGGCTCCACCAGTATTCTCAGGTGGGCCTGGGAGTCCTCGTAGTGCACTACAGTGCACCTTCAGGATTGCACCTGTTTTAGTTATAACGGGCGCAATCCTCAAATTGCGGCAGAATTTTTGTATAACAGCATATTTTTTATTTTACAAAAATGCTGTACACAGGTGTATGTGAACACTTTCCTATACACCAAAGAAAGCAGCTTCAATGTTGAAGCTGCTTACTTTGGTGTATAGGAAAGTGTTCATGTAAACCAGTGTAAATGAAAGTAATCATCCATTTACACCAAAGTAAGCAGCTTCAACATTGCAGACTACAATGTTGAAGCTGCTCGCTTTGGTATAAGTGAAAGTGTTCATATACATCAAAGAAGGCTTCTTGTGGCACGAACCTCTCACGTCAAGGTACAAGAAAGAACACAGGAGATGCAAGTCTTAATTCATTAAAACATTTAAAAGCTTGCAGAACGAGTCAAATCGTGGTCTCTTGTCACGTGAATCAAGGCTGGAAATATGGTTTGAACTTGGAGTTCCAGGAACGATAGCGAGTGACCTCACTCCCGTTGTATTCCTAGGACAAGAATACTCTGCAAGGCCAAGTACAAATAGAATTTCATGGCAGAAGGCATGGGTGATCAGAGATGATGGGCTAATTGGGTGGTAGGGCATCTTCATGTCCTATCGACATGCACCTGTGTCTTGGCTTACGAGCCACTATATTGAACCGAATGTTCCAGACATGGCACAAACGTGCCAAACCAATTGTATTAGTCTATATAAGAAAGGACCATATAGCTTGAGAAACCAATGAAACACTGTGTAACTGATTTTCCTTAAATAACATGTATCAAGAGGTAGTCATAAGTTGGCAGCCTGATATCTGATAGCCAATAACAAACCTAGATCCTATATGATTGTATATCTGATGTGTCTCTTAACCAATACCAACCCTTGATAGGTTTTTCACTATTGCCATGTAGCATGACGTCTTTCTGATGCATAAAGAAGTATGTCATTATATTTCATGTGAAAATCACTTGGGAGAATGGGCTTTGTAAACTCCCTGTTTTAGATAATTGCTATTAAACAGCAATTTGCCATCTTCTTGAGTTTTTCTGGTTATTTAGATTCAGAATTACGCTGTGTAATCCCATCCAGTAACAGATGCACGTTTCCAAGGACCATATGCTCACTGTGCTGCCCAATAGCTCTCCTTAGTGACTGCACTTACCAAAACCCCTCCTTACTGACAGGGATCCCTAACACCTCTCCTTAATGACTGTGCTCCTTAACCCCTCTCCTTAGTGACTGTGCTGTCTAACTCCTCTCCTTAGTGACTGTATGCCTTAACACCTCTGCTTTATGACTGGACTCCCTAACTCCTCTCCTTAGTGACTGCACTCCCTTACTTGTCTACTTAGTCACTGTGCTCCCAAACTCGTCTCCTTAGCGACAGGGCTCCCTAACTCGTCTTCTTAGAGATGGGGCTCCCTAACTCCTCTCCTTAGTGTCTGTGCTTTCTAACTTCTCTCCCTAGTGACTGTGCTCCTTACCAGTTTACTTAGTGACTGTGCTCCTGACACTCCTCTTGTTCATGGCTGTGCTCCCTAACACCTCTCCTTAATGACTGTGCTACCCAACCCCTCTCCTTAGTGACTGTGCTTTCTAACTCCTCTCCTTAATGGCTGTGCTCCTTAATGCATCTCCTTAGTTACTGTGTTCACAACACTCATTCTCGTTAGTGACTGTGTTCCGTAACACTGCTCCTTAGTAGCTGTTCTCCCTAACTCCAATCCTTAGTGACTGTGCTCCCTAACTTGTCTCCTTGGTGACTGTGCTCCCTAACTCCTCTCCTTAGTGACTGTTCTTTCTAACTCCTCTCCTTACTGACTGTTCTTTCTAGCTCCTCTCCTTAGTTATTCTGCCCCTGACACTCCACCTGATTCTGGACGCTAATGTCCCTCTATCAGCAACCTCATCAGCACTGCTTTCGACCAATTTGCACCTTTGATACAGCTCAAGCTCTCCACCAAGGAACACGCTACCAACTGGTTCACCACAAGATCCTCCACTCCAAGCATCTATTTCACTCTATTGAATGAAAATGGCGCAATCCAGAAACCTCTTTGAAAATCATGCTGCCTTCCTCTACTTTAGAACCTGCAACAAACAGAGTAGAAATGACAATAAAGTGTCCTTACTGCTTAGGGTATGTACTGCCCCAATCACATATGAAGAACTCTAAAATGATTCCTTGGTGCTGAGGGACAGAAGTCTACTGAGACTTGAAGGAAAGTGCCACTGCTGAAGATCAATTACTTTTCCCAATATCCTTTCATCTCTATATTTTCACTGTATTTTACTTATTTGCAGGGACGTCGCTGAAGATGGAGGACTTGGGAAACTGGAGCATGGTCACGGGATTCATCCTTCTAGGATTCTCTGTCCCTTCAGAGATGAAGGATGCCCTGTTTGCTGCTTTCCTGCTGGTTTACTTAATGACCCTCCTGGGGAACCTGCTCATCACTGCACTGATTATAATCAGCACCAATCTACACACCCCAATGTACTTCTTTCTGCTCAGCTTCTGTCACAGTCCCCAGAATGCTGGAGGGCCTTCTTGTAGAATGCAACTTCATCCCATTCAAGGAAAGCTTTGCACAGGTCTTTGGTTTTGTTCTTCTGGGTACCACAGAACTTTGTCTCCTAGCGGCCATGTGCTATGATCGCTACGTCGCCCTCTGCCTCCCTCTGAATTACAGCATTATAATGAGCAGGAGGTTTTGCATTGTGCTGCTGGCCCTTTCCTGGATGGCTGGTTTCCTGTACTCCCTTATTCTAACTCTGCAGCTGGCTCGATTACCGTTCTGTGGTGACAACGAGATTGACAATTTTGTTTGTGAAATCCCAAACCTACTGAAGCTGGCCTGTGCTCACCCTTTGGCCAACCAGATTGTTATCTTTGCATTGGCGGGGAGTGTTGCACTGATCACCTTCCTGGTCATTGTCACGTCCTATGTCCACATTATCAGAGTCATCCTAAAGATCCCATCCACGGAGGGCAGGAGGAAGGTCTTCTCCACCTGCTCTGCACATCTCGTGGTGCTTACCATGTTTTATGAGACTGGGGCAGCGTCAAATTTCAAACCTTCCAGCATCTCACTAGGACATGAGAAACCAGCTTCACTCTTTTATACTGTCTTTGCACCAATGCTAAACCCAATCATTTATAGTCTTAGGAACGAAGAAGTCAAAAAGGCGGCGAGGAAGGTGATGCATCGCGGGCAACGAGCCCTATAGACCTCAGTAATGATATTTGTTCTGTTTACACCTCAGCAGCTTAATTCTATCTGAGATTTACAATCATCCCTGTCTACAAAGAGCAATACACCAGGTCACATTGTACTCGTCCCTTATCCTGTGTAGATATCCTTAAGTGGCCTGGTTTTCTTCATGCAAGTTTGCATGTGTCTTCCTTCACACTCATCTATCTCCTCCCACTCTTGACTCTTTATCGATGCATACCCTTACATGGCATGGCATATCACAACCTCTATATGTCACAGATACTCATCTGGTGCTCTTTCCTCTTGTGCCAATGTTTAATATACAGTCCTTCTCATGTATGTGGCATTAGATGATCAGTTGTGTGGTTGTGCAGTCCTGTGTCCCTCGCCAGAGCCACCAGTTTATACAGGGCTCTTTCTTTCCCCAAAGATCCACAGTCACTGGTTCTGTCCATCATCTTCCAACAATTCCTGGAACATTCCCTGACAGGACTCTCAGGTGAATCTGTAGGTCATTGACCTTGAGGTTTGCTGTGGCTCCTCAGAGGTGCCACAAGCATTAACACTTAACCTGACGATGAGCATGAGCTGTGCTTATGGACTGGCAATAAATCCCCTTGTCAGCACAGGCCTCTCCTTCTTCACAGCTTCTATTATCCTATTACTTCCAATGCTTCACCCATTTTGGTCAGCACCCTGTCACTGCATCCTTCATCTGCATTTCTGGTGACTTGCCACGACCTCCAACCGAGCTTCACTGCTTGGCTTCCATCTCTGCTCTGAAGCATTACCTTGTTAACCTATCATTGCTCCTGAGACGCACCCTTCAAGAAACTTCCATTAATTTCTGTCTCTAGATAACAACATCTCAACCTCTTTAATGCCTCCCAGTGATGTCATCCGATGACCATCCAATTTGGTCCGCCCTGTGACTGTGGGAATCTGATTTCAAGGGGGTGGAAGGTGCCTTTGGGGTCTACATTACTCTTTAGTCCTATTGTCTCTTCGATCCACTGTACTAAGGGACTCACCTCGATAACTCCTGCGCTGCTCCCTGCACATGCCTTTCCATTCCAATGCACCATGTTGATTCCCGTCCTTGTCTTTCACCATGAGTATTCTGGCTCACTCATTTACTCAGTGTGCCTACACCCTACATTTAAGTGTGCACTGGCAAGGTGGAAGGTGCCGTGCCATGCATACACTGGTTACTGTATGACTATATTGTGCCCTGGAAAAATACTGACTTACTGTTCTGATGGATTGGTGAAGAATCAGTAAAAACAAACAGCCAGACAGTAACAAAACAACAACAGTACAAGAGTTTGACACAAGTGAGTACCCTCCTGCCTCCACGCACCGTTCACTTATACCCAAAGGAACACATGCATTTCAAAGTAGGAACAGTACAAATAACAAATGCAGAGTTGGCAGTACAAATCAGCAGTTTATGGGAGAAACAGAGGAGATTAGAGGTGAGCCTTTAAGAGGGTACACAAGATGTGAGATGTGGAAGAAGATCAGATGGTAACAGGAAGATAATTCTAGTGGAATGGAGCAAGAAGAGAAAAGGAGCGAAAGAGTGAAGAAGCTCAGGGGGGTTTGGAAACAGCAAGATGACAGGTAGACTGGGAGAGAAGAGCATGAGAGAGGGAATATAAGGAAACTAGGCATGCAAGATGGGGAGGGGAACAAGACCATGGAGACATTTGAAGACGATGGAAAGAAAGTGTAACAGAAGACACGATTAAAATGGTAAAATAGAAGCCGATAGAAGTGAGGAGATGACGACAAAGGAAGAGAGACCAAAGAAAAGGCAAACAGATGTATAGATGGAGCAACGGGAGGGCAGAACAATATTCAATATGGGAAAAATTAGGGCAGAGATAAAAAGTTTAGAGGTGTGAAAGGACAGAAAAGCGTGAGTGCAGCAAAGGATAAATATGAAGATAATGACAATTGCACCTAATAAGAGCGATATGAGAGGAGAAAGAAAGAGAAGAGTCACAGAGAATCTGAGATTTCGAGCAAAGGAAGAAAGGGAGAGATGAAAGAGTGAGAAAAGGAGGAGGGGAAAAAGAGTAGGAACAGGAAAGAGGGAAGAAAAGAACTTCCGTTTTAGAGGCGTTAAGGTGAAAAAATTGGGAACGCATCCGGGATTGGATGGGGGAAAGACAGGGGAGACTCTTAAGGGTATTGGAGAACTCAGAAAAAGAATAGAAGATTTGGGAATCATCAGCATAAAAGTGACAGGAAAGACTGAAGGACGAAATAAGCGAGGAGAGAGGGATGGTGTACAGTGAAACTAAGAGTAGGCCAAGATAAAAAAAGATAAAAGTGCAAGAGGAGGAGAGAGCTGGTCAATCAAGAATACAGAGTTGGAACAATGAGAAAGATAACATTTAAACCAAGTGAGAGGAGAGAAAAAATGCCCAAAGAAGAGAGAGGAATGTAAGGTAGGGAGATCCACAGTGTCAAAAGCCACTGAAAGATCAAGTAAAATCAAAATAAAAGAGAGCTTGTGCACGTGCAGAACGAAGAAAGTCAGAAACATGTAGAAGGGCAGTTTCTGTAGAGCTTGCCGGCGTATAGCCAGATTGGAGTTGGGGGGGAGGGGAGTAAATATGCAGATAGGAATAGGTGTTGGAAAGTCTTTGATGCCAGCTGCGTTCTCGCTTGTAAGGCAGTCTTATCAGGAAGCACAGCATGAAGTGATGCATTTAGTGGAGTTGAATATACTCCTCAAAGGTTCACACATGGTCCGAGGCAGGCGAGAATGCTTACAGTATGAGGGCTTCCATCTGCTAAAGCCCTTTTCCTAAAAAAGCGGTAGCCTAAAACTTGCTTACATATGCCAAAAGGGAACCATCTCTGAAGCAAGAGATGTGGAGCCAAGCATAGCTACACACTAGACGAAGAGTCTACATTGCAAGGACATGCGCAGTAAGGCCTAAAGCCTCACTGGAAAGAAACAGTAGTTTAAACAAGTACGTTTGCAGTTTGCAGTACCTAATCAATATTACAATGTAGCAGTGTGCTAGGGGAGGACATAAAATGTTCAATTCCAGACTTTCTCCCACTATTCCCTCCTATGAGACCCTCACTCCAATCTCATTACATAACTCTTTAGGGGAACAAACATCACATCCAGGCATATCATTACATATTTTTTCAGTAGGATGACCGCAAAGTACTTGGGCAGTCTGAGAGACTTCAGAGCCCGGGACGCATGATCGATAATAGAGACACTTACAAGCCATCGTCAGACAGGACTAAGTTAGAGTTATTGCTAGCGCTATGAGTACGATCTGACCAGTACACGCACCAAGAGCAGCCAGTAGACCCTCAATCCAAGACCCACATGTCCAGGAAGCTTCTGCACTGGTGTGAAGGAGGCTTATAGTGTGGCAAATGTTGGTGACAAATCCAGTGATATTACTTGTGCGACCGGGTACGAATATAAAGCCATTCGGTTCTGAAGCAGCACGGTTCTGATGGCTACTTCTCTGGATCATAGAGTCAAGGAAGACGCCATGGCTTTTGCAATATCTTCTACTAATCATGACCATTGGGGCAGATGGTCTCTGTTTTTCTTGAATCCAAGGGCTGGTGGGAGATATGCTGGAGTAGCAACACAACTTCACAGGCAGTGCTTCTTCTGGGGCGTGACTGATCTGGAAAGGCGGGAGTATGATGCACTGCGGCCGGGATATATCCCCTATAACAACTCCCTCCCCAATTAATGGGCAGCCAGGGATAGGTTTTGTCCCCACAAATGTAATAGGTAGCAGTATATGTGTGTACCCGAAAAGGGAAAACCAAAAATGATGGTTCAATGCAGATGTGACATTATTGATCATTACACTGGAATTGGTGGACAAGTAATAATGACATTCACCTGTTTCTATAGACAGAGGACCTGAGTTGATGTAGCATGCACGGCCAGTTGCCGGAGAGGAACGGTGCAGTGTTGCTGGCTTGGTGCATACTTGGCCTGCAGTGGGGAAGTTCAAATGGCCGGTAAAACCCAAATGGGAAGGAACATCGCTACAGGATCCTGGGCTTTAGGACTGGGTGACCAACTTAAGATGCAGACAGACAATCCACCACAGGTAGGGAATCAGTGCAATAGTGAACTTGGAGGATAAATCATAAGAGCCGATAAGCACAGACTCAGCAATCAGTGAGATTAAAAATAAAGGCATGCTGCCACGAGAGGTGCAGGAATGTGTTTTCATTGTGAACCCAGGGATGTGCAGAAGGACCATTGTTGTTATGGTTGGTTGCACAAAAAGCAGCAGACACAGCAAAATGATAATGTATCAGTATTCTGACAATAACGATGATAGCAGAAAGATAGACAAACATAGTGTACACTAGGGGCCGAAACCCGAGTGCCCAGGCCGAAAATGTAAGGTCGTTGCACCAGCGCAAACGTTTGTGGCTAGAACTTCTGTTCAGTTCATAAGGGTAGGTTATGTTCAGGGCATAAGTGTTATAGGCTTGCCAGGCCAGACATTTCAGTTCAAAGTTGTATATACTATGTGAAGTTGCAGCAAGGTAAATATCACTGTTCAAAAGTTCCAACAGAAATCAGGTACTCAGGAAAATAATTCCTTAGTCTATAGTTCGTAATTGGAAAGTCCAGCTAAATGCTCCCACTACAAATATACAATGTACCAGTTCCATGTGCATATGAGGGTCATTAATACAAAGAGAATGACCGGCGGGTGGTAACAGCAGGGACTATAACTTGCAGGCATTGGTGAGTCAACAAAGGCAGCTTCCAATCTTCACCAGTGTACCCCCCCCTCAGGGGGATGCTTTGTCATTGAGTCGACAAATCCAGGGGCGAGTGACCAGGCCAGTTGCAACTTTGGTTGTAGCTACTGGTACTCAGGATCTGTTCCGCGTGACCACAAAGTATACATTTAAGATGCTGTGCTGTGAGGTCCAGAGGAGTCAGGCACTGGTGATGGTATCCCAGGAGTGATGCCTGAACAGGAGTTGTTCCCTCCAGCATTTAGACTGACTGACAAAGGACCCTTAGCAATAGCTCCCGCAGAGACCTCATCATGTGGAAGAGGTCCAGAAGCTGTGGGTCCTGGTTCAGTACCTGAACATACTGGGTGATCGAGGGCTGCAGCATAGTCCTCTGATACAGGCTATTGCATTCCAGCAGCACTGGAAGCGTCTGACATCGGCAAATTACAGTCGGTATCACTGGTGGAGGAGTCAGTAGTTGTGGTGGAACTGGAGCCAACCATAGGAAGATCAGTCGAAGCAGAGGTGATGTTGTCGGCTGAGGTGGCAATCTTGTGACAGTGTGCTGCATGAGTCCAGGCTGGGGTCCCAGCACATTTAACAGTGTTGTGCGTAATTAGGAGAGCCTGGAATGGGCTTCCAACCATTATCTCATATGTATAACTCTCTTGGTTTCTCAATGTTCGCCTTGTAATGTTTCTTAACTACGCCCTGTTCACTATTTTGCCAGGCATCTCTTTGAGTCTCTTTGGGGTGCTCTTTCACACCCTGCGTTCCCAATTGGTCTCTCTCTTCGGTATCACTTGGGCGAGTAAGATGGCTCTGCAGTTCTTCCTAACCACAGCCCCTGGCATCTCCGTGTGCCTTCCTGGCCCCCTCTGCATCTCTATGCACTTAGTCCATGTTGGTTCTGGTCCTCGGCAACACCAATAAGCTTCTGCGGCTTTCCCTGGGCTCTCTTGGTCTTCCTTTGACTTTCAGCAGCTCCACCATGCTGATTTCTCACTGTGCGTCGAGTCTCACATGGACCACTCGGCTGGCTTGGTTTCTGCCACCGGACACCGGGTTCCCCAACAACTAGGTATGTGGTGGCTCTTCTCCACCTTCTCGGTCCTCGCCTTCATGCTCCAGGAGTTTGGGGCCACAGCGCATCTTCTCTACGTTGCTCTGCTCCCCAGCGTGAAGCTGCTCCAGGACAGGACTGACCTCGAGGAGAATCCTATATCAGTTTTTATGTTGGATTGTCTTTCTAGCTTTCAATTGCTTGTATGTTCGTATATGTTTTGCGTAGGGCTCTTCATTGCCCTGCTCTTCCTCATGGCAGTACTTTTGGAGTCATCCATATTCACTCTTCCCAAACTCTTCCTCATCACAGTATTATCTGCCTGAAATACATAAGAAAAAGGAGACAGAAAGAATGGGGGTGTGTGACCCCCATTTGTACGGTTGAGTGAAATATGTCTGGCATCATAATGGTGTGGATACCGCATTCTCCCTTAACAGTCCTCACTTCTCCCATAGAGGAGGTCACCACCAATTGGATCCTCCCATGGAGCCACCCCCAGGGGGGGGACTGTTGGGTCGCGGCCTCCCCTTCCTGGCCACATGGGAAGGTTTCACCTCAAAGGGAAAATTGACAGCATAGAGGGATTCCCAACATACCCTTCCTCTAAAGCCAAAGGACCCCCCCCCATCGTTTTTGGCTCTGGTGAACAGGGGTTCATCCCATGCACTTCCCCTAAAAGAAAAGGATCCCCCATCAGTTTTTATCCTAGTAGAATATATCTTAGAGGGTCCTCCCCTAGCGGTCTTATTCCAGTCCCAGACAGGAAGGGCTTCAGAAAGACCCTCATCTTCCCAAGTAGCAAAACGGTAGTACTTATTAAATCCCTGAAGGCCTTCGGTTAATTAACAATTGGCAAAACCAAGGTAAGTCCTTTCCTGCAAGAGTTTCATCAGGTAAGACCAGTACTATGGCTGAGTTGATAGTTGCTGTTCTTTCCAGGATGTTTAAGGTTATGGGGGTCCGAGGAAATACCTCCTGATCACAATTAACAGATAATTTTTATAGGTCTTACAGGGACGTCATTTCACTAAAATGCCAGGGGTAGCGGAAGTGACATAACACAACCTTTGACCCCCTGGTGACATCACAGGAAGTGATGTCATTTGATCCCACCCCAAAGTGATATCGCGGGATGCGATGGAACGCGACCTTTCACCCTTTGACAAAACAGGAAGTGCTATCGCGTAGCATTGTACACTACAACAAATATGGATATCACTATAATGTGATGTACACTTCATACAAGAATGGATCGCCATATGTTTAGTTAAGATCAGTGTGCATAGGCCCATATAACCAAATTACTGTGAATGCAAGCACCATGACCAAATGATAATGATGTGTTGTTATATAGCACTTGCGCTTAAGCGCTTTATATAGAAAAAATATACACCCAATATCACCCAACCTGTGGTGGTACTCATTTATCGACCTCAGAAGGATGAAAGGCTGAGTTGAGGCGTTTAAGTACAGACTAAACCAGTGACTCGCCCCCTGAAGTGTGCCTGAAATAAACCTTTAATGAGTCTATCAATTATTTTATAGAATTCCAGAAAGACACATTATTTGGTATTCCTAATCTTTCTTATTTAGGGTCAGTGCTGAAAGTGTTAGACATGTGTCACTCCTTTTCTTCTTTTTTTAAGGGGCTTAAACAAGAAAGGCAGCCACTCCAAAACTAAAGAGCCACATGGTGCTGGCCACAGGCCATGAGCTTGCATTAAAAAAAAAAAAATAAAAAAAAAAGGTTTTTAAAAAAATATTCTTTTTTTTTCTAGAGGTCGCAGGGGTGACCCCAGAGGTCGCAAGGGAGACCTCAGAGGTCGCAGTTGCGACCTCTGGCGACCCCTAAATGACGTCCCTGAGGTCTTACATATCTGGCTTCATCTGCTCTTAATACATCAGCACAGACAGCAGTTTGTTGACTATCAACGCAGACACCCTGTTAATAAAGTAATTATTGACACTTACAGGTTCCATTTCCTTGTAATGATCGTCTGCCTCTCATTCTTCCATATCTAACCATCAAATCTTCGTTGGTTCCTCCTGCGGTTGATTTCTTGAGCAGGTTTTGGCCATATAATTATAATTGGTTATTTATAATGCGCTTCATACCGAAGAGGTTTATAAGCGTGCACCCGGGATTCAAATCTGTGTTTCTCTGTGTCGTATTGCTTCCAAGACGAGTGTGTTGCCACTGAGCTATACTACCCGTGCATCACAGGTAAAAACATATGGGACTCTGGAAGGAATCCTTTTCTTTCATCTATCTTAGGGGTTTCCTTCAGAGGTACAGGAGGTTTTCTTTCCTCTTTTCTTTCTATTTCCATGGTTTTTGAAATAACGGGTTTGATTCCTCGATCACGCGTGGGCTTATTATCTGTAACCCGGATTATTCTATGGTTTCCCTCTTCTTTACGGAATCCATCTCCCCTTTACATGACTCTTATTTGTCTAGCAGCTTCTAAATTATTTTAGTCAGTTTTAATAGCTGTTTTCGGAGTGGGCTTGATCAACAGCAATACTGGACAATGTAGGTATAGCAAAGGCCATTTGCAAGTTTTTCTAGAGAGAGGGCTTCTAAGATCCCTTCTAAAGTTTTTTCCCAAGCCATTGGGGAGATGGCATCTTGATACGAGCTCCTACGTGGGGTTTCATTGGCATTGAGTCCTGTATCTGCTGCCGATAGAAGTTATCAGTGTGACTCACTTGTTCGAAGGGCCCCTGTTTATCTCATGGAATGCTGTAGTTCCCAGGGGGTTTAAAGCTTGGTAGGTACCTGAAGTCCTACTCTGAATAAGGGTGCTAAATAGCAAGCTTCAATTTCCTCACCCCAATGCTGAAAGAGGGGTCACACAAAGGCACAAATGCATTTCAATGGAAGGGGAGGTCCAGATAGGGCAGGCAACCATACTGAAACAATGTTACAAGCAGGGAAGAAAGTCCCACTATAAGGTATTTGATACCAGCTGCATTCTCACATGTAAGATGTTGTTATTAGAAGGAACGTGTGAATGATACAGGTAGTGGCACTGAATATACTTCTCAGAGGTACACACACGGTCTGAGGCAGGTGAGCATGTTTACAGTATGATGACTTCTGTCAGCTAAAGACGCTTTTCCTAAGAAAGCGGGAACCTAAAACACACTCGCATATGCCAAAAGAGAAAGTGCATAGGGAGGCGAGCATATATAGATATAGAATATATAGATATTCGCGACAAGCCTTCATCTCAAGGACAAGTTTAGTTTAGTTTATTTATTTGTTGAACGCACCTAAACCTGAGGTACCTGGGCGCTTGCATTTGAACAAAGGTTACAGACACAGAGAACAAAATAAAAATATACGCAGATTACTGGTGTTACATATCCAGTCAGCAGACAAGTGGTAGCAAACAGTCAAAACAGAAAGCAAAAGTGAGCGTGCGTCTGGTTACAATGCCAGGCTTCATCTCGGTATACAAGATATCGAGTAACCAGAAGTCAACAAAAATGCTGCAGAAGGTCGGGCATGGTGGCGTACGTCCAAGCTAGTGTTTCTAGGCAAAGAGACATTGTTTTACTCTCTTTCTGAAGGCCCAGAAGGAAGGTTCGGCTCTAGGTTTATTAGGGAGGGAGTTCCACAGCTTGGCAGCTAACACAAGGAAGCTGGTCCACCCGCTTTTTGGAGTTTGTACTGAGGAATGAGGAGGCAGTGTGGATAGTTAGTTCTAGTGGTCTAGCAGATTGTTTCCTGGAGAATTTGTCAACCAGGTATTTAGGTGCTGTGTTAAGCAAACATTTGTGGGTGATTACCAGTGTTCGAAGTGAGATTCTGTTGCGCACAGGGAGCCAGTGTGTGTCTCGTCTGATTGCAGATATATGTCTGGATCGAGGGATACTTAAGGCTGATCTAAGTGCATTATTCTGAAGCACTTGTAATTTGTTAAGGTTACGTACATTGGAGCCTAGATACAGAGTGTTGCAATAGTCGAGCTTAAAGAGGATCAGAGCTCTTTCTAAGGAGATGCAGCACTGAGTAGAGCGATAGGGTTTGCAGGCATTAATCAGCTTGGTGGTGTAGGCCGCAGCTGAGGAAGTGGCATTGACTTGCCTAATAAGAGATTGGGTGGAGTCCAGATAGATACCGAGGGGTTTGACCTGACTATAGACCTTGATGATGTTTCCATCTATGTTAAAGGATTTGTAGAGTGAGTCTAGCTTTAGAACTCGAGGTTGAGAGCCTATGATAAGTAGCACTGACTTATCATCGTTTAGGCAGAGGCCATGTGCAGCCATCCAGGCCTGTATCTGCAGGTAGATTTTTGAGTCTTTGTCATAGTAACCTTTGAGAGTGATGAGGACTTGGGTGTCATCTAAATAGTTTGTGTAGGTGACACCCATTCCGTCAAGGTGGTCAAAGAGAAGCTTTGTAAATATATTGTAAAGGGTTGGTGAGACGCACCAGCCCAGTGGTACTCTGCAAGAAATTGGTACGGGATCGGCGGATGCTGAGGGTGCAAAAACCCTAATTGTTCTGTTTGCAAGAAAGGATTCAATCCATGTGGCGGCATTCTGTGAGAAGTGGGCTGCTGTGGTTAGATGTTTGGAAAGGATTTGGTGATCCACAAGATCAAAAGCTGATGAAAGGTCCAACAGCAGGAGGTTGGCCACATTTCCTTTGTCTTTTGATTCATCCATTGGAATTTTAAGATCAAGGAGGGCTGTTTCCGTTCTATGTCTAGGTCTGAAACCCCGATTTTTTGTATTTGTAAATCTGCTGCTCTATCAATGATTTTCAGGAGGAACGGCACTGAGGTGATGGGTCTATAATTAGATGGAATGTTTGGGTCTAAGTTGGGTTTTTTGAGGAGTGTCATGACCCATGCCTCCTTGAGATTGTTTGGTACCATGCACGTTTCAAAGGAAGCTTTAATCAGGGTTGTAATGAATGGTGTAAGATCCTTGGCTCCTTATTTGATAGCTGTGGCTGGGCAGAAGTCCCCCGGCATATGCATGGTTTCATGGAGGATCTGGTGGTAGATCTTTTTCTTCTGTGGGGCCTCCCTCTAGAACTGCCTCCCTGCCACCTTGAAACTTGAGGAGAACCATCTATGGTTCCGGAAGCTCCTCAAGACCTTCCTCTTCGCCTCTGCCTTTGCCCCTCTTCTCCCCTGCTGATCTGCTTTCTCTCTCATCAATGCTGCACCTGGCTACCCTCTGCCCATCGGGCCCAGGTACCTGCTCCCCCTGCCCCCTGGCCACCCCTTGCACTGGGGCCTGTATCTGTACCCATACAGCCCCCCCACTCTTTGTCTGCACTGATCAGATACTCACTATCTGACTAACCTTGCACTTGGCCCTCACAGGCTGCACTACATTTATTTATTTACTTATTATTTATATTGTCCTCTCTTATGCTCTGCACTTTCCAATTTCTCCTTCCTCCCATGCACTTTCCCCCTTTTCCCTTCCCCATGCACTTGCACGTTCTCAATGTCACTGGGCCTAGTAAGATCGTTGTGTTTGTTTCTCTCCCCTGTTCCCCTCCATTTGCCTGGTCGCGCTCTGAAACACCTGTGTATGAATGCGATATAAATAAAATATCATATCATATCATATCAAATTAGTTATGATGTCTTCTACTTCTTTAATTGTGACTGGTGAAGATTGGAATGGGTGACACAATGTTGGCTGTGTGTTTTGATGCTGTTGAAATTGGTTTTGATAGTGAGACTGCTTTTTCACCTAGATTTTTGATTGAAAGGGAGATATTTTGTACAGAAGGGCTTTTGGGATATTTGTGCACGAAAGGGAGTCTTTGGTGCACGATTCAGTGGGTGGAACAGTGGTTTCCAATTCCCTTAGGTAGTGATTTGGAGTTTTTAATTCTAGCGTTATAAATCTGTCGTTTAGTACTTAGTGTAGCTGCTTTATAGGTGTTTGCAGAAATTAAGAACTTTTCTTTGTTTACAACAGTAGGTGATCTTTACAGAGCATTTCAGAGATTCTTTTAGAGCAGGTCTGAGTTGAACCAGGCGTTGCCTATCTACAGATAGGACACTGTTGGTTTATTATTTTTAAGATTTTTGGTGGGCTATTGGTCTAGCTTTTCTTAGCTTGAGTGGGCCATTTTGTTTAGAGCTTGGTGCAGTGTGTGATTGTACAAATCCACTAGTGAGGATGGGTCTTTGGTGAGAGAGGTGATAGGCTGAAGTAATGGCCTTAGGTTGTCAGCCGTGATGTTACAATTGTTTCCGGACAAGATCTGTGGCGCCAAGGTAGTGCAAAGGGAAGGGCACGGAGTGCCGTGAATGGTCAAGGAGATGCAATGGTGATCCGACCAAACGCAGTGGGAGTTAGCCAGGATCGTGGTTGTGCAGTTTAGATCTGCCAACCAGTCCAAGGTTCTTCCTTTGTTGTGTGTAGGGCCACTTATGCGGTGCTCGAGGCCAAGCTGAGATATGGCATACGCTACAGCTATTGCATTGGCATCCGTTGCATCATAGAGCCCCAAGTTAAAGTCGCCTAACTGTAAAATTTGGGAATTGGGTTTGGTGTTGCAAGAGAGAAGGAAGATGATGTCTTCCGCAAAGGAAGATGAAGGACCAGGCTGACGGTAAATGAGGTGAATCAGCAAGGTACGAGATGCTGTTAGGGGGATATTGACTGAGATGAGTTCCGCCAATGGGGAGGAATCATTTGTGAGTTCTCTAAGGCCAAGATGGGTTTTGGCTATGAAGGCCACTCCTCCACCTCTGCCGGTGTCTCTGTCTGCTCTGATAATAGTGTAGTTCTTAGGGACGGCTATGGATAGTGCAGGTCCTGCCGCTCGGTGTAACCATGTTACCATTATAGACAGGAAGTCAAGTTGGTTATCTGAGATAAAGTCTGAAACATGTAGGGCATGGGCTGCGAGAGACCTTGCATTAATGAGGGCTCCATCAATACGGGGGGCGTCAGGGGTGGGTTCACTCATTTCATTGGGACTGATTAGGATTGAGAAAAGGCTTGGAGACTAGGCTGCTGGCAAGTTTGTGTTTAGTAGGAGGTCGGCAGGGTCGGTTGAGCATCTTAGTAGTGCAGCAGATCACAATCCTAGTCCGGGGTTCCTTATGCTAAGTGGGCAGGTCTAGGTAGGTGTAGGTGGGGAGGCATAAAGGTATATCCATTGAGCAGAAGGGATGGAGCAGTAGGTGGTGTGTAGTCATCAGTGGTAGTGTTAGGACAAAACCACAGTGGGTTCGGCTTGAGTAGTGGCAGGAATCTGGTAGGAGCTATGGCGTTGAAGAGTGGAAGGAGGGTAGCCATGGTGCGAGTTACTTTATGCAAGGTGGCCATGGCAAGGTTCAGTTAAGAAGCATGCCATAAATTCACAGTGAATGAGTCTGTCAGTACTAAATCTTAGGAAGTGAGCAGTAAAATCATGCGCTAAAGAAAGTTAATGGCGCCCTCTAAATAGCAATTTCAAGCATAGTGCTTACAAGCAGGCTCAGCCAGACAGCAGGTCAGCAGTAGGCAGATGAACACATACAATGTGGACAAGTCCCAGCAGATTGAAGTAGACACTTTACAAGTCGAGTGCTTACAAACAAGGTCAGCTAGACAGCAAATGAGCAGTAGGCAAGTGAGCTCCTACAAGGAGACAGTTCCTGACACATTGAGGTGAGTGCTATTTTAAGCAGAACGCTTACAGTGGTATACAAACAGACACAACAGATACGATTGGAAAAACCTTTATTTTTATCAAAAAAGGGGTTGGAATCATGACCATCTTGCCCTACATTTAGGATCGGAGCATGCTCGACCATCAAAAAATAAAACAAACCGTCCTAGTGGAGTCTGTCAAAACAAGATGGCCTATGCCAACAAAACCTAATTCCAGCCCTTAGGGCCTCATCACGAGTTTGGCGGTAACCTTTAAATGCGGATGTAACGATATAACCGCTGCATTTAAGGGTCCGCCAAATCATGGGTTTGGCGGATTTTCCCCCAGCTCTGAGCTCGGGGCAAATCTGCTGTGATCTTGCTGATTTTTGGCGATATTAATGCCGGCGGTAATACCGCTGGCAGTAATAGCACCAACCTTTCCCCATTGGATCCAACGGGGAATGGGAAATCCCTGAATGGGCCCAATGGGGAGTGGGCACTTACCGTTCTGCAAAACCTCTGATCCGGCACTAATAGCGGCGGGGGGGTTGGCGGTAGGGCTAATAGCCCCGGCGGTGTACCGCCAGAGTTAGCGCCCAACTCGTGATGAGGCCTAATGCAACAAAATGTGGGTGGGAAAAAATGTATGTGCAAAAGGAATAATGTGCAAAATTATAAAGAATCAATGGGCTGAGTCAGCCCTTCTCCCCACATTGGACAGCATGGGGAAAGGCACCCCTCGTAAACAGGATGACACACTCTGGCTCTGATTCTTCAAAATGAAAGGTAGTTCATAACGGCGATTGGGTCTCTCTTTCCAGATTCAATATATAGTTCAGCAAAAGGTTCACACCAGTCTCCATCAATCGGGCTCGGACCATTTCAAAACACAAAGTTCAGGCCGGTCTCCCTCAATCAGACTCGGACTATTTTCAAAACCAACGTTCATTTAGGTCTCCCTCAGTCAGGCTCAGACTTCATGTAGGTCCCCCTCTGTCAGACTCAGAGCCCTTAAAAACTAAAAGTTCAACAACACTTGCCGGGACTCCCTTGCCCAAGCTTTTTAAATTTCCGGTCTCCTTCAGTCGGGCTCAGACCGCTTTTCGGGTGTCGAAGACTTTTGAGTGTGTGTGGCTCCTTTACAGACCACTAAGATTTCAATGTTTAACTTTTCCTCTCCCCTTCTCTCGGGGTTAACTTTGTTCATTTTCACTTTTACAGTTCATTCCTTTCTATCGCCTCAAACAATGCACCTATCACTGATACTTTTGATTGGGCTACTGCTTTTCACCGGACCACTCCACTAATCAGTATCGCTGATTCCACAACTGTCTTTATATTAAAGTTAATTTGCAGGTCTGCCTTTGCTCGTGTCTCATCCACACTCATGCAGCCTTCACTTGCGGTATATTGTTGCTTACTTCAATCTTTCTGAACACACACCGGTCTCTCAGGTCTCTTGCCAACTCACCAGCTGTGTGCGTCTTGCATCTTATTTCTGCAATTTTCCTCGACTCAAAGTTAACACCACAGGCTTGGCTTTGCCTCTGCAACTCTGCTGTTCACTTAGGAGGGTCACTGGCGTCCTTGAAGCACAATTCAGTTTCTTTGTTTTCTCCAGGGGTCTCCCTCAATCAGGCTTGGAACCCCCCCCTTAAAGTTTGCATATGGGTATCCCTCAGGCGGGCTCAGACTCATTTAAAAGTTCACAGATGGGTCTCCCTGAGTTGGGCTCAGACCCCTTCGAATGGTCACAAATGGGTCTCTCTCAGCCGGGCTCAGACCCCTCTTAAAGTTCACAAAATAAATGTCCTTGGACTTCCAGTCCCAGAATCCTTCATTCTGATTTTGCTCCCACTTCGCTAGCTCCACCTTTTGGCACTATGGCGGTTTTGGGAGCTGCAGGAGTATATGGGGATTCTTGTGGAGATCAGGGTCTTACCACCTGCCCCTCAAAGGCTTGGGCTTGCCTGTTTTGCCCAGGCGAGGAGCTCTGGTGTGGGCACCCCCAGTTAACCCCAGCTGCCACTGGATTAGCTCCCTGGATGTGCAGTTCCCTTTCCACACGGCAGCCTCCACTGTACTCACAGGCCCAGCAATCAGGGAGTCTTTCTTCCTCCAGGCCTTCCAGGGTCTCTGCAGCTTGAGCTTTCTCCCTCTGGCTTCCGTGCACCATCCAGCATCTCCAGATCGCTCAGAGTGTGCCTGTATGTTCCACCTTTTATACTTCCTGGCAGAGTCAACCAGAATCAGGTGTGAATGGTTGTAGAGGGAGGCCTGACCTTGCATGTCCTTGTTAAGGGGAGAGTCTGGTGTTAAAAGTAAATAGTCTGTCCTCTGTGTCTGAGGCCCATATTCTCATCAAGGTGTTAAGTACCGAAAAGGACGTTAAGACCTATTCTGAACGTGGCGCATTCTTACGAAGTCGGAAGGAATGCGCCACTTTTGGAATACATGTGGCGGTTGCTAGGATGGGTTGGAAACCAACCTAGCAACCGCCACATGGCTTTTTGGAAGGCTATTCTTGTGGCACTCCGCCAGTTTAATATGTGAGCTAAACTAGCGCACATATATGGTACCATTTTGGTGGCGTTAAACTGGAGGAGTGCCACAAGAAGCCTTGTTTGGTGTAAATGAAAGTGTTCATGTACACCCGTGTGTTGTATATGAACACTTTCATGTACACCAAAGCAAGCAGCTTCAACATTGCTGCAACGTTGAAGCTGCTTGTTTTGGTGTAAATTAAAGTGTTCATTTACACCGCACGGGTGTATATGAACACTTTCATTTACACCAAAGCGAGGAGATTGAACGTTGCATCCTACAACGTTGAAGCTGCTTGCTTTAAATGAAAGTGTTCATATACACCACACGGGTGTATATGAACACTTTCCTATACACCAAAGTAAGCACTTTCAACATCCTGCAATGTTGAAGCTGCTCACTTTAGTGTATAGGAACGGTGTTCTCGGCAGCATTTTAGTAAAATAACGGATATGTCGTTATTTTACAAAAATGCTGCTGAGATTGTATTGCGCCTGTTACAACTTAAGAATACTAGTGGAGCCTGGGCGTCCTCTTTTGGCGCAGTAAATCGTGCTGTTTAGCACCTTCACTGCGCCAAGTTCAGAAAATGGGCCTGAGTGTGTTTTTTCTCAGTGATCTTCTTCTTCTCCACCCCTCTCTTATTCATCTCAGTGTTTGTATAAAAAAGGGGGGATGTTCGGATGTTGTAGTATTTTCTGGTAATTACGGGAAAATTGGGTAGGGTATTGTTGGATTGGGGAAGGTGGATGTAGGGTTGCGAGTACAGGGGCTCTGGTTTCCCATGAGGCTATCCCCTTCTTTCCTTTAAGAAAATTACTGGGGTAGAATGGGACTTGGTTTAACATATCCAACGTATACTGAGCAGGTATCAGAAATGAAGGGAATACTGCATCTCTCCTGAGGGCTTTCCTCCCGCAGTCCGCAAGGACCCCTTGTCCAGGTGATCTTCCCACACTAGTCCACCCTAAGGGTCTGGTTTCAAAGCCGATGGATGTGCCCTAGTTCTGAACAAAAGATCCTCTGAGACTATCCATGAGAGAACACCCTTTGGTTTCTTAAACTACCCAATATTATCATGCAGCAGTGTGCTAGGGGAGTGTATAATATTTGACATTCCAGACATTCCCCCACAGTTGTGTTTGAGCTTGACCGTTAGCACGCCAGTTTCAGGAAACCTGAAGTGATGGATTTTGTTGCTACTGAGCAACAGTTAATTACATGGCTAGCTCAGGTGCAAATTGAGTTTGCGACCAGCTGCAATTAACATGCCTCCACGTGTTGCATAGTTAAAACTCTTCAGAGCAAGGTAGGGGGTGGCTAGAGAGGTCCCAAAGTCATTTTCCGAGCTCCTCAATCCTGAACCCAATCTCTGCCCTGAGGTTCTGGGTGTGCGATCGTGGCCAAGCTGCAGCATATGGTCTCCTGATAACTGAACACCTTCATGGTGATTCCAATTAATGGGAGATTTGCACACAGAGTTAATGTTACCTCTTCTAGTGAATCCCACAGAATGCCCATAGGACCAATCTAGAGTAATCTTCAGGTGTTGACCCGGTTGATTAGGTTACTGAGTTTGGATGAGACCAACCCATCAAAAGTACCTGAGGTTCAATACTCTCTTTAAAACAATGCTCACCTTCTGCGTCCAAAGATTAGTAACTGAAATCCATTGGTTTGAAGAATCTCACATGGGTACAGATAATGCTGACAGTCTGATTGTTGCAGAATCTTACATCGATACATGCTGACAGTCTGATTGTCACAGAATCTCACATTGATACTGATAATGCTGACAGTCTCTTTGTCACAGAATCTCACACTGATACTGATAATGCTGACAGTCTGATTGTCGCTGAATCTCACATCGATACCGATAATGCTGACAGTGTGATTTTCGCAGAATCTCACATCAATACTGATAATGCTGACAGTCTGATTGTCGCACAATCTCACATCGATACTGATTATGCTGACAGTCTGATTGTCACAGAATCTCACAT